>NW_027466091.1:0-360000 GCF_046127955.1 Nelusetta ayraudi
AAATGAACAAACACACGGTGATAAGTGTCTAAATCGCTGGCAACAGAAGTGAGCGCAAGCCCTAAGTGAAAATGTCCAAATTGGGCCCAATTAGCCTTTTTCCCTCCCTGGTGTCATGTGACTAGTTGGTGTTATAAGGTCTCAGATATGAAAGGGGAGCAGGTGTTGGAAGTAAATTTACACTGTTATACAAGCTGTACATTGACTACTTTACATTATATCAAAGTGTCATTTTTTCTCTGTGTTTTCCAATTAAAAGACACACAGTTAAATATCTGCAGAAAATGTGAGGGGTGTACTCACCTTTGTGACTCACTGTATAAGGAAAATCACTCGCGGATTCAAACGTGAAGGATTTGACTGATTATTTCTGCCCTAGTCACTCAATGGCAGGAAGAGGTGGGAATGTGGGGCACTACATTTTCATAATAACATATGTATGTATGTATATATGCTATGGTGAGTCGGGGGGTCGTTCTCTTGTGCGCCTTTATTCTAAAACCCTTGGAGCGGCAGCTGAGACGTACGAGCGAGTTGCCGACAATAACGAGAAAATGTGGAGACGGGCGTCGGTTTGGAGAAGGGTGAAGGTTAGATGCACATGACAGGACACTAAATAATCAGTCCGTTTGAAATGGGGGATAAGTATAAATTTCATCCATAAATTTAACCTGCACTGTGGGTCTCACACTTAAGGATTCGCGATCCATGAATTCTCATTTACATGCACCTCCACTTTTATCAAGAAAGCAGGTGAACTTCCAGGCATGGATGTAAAATTAATAAAAATTTTGTAGAAAAATATACTGTAAGGACGAAAACAAAAAAAAATCTGTTGCAATGATGTAAGACAACAACACAAAATCAACTTAATGACACTTGCACCTGGTCTTTCTTGAGGTTGTTAAAAATCTCAAAAAAGGGCCCAACGTTTTGTTTACGTTGTGTTCATTACGTCTGCAAGGTGATAACTCAACAGCTCAGCGGCCCAGAGTGTCACACAACTGCTTTCTCAAGGGGAAACCTACTTTCCCAGAGCGGCCGCGCGAGCACACACACAGACACACACTCGCACAGGCACACACACTGGTTAGAGAGCAGGCAGATTAACCTGAGGGACAGGAGCGAGGACGCTGCCTCTTTACCGTGAAGGACAAACGCAGCGCTGCGTTGCGGAGGGGTGGGGGTGGAGGAGGGGTGGGGGGGGTGAGAGGGGGAGGGGCTAGCAGCAGCAGTGGCAGCAGCAGCAGGAGGAGCAATGAAATCCCAGCCCATAAATATTCATGAGCCATCTCACCTGTCTGAGCACAACCCATTTGAGAGCTGAGCTGTGGAAGCGAATGGGGAGGGGGGGGGCTGAGAGGCGACGGGGGAGGACTCAGTGTGGGGATGGAGGGATGGGGGGAGACAAGAAGGCGGGATTGGCGAGGGGGGTTGCCGTGGCAGCCGCGCCCAGCCAATCGGGCGCGCGGGGATCCCTGGCCCTCCTTCCTGTTCGTTAGAATGAGACGTGACGCATTCTTGAGGGAGGGTGGGGGTGGGTGGGGGTTCGGGGTGCTCTTTGAACCTTGAACACACCCTGCTAAACAACTCCATCACCTGCTGCACACGCACGCACGCACACAAACACACACACACCCTCTAGCTTCACACATCCGCTCCCGGCTGACTGCTGCCGGGGGGTGGGGGAAGGAAGGGCGTTGAGGATGGGGGGGGGGGGGGGGGCGACGGGGTGACCTCAGAGGTTCCACCTCCACAAATATCACCACGGGTGTCTCGACATGCGCTCGCAATTCTGATTGCAGGCGCGAGACGTCGAGGGACCTCGAACCCGGAATCGAGCGGCAACAAAGAGCCCCAGGAATCCAGGATCGGCCAAAGAGAGGAGGAGAGAGGAGAGGGGAGAGAGGAGAGGAGGAGAGAGGAGAGGAGAGAAGAGAGATGAGAGAGGAGAGGAGGAGAGAGGAGAGGGGAGAGAGGAGAGGAGGAGAGAGGAGAGGAGAGAAGAGAGAGGAGAGGAGGAGAGAGGAGAGAGGAGAGGAGGAGAGAGGAGAAGAGAGATGAGAGAGGAGAGGAGGAGAGAGGAGAGGGGAGAGAGGAGAGAGGAGAGGAGAGAAGAGAGATGAGAGAGGAGAGGAGGAGAGAGGAGAGGGGAGAGAGGAGAGAGGAGAGGAGAGAAGGGAGAGGGGAGAGGAGAGGAGGAGAGAGGAGAGGAGAGAAGAGAGAGGAGAGGAGGAGAGAGGAGAGAGGAGAGAGGAGAGGAGAGAAGGGAGAGGGGAGAGGAGAGGGGAGAGGGGAGAGAGGAGAGGAGGAGAGAGGAGAGGAGAGAAGAGAGATGAGAGAGGAGAGGAGGAGAGAGGAGAGGGGAGAGAGGAGAGAGGAGAGGGGAGAGAGGAGAGAGGAGAGGAGAGAAGGGAGAGGGGAGAGGAGAGAGGAGAGAGGAGAGGAGGAGAGAGGAGAGGAGAGAAGAGAGAGGAGAGGAGAGAGGGGAGAGGGGAGAGGAGAGAGGAGAGAGGAGAGAGGGGAGAAGAGAGAGGAGAGAGGAGAGGAGAGGAGAGAGGAGAGGAGGAGAGAGGAGAGGAGAGAGGAGAGAGGGGAGAGGGGAGAGGGGAGAGGAGAGGAGGAGAGAGGAGAGGAGGAGAGGAGGAGAGAGGAGAGGAGGAGAGAGGAGAGAGGGGAGAAGAGAGAGGAGAGGAGAGAGGAGAGGAGGAGAGAGGAGAGAGGAGAGAGAGGAGAGAGGAGAGGAGGAGGAGGAGAGGAGGGATGCTCCCCACGACGTGACTGTCATCAGGTGCATCTAAATGAGGGCCACACTGTTGTTTGTGGATGTGTGATTTGAAGGACACTGAGGTGGAAATGAGAGGTTTGTGTGTGTGTGTGTGTGTGTGTGTGTGTGTGTGGGAGAGGGACGGGGACGGGGACGGCGGGATTCTTTTCCAACTGTGCTTTATGTTTATCGGGGGAAGACCACCGCTCCATCCATGGTTTGGCTTATTTACTGAAGATGTCGTCGGTGCGTTTGGAGTCACTGCAGCCTCTTGTTTATTCTTTGAAAGTGCAGTACACGTCCACAACAGGACAGAACATACTGAAAGTTGGTCAGGGTTACGGTTTGAGTTAGGGTTGGGGTTGGAGTTAGGCGTAGTTTTGGGTTTAGGCTTGGGCGAGAGTTGGGGTTAGGGTTAGGGTTTCGGGGTTCCTCATGAGCTAGAAGCACCAAATGTGATGTAGGTGCGTCTTGAGGGATCCCAATTAACCGCCACCATGGTTACCGATCAGCCCCCGAGCATCGTGACATGGTGGGAGTTTTCTCAGGGGGTTGGAGGGGCAAAGGGAGCTGGTGAGGTGGCGGCAGGAGCAGCGTGAAACCCGGAGCCCTGCTGCTGATCTGCGTTCAGCTCACATGCTGTTTGTCCCTGTTGCTTTCTGTCCGTCTATCTGACCCCCCCCCTCCAGGACTGCAGCAGCTCGTGGCGGAACAGAATAATAATTTGCGTAAAAGTAATAACACGGCGAAAACGGGGACCCGTCTGATTTCCCCTGTGTGTTACTTTTAACCAAATGTAGCCACGCTTCAGGGAACGCTTCCTTTCCCCCCCCCCCTTCTCGCCTCCTTAACTTAAGACAACCCGTCCGCTTAAAGCCTTTCTCGGCGCCCGCTGGGGTTATTGCAGGAGGACCTCGGCAGACAGGAAGTCTGCGCACCCTCTGTGAGACTGCGGAGTGGCGTGCGCGCGCCTCTCCCGCCACCCCCACCTCCTCAGAGCCGCGCTGCGCGTGATGTCCGCGCACCGAGCTGTCCACCCCTTTCTTTTCACCTCCGTCACTCTCATCCCACCCCCTCCATCCCTCTCTCCCTCCCTCCGCTGCTGCAGCCCACCCCGCTCCCTCTCTCCATTAACCTACCTCCACCTTCTACACCCCCCCTCCCTTCTATCTGTCTACCTGGTCCACCTACTCATTTTACCCTCTTTCTGTCAGAAGCCCTACTTTCACGCCCGCTCCTTCCATCCACCCCTCCCTCCCTATAATTTCAGCTGTGTGTGTCAGCATCCCCCTTGTTCTTTGTCACTCACTTTCTACACCCCACCTCGTACTGCACGCGCACGTGTGTGTGTGTGTGTGCGTGCGCGTGCGCGTGCGACTGCAGCCCGCCTTATCTGTTCTCCCCACCTCACCCTGGGCATGGTTTTTTTCCCCCCAGTGCCCGTCTGCTGCATTAAAACATTTTTTGAAAAGGAAAAAAAAATGCTGCTTAAAAACCAGAGGTGGGAAGTAACAAAGTCCAAATACCTTGTTATTGTACTTGAGTATATTTTTCAGGTGTCTCTTTTTCTGGCAACTTTTAACTTTTACTCCCCACATTTGCACAAATGTATCTGAACTTTGCACTGCATGTTAAATTTAAACATGCAGGTTTCCTTCAGGTTCAAGATATTCTAGAATCCAGATGTTGTTTGTCAATAAAAAATATGATGCGTTTCAATTTGAAAGAAATAAGTTCTTACCCTGAAACTTTCAAACATCGTGCTATAACAGTAGCATCCCAACTTTAACTGATCACGTGGTCACAATCTCGTACCGGCACATGCCACGTTACGACTGCGCCTGGTCGACTTTGAAACGCAGCGCCATGGACGGGCGAGAGCCAGAGAAGCGGGTATTTGGGGCTGAGCCCGTTTTTAATGGCACCGCCATCAGTTAGAAATGTGCCACCCCTCATTTGGAGCCGCCGTCTCTTCAAATGCCTTTTTAACGAAGTAGTTAAGCCACTCCACGATGCCGCATCGCATTTGGCAAAGCGGCGCGCAGCCACATGAGTTAAACCCACTTGGATCCTTGTAATTATTCAAAACACTGTCATTTAAAACCCTGCGCATCGCAAATGCCGATCACTTAAAATGATTTAATGGAGCCGTTCTGGACAAAGGCGCTCCGTGGTAAACACCGACTCGGTGTCCTACAGTAGGGGAGACCTTCCTTCATCGCCCCCCGGGGACGACTTGTGGCAGAATAAACAGCCATTTGGACCCTCGGCTCTCTCCGTTGTGACTCTTTCCATGGAAATCTGCGACTTGAATCAACGCTCTGATGACACACAGCCATCTGTTGTTGTGTTAAGTGTGTCTGGGCACCAAGTAAAGGGAAAATACACAATCAGGATTTTTTTTTTTTTTTTTTGTCCTTTTGGTGGGGGTGAATACAAAGGAAATACAAATGTACACAAATGCACACAGTGTGCAGCTTCTATGCCAAACAAACACAAGTACACTACTGCAGATGAGCGCGCGCACACACACACACACACACACACACACACACACACACACACACACACACACACACACACACACACACACACACACACACACACACACACACACACACACACAATGCGGAGGACTCGGTCCCCAGAGTTGCCCATCCTGAAATAGCAGAACCGAGGCCTTTTCAGTTTTTCACTTCATAGAACAGAGCTGGGGAATCAAATAAATAATAGACAAAGCTAGAGGGAGAGTGATAGGACGACAAGTCAATGCATCTCTTTGCCGCAACACTGAGGCGCACCTCCGAAGAACCTCTGAATTCCTCCCATTCTGCGCAGAGCAAGAGCGAGCGAGCGGGCCGCCAGATTAAAACTGCATGGCGCGCCGCGCTTAAATGAATAGCGCTAAAAATATATCCTTTTCACCGAGACATGAAAGGAAACTGCCTTTCCCCCTGTCCAGTATTGAGCAGCCATTGATTCCAAGACAAAGGCTACACCTCCACAAAGAGGTAAGAAAAATAGCAATCATACAGGCAATTATTTTCAAATGTGCCTGCAGCGGCCGATAATGTCAGCGTGCCTCTCTTCCTAAATAGAGGGTGGGTGGGAGGGAGGCGGTGGGAGCTGCCGGCCCGCTGCTCAAGACGAATGAGCCCGTCCGCCGAATGCTCCGCTTTCATGCAGGCGGCGTGACATGGCACCCCGTGTGGAGTGAGGCAGAGCCGGGGGCCCGCAGGACAGTAGAGAAGAGTATAGATCCTCGACTGGGCTCAATGCACCAGGGCAAGAACCCTTCTGAAGGCCAGTGGCCAGACCGCCAGTGGCTTCCTCTAGTGACCCCCGCCGCAGACAGGGGGGCTGGACTGCCTATGGCATATTCCTCTCTATGGGGCAGCAGCAAACAGTCGGTCTCCTTTGACGGACCTTTTTCTAACAGAGACCCAGGCGTTCTCCCCTCCCTAGGCACGCACTTCAGACTTGAGCCTCTTTCTTTTTTTTTCGTTTTGATGTGAAGGGGGCATCTAAAGAGAGGGGCGGGGGGGCGCGGGGGGGGGGGGGGGGGGAGGGGACGGGGGGGCTAGAAAGCGCTCAGCTGGATTCAGCCCTTTCTAACTCGCCTCTAATGTTGAAGAAAAAGAATCTTCAGCCGTCGTTTTTTTTTTTTTTTTTTTTTTTTGAAGAGGGAAATGAAGGGCCAAGCAAATGAGAAGACGGGCAAAATGGGGAGCCGGGGCCAAACGGAGGCCGGTGAATGAGGTCGATTTTGGAGGAAGCTCGGCAGCTGCGGAGGACAGGCCCTCATAAATAAAAGGAGACGCCTCCTTTTAGTTTTCTGCCCCGGCAGCCATTAGCGTCCTCGTGTACAGTCCGCCACACGCGGAAGTGAGCGCGCCCCAGTTTTCTGAAGCTAACAGGTTGGGAGAGGTAGTAAATGGGAGCAGCAAAGGCATGCATAAAGGTGGAGAGGGATTGGCTGAACTCTGGGGATGGACAAATGAATACAAGGAGAAGAAGGAGGGAGGAGAGCGGAGGACTCCTCACCTACTTCAACCATTTCTGGTGCTGCGGTGGAAAGCCCTGCGGTCCGTGCCTTAAGGCCCTGAGCCCACGCTTGGCCTATCAGTTTAAGATCAAAAAGAGCTCGCTTTAGCAAGACATATGGGCTGAATAATGTATTTGCTTTATTTCCACGAGGCTGGATGGGGGTTGTGTAAGAGGGAGGCAAATGTGTGCCCCACATATGCATTTCTCCGCCTTTGCTTTGAACGCACGTACGAGTTTGCGCATGCTTATGTGCCCGCCGGCTCCTTTTTTATTGGGGTTTGTTTGCTCAGAGGCGGTTCCTTCCACGGGCCAAACTAGTCTCCCCAGCGCTGTCAGTCTTTGTGATTGGACAGTGAATACGGTCGCCTGTAGCGTGCCAGAAAATGGGCTTCTGTGATGTCTCATTTGAATAGTCTGACAGCCAGGGGTGGAGGAGCAGTCTTGTGATGAATTATAAATACGAAGTGGGCACAACTTTCGCCGCAAACTGCTGAGAATAGGTGAAAACATTAAGTGAGGGTGTGCAGATAGCCAGAGGTCTGCGGCGCAAAAAATCAAAACAAGAGCAAAAAAAAATCTAGTTTTTCTTTTCCTCTCTGAGAAATATCCCATTTCCCACTGAATGTGACGACGTAGTCTTATGTAGCACATGGAGAGACGGCCGTGCCCAAGCATCTGCGGTTATCCTGAAAGGATACAGTTACAAACAGACTGAGTCATGCAGTTCCTAGATTAGAGAAATGCACCGTCCGTGGTGCAGTACGTCCTGCTCCCTTTGTTGCTGTCAACTCAGACGTCCTTGGCTGGTTAGACGACAGCGTTGAGTCTGGAGCAGGCGAAGGCCATGCACTGTAAACCGTGACCTCTGACCTGTTGCCAAAACTCTAGGTAAGCCCGCAGTTGAAAATGATTTTGGAGTGGTGAAAAGGGGGAACACTGATTCCCAGGATGAATTGTGCCAATCGGTTAAACGACGAATTTGGAAAGTCTACTTTGCACACTCCCACCAAGCACTCTGCCCTTTTCACGGATGAGTCACCACAAAGGTCTCTCTGTGTTCTTCTCCCAGACATACCCTCATAACACACCTAATGAGAGAGAGACACAACAGCAGAGGAACACGCGGGCAGTTCAAGCCGCAAAGGTCAGTGAACACATCCTTGACTCTCTGACAGACAGGAATGGTGTGATTAACACCACAGCAACAACCCCATATCAGTTACCTTGATGACCCGTGACTTCTGCCATGTCTCGGTATGGATATATGACCTCCATATACATTCTCCTCACACACCAGTCATCCTTTTACCTACTTTGGCGGCGTACTGTTTCCTCTTTGAAGATCAATGAGCGGACTCGGAGTCAGCAGTCTCATAAATAATACAAAACGCAAGCTGCAGCAGGCTAAGATTATATTGAAACGCAGTAAAAGTAACTCATATATGACGGAGTGGCTCCATCTAGTGGCCAGTATGTGGCAATACGTGATATGTATGAGGCCATAAATAGATTTAAATCCGTTATAACATCATAAAGATATAGAATATTTTTCTGCTGATCAATAATTGTGAGAGACAAAAAGGTAGATAGGTAAGAATAATTTTAAAATCAAGAAATATAGGGTATACCGAGATGCCTTAACGGGCATTGGGCTTTCGAAGACAATAATGAATCATGAAATTAACTTTCTGCATTTTGCTACTATCTCAAATACTTTGGCACCTATGGTCAGATACTTTCCACTAATTAATCCGTGCTAATTTTAGCACAATGTGGCTTACCTGTCCAAGTCTTCTGTTCTGGAATGAGGTAATATTTATTCCCCAAATGATCTGTTCCAACATGTTCGCGCGTTAATCCAAACGAACGCCGTAAGAGTCCGGCGATTCTGCTCATTTTTGCATCATAACCTGAGCGTTATAGTTGTCTTTTCACACCAGTGATAGCTCGCTGTCCTTCCACTGTGTTTATGCAACTTGCTCTCTCAGCCTCTCTGGTTGGAAAATCATCATGAAATAAAGGTATATTTGATTGGACGACTGTTCTCGGCCAGCCAATCACCGCATTTGTTGCTCAATCCAAGACGGCGTAGGCGTGACGTTTCAGCATGGCGGCGGCCTGAGTGTAGCCTTTCGAGGCGACGTGAAATTACTGGAAAATAAAATGTAATTTATCAATACAGAGGTTCCGGATGAGACTGTATAGCTCCAGAGATGTCGAGGAGCTTCAGCTAGAATACCATGCCTTGTTGGAAGCCCGTATTTTCTCGTTTACCGCCCCTTCGCCGTCAGTAACATGTTAGCAGAGAAAGGTTAGCTAGTTTTAGAGACAAAAACTATTGTTTCTCTTGAATGGAAAAATGTTGGCGTTTCTGTCAGCAAGACAGGCTGGTTTGGATGACCCTCTCCGGCTCAGAAGGACAGAGTCAACGAGAAGGTTAGAAAGTGTCGTGTAAATGAAGATGTATATAGTCACTTTCCCCCTAAAATAATTGTAAGGAGCGTCAATTAATGCGCAGCCCTCGTTCTCCGTGTCCCAAAGGGTCCTCAGTCTGAAGTTGAATCCGGACAGAGATGTGGACAGAGTCCATGGGAACGCCGTCAACGGTATTGACATAGATGCGATAGAGGGGAGATAGTAAGTTATGACTTGCAGCCACACATTGGCAGGAAGAAGAAGACGAGGAAGTTGTGGGGTGGAAAGTAACATTGACTGTCGCATTCGTGTTGTTTAGCATGCTGTCTGGTGGAGCGGACGGAGTGATCGTTGTCTACGACCTGGAGAACTTCAGCGGGAAGTCGCAGTTCACCTGCAAAGCGATTTGCACAGTGGGAAGGTGATAGTCATCGTCAGTCATTAATTAACCGATTTGTCCACTAGAGGGTAGCATAACATCACACATTTGGCGTCATTTTAGACGTTTAGATAAATGTCTTGGTCTCTTTGTCGGTGGGGGAAAATGTATGTTATATTGAACACAAATTGTTTTTGTTTTGTTTTTGTTTTGTTTTTCCCCGAGCAGTGATATTCATCTGTGTTTATAATATTGAGCTACAATTTATTGATAGCATATTTCTGTAATTACAGTAGCTTTATGGGTTTGCTATAATGCTATGTAATTATTTTATTTTTTATTAAGTATAACATTCATATGTTTCAAAAGTAACCGAAGGCTAGAGAGAGCTTTTTTTTTGCAGGGGGAACTTATGCCTCAAATGCTGTGTACTACTGCGTTCTGGTCTGGTCTAACAACAACAACTCCCTTCGCCTTTTTGTTCAGGTCGAGTCGGCACGTCCACAAATTCAGTGTTGAGACGGTGCAGTGGTATCCCTATGACACGGGCATGTTTGTCTCCAGCTCCTTTGACAAGACTATGAAAGTGTGGGACACAGAGACGCTGAAGGTTGTCCCCTCTACCTTTCTATGGCACACACACAGTCCCAGATGGCAGGCTCCGAGCTGTGCTAGAGTTACACTGGCATCGCTGTTACCTCAAAGGTCAGGAAAGGGACAGGAAAGGCACCATTGCTAACTTTAGCGGGTGTGTGCTCTTCATGAGCACAAACCCACTGCAATAAATCAGTTGTATTGCTTTTATAATTTTCCACATTTCTCTGGTTGTGCACATGATTTGTTTATATGTTGATTTTTATGCAAACAGGGTCTCGCCTGTTGCCAAGTGTGTATATTGGCTGAGCCCATGCCGGGCTGGCACACACTGACAGATGGGGGGACAGAGAGGCTTTTATTTTAGCTGGAGAATTTGCATTGTGAGCGCTGCCGCTCGCTCGAGCTGCCTTCTTAGCTCTGACCTGCTGCAGCCTCCCACACTGCTCACTTTGAACAAATTAATCTCTCGCGTTCGCAGTTGAACTCTTGAGGTCATGGCTCGCTTGAAGCCGCAGCTGCACATTTTATCATGTACATCTCTGTGCCTAGCGTACATATTAAACAAGACATGCACACAGGTTCTTACAAATGGTTTGATTTCTACCCCTAAAGATCTCTGACTCTTTTTTTCATGTTCTATCCGCCCCCATGTTGTGACGCTTCAGCCGGCTGAAGTCTTTGAGTTTGATGGAAACGTCTACAGCCACCACTTGTCTCCCATCGCCAGGAAGCACAGCCTTATCGCAGGTGTGTGACCCCAGTGAGGCAGGTAGCGCTGGCTACTTCATCTTTGCATGCTGAGAAGCATTAAATTTAAGACAAATCCCATCATTCATACTCTTTGCCACTGCGGTCCTCCGAGCAGTGTGCGTTCTTGCACAACTTATTGCTGAGTCGGCACCATTCCGAATCTATAGCTTCAGTTATTTTTCTTAAAAGCTGCAAGTCGCGTGCCTCGTAATGTCTCAGAAGCAGGTCGCACATGGTGACAGGTTCAGAGAGAAATGTCTGAAATTTATTTTAAAAAAATAAAGAGAAAGAGAAAGAGACGTAATAGTAATCTATGCACCGCATCACCATGTCACCAGACAGGACCGACAGGTTGCTTGTGCCTGTTGAACTCCACAGCGTGCCTTTGGTCTCTCTCACACACACACACACACACACACACACACACACACACACACACACACACACACACACACACACACAGGAAGTATCCTTGACACGCCTGCTTCCAGACTGAAGACAATCACAGTCTTTTTGTTTTGCGTGGTTTTCAGAGATTCTTGTCAAACGAGTGCCACTCACCCCTACAATCTTTTTCACCCTTGAGAAGTCCACGCGTTCCTAAAAAGTAAAACTTAGCCCTTTGTCTGACTAATTTAGCCCGGTTTTAATTTTTTAGATAGTTCAGCATATTCCTGCCTTCTATTTTCTCTCTGTGTGGTTGCGAACTTGTTTTATCTTGATATTTGTCTGTTTTTATTTTTGTCACATCTTGTTGTAGATTGTATTTTTAATCTCTCTATTAATCTAAACTAATCTCTCGCTATTTAGGTTCATAAGTCCTTTGTGGAGCAATGTAAAATCCATGTATTGGCAGCTAACCCCCCCTTTAATAATCTGTTCTACATTTTCAGTGGGCACCAAACACCCCAAAGTCCATCTCTGCGACTTGAAGTCTGGTGCAAAGATCCATGTCCTGCAGGGTCAGTGGACATGACTACAGCGTGTAAACATTTTCCAGCCGTTGCAGGAAAACTCTTAACTCGGTTTTAAAATACCTCTCCTGTCTGTAGGGCACAGAGCAGAGGTCCTGTCTGTGCGGTGGTCGCCCAGATACGAGCACATCCTGGCCACTGCTAGGTAGGCCTCAGTATCTGCTACGCTCACTCTCTGAAGCAGCAACACGACCATTACAAAGTCAAAGTGCAGCTGTTTTATGTCGCACCAGCCCCCCGAGTCGAGGACCCTGCTACCACCACTCACGCCTACTGCAGTATAGTGCAGGGTTGCTACAGTCCCCACCTGTTTTATGCAACACTACACATGATAATTAACCATTTGGGATTAGCGTGCTGCCGTCTCCGGGGACCCAAAGTCATTTTGTAAACAAGCAAGCAGCCAGGCACTCAGCAATTCTGTTATGAGGAAGCACTTGTCAGTTCAACCAACAAAAAAAAAGTCACTGTTAAAACAAACACAGGCTCACATAATATTATATTGGCTTGATTCCCCGTCTTGCTTCTAAGTCGACGTTTCACCCACAATTGAATTTCTTTTCATTTATCAAGAGTGTAAAGTAAAGTCATGTACCTCCATTTTCCCTCCAAGTGCAGACAGCAAAGTAAAAGTATGGGATGTGCGTCGGGCCTCTGGAAGTCTCCTGACTTTGGACCAGCACAATGGAGACAAATCAAAAGCCTCCTCTGAGGCAGGTACTGTCGCCTCTCCCTCTTCTAAATGTCTGTAATATTTCTATGAAGTAAAACAGCTGTTTTGTTGACAGTTTATGAGTCCTTTATTCCAAACAAAATCAGAATTCTTGGCTCCTCAAAGCAACCAGAGACATTAACTTGAACTGAACATTTCAACAGGTGCTTTAAAAACGCACGGCTATGTTTTTGCCTTTTCTTCTGTCTTTAACCAGTGAACACGGCCCACAATGGCAGAGCGAACGGACTGTGCTTCACTGCCGACGGCCTCTTCCTCCTCACCACTGGAACGGATGACCGCATGCGACTGTGGAACAGCGCCACAGGGGAAAACACATTGGTAATGCGCGTGTTGCCGTGTTCGTCGCTAAACTCTTTGGATTATGCAAATGGAGCGCTGCGCCTTTCCAAAACTGGCCGCTTGAATGAAGTCGATTTGAATCGATACCTCAACCACTCGCTCGTAATGGTTTCTGGCACGGGCCGAGAGTATCACTGCGTCGCCAACAGTAATCTCGGGAAGAATTTGACTTGCTCCGCTCAACCGTTCATGAATCATATTAAAAACTTTTAGACTAGTTTTCTATAAACAGAAACTCACTGATTAGAATCATCTGATCAGCGTCCTTCCTTAGATTACAGTAATTGTAGTTTGAAAAAGATCAGAGTGGGATTATACCCGGTAGTGGTTTAGGGTTGTGTTTCAGCACTTGCAGTGAATGCTTCGCCGTGTTTGTCTCTTCAGGTCAATTACGGGAAAGTGGCCAACGAGAGCCGTAAAAGGCTGCAGTTCACAGTGTCCCGTGGCTGCAGCCCCGAGTTCGTGTTTGTGCCGTGCGGAAGCTCGGTGGCTGTGTATGGCCTCCACACCGGCGAGCTGGTCACCACGCTCAGGGGTCACTACAACAACGTCGACTGCTGTGAGTTTCACCCGGACTACCAGGTGAGAGGCGCCCAGGCGGTGGCTGTTCTTTGTATCGGACCGATACCGCCTTCAGTCAGTGGCCTTCTTCGGGTTTCTTTTTCATCCTCTCTGAACAGACCAAACCGTCGAGTCATTACTACCACACTGATATTGAGAGCCGTGACGTTGCACAAGCCTGAAAGTTGACATTGAAATACTCTCGTGAATAAATATTATTTCGAGATTTAAAGCAAGTAATTGCTAAACTTAGCTCCCCACATCTGTTTTTGCCCTCTTCCCCCTTCTGTCTGACTTCTGTCAGTGTGTATTTCTAATGACTTCTCAGTTTCCTCAAAAACCTGTCATTTCATTCTTAAACCATCACGTACTTGATTCTAAGGGCAAAGCCCTTGGTAATAATATTAGAGTTGATGTAATTAAAAAATGTCAACTCTATTATATAGTGTAGATACTATTTACTATAAAGATAGTATTTAGATTATTTTTTGTCTTACTTATAGCTTAATGTAACCTCATATAACTCTTTTCATTCATCTCATTTCTATGACTGAAATACAACAGAGCAAAGCTACGTAGTTGCATGTTATACATGATCGACTTGTATCTACGCCCCTATTATTAAGCAAGTCAGCATCCAGTGCCACACACTGGATTAGTGTACATTGCGACATAAGAATGCAGTTGAACAGCTTGACACCCTGGAGAGTTTGAAGAGCGACGTCCATCTTGCCTGATGTAACAACAGCCATAATTCCCCTGGTTTGCACCCTTCACCTGAGCTCTCTTCCACCACTCTGAGCTTATTAATATTTGTTCACTGTTGATGCCCATCTTACTTGTTAGAACCAGTTTCCCCCTGGTGCTGCTGTCAATGATTGCAATTGTGACATTTCTACCCACTACTTGCACCTCCTTTTCCGGAAACAGCGTGTGACTCAGAACTGAGGCGTCTCCTTTGTGTTTAGGAGTTGTACAGCGGAGGCAAGGACTGTAACATCTTGGCGTGGGTTCCTGTCCTGCGTGCTTCCGATGTGGAAGAAGAGTCAAATAGCACAGGGGTAAGAAAAAAATGGTTTTGCAAAGGACAGAGTAAGAATACATTTGGAAAACATGTGTTGGTTTACTTTAGTGACAATCCATCGTAGATCGAAAGTTTGCCATGTCAGGTATTTTCGTGAGGACATCCTTGACTGCTCGCACATGGTATTCCATTCAGTCACAACACCTCAGTCTCTTGCCCTTCCTGCATTCTTGGCAAGCCTTTCACATTGCAAACAGCTTCCCATTACTTTCCTTTTTTTCAGTCTAATTATCTGAGGTATTTATTTCTTAAGAAAATTGCCCTGAACAATTGTTCCACTGTGTATTTCCCACACACAATTATCTTGCCTTTTTAAATGATGTATATTTTAATAAGCAGGTCATTGAAACTTTGTTTGCCATTGTTTTTTCCCCCCAGAGTGCTGTGCGCCAGTCTGAAGTGAATCCTGCATTTCAGGATGCATGGAGCAGCGACGAAGATTAATGGCGGTGCTTTGAATGTTGTCGCACAGGTGCGCAACCATGCAAATGTAGATCACATTCCGCATGTTCAAAGACAGCTGTAAACTTTGTTTTGCTTGCAAGGATTTTTTTTTCTTCTTTTTTTTGTTTTGTTAAAAAACACCTCTTCACAGTTCAAGGCCTTCATTTGTCATGTGAAAATACGTATCTGTCTTTATTCACATAAGACTATAACTATGTTTTTATGTAGTTGTTGACAGTGTGGAATGATCAGGTTTTCTGTTTGGGAATGAATGGTGTGTATAAATTTCTATTTGTGTAGCAAATAAAAAAAGTAAACTTTTTACATTGTCAGAACTTGTTTTGTGGTCATTTTTTGCTTTTCTGCCTTTGTTTCATTTTATTGCTGTTATGCCCCTTTGTTGTGAAATATACATTTTTGCAACATAAAAAAAACAAGGATTGTGGTTGGAGGACAGGAAGTCTTAAAAAATGTGGTGTTGCAACTCTTTTCACTTTTTTTTGCTCTGTTTGTCACTCTGCAGACTGAAGTTGAGTGAGGAAAGAAACAAACTCCTCTAATCCCCACGTGTAGAAACACACTCAGTTCAGCTGGGAGCAAAAGGTGACACACGTTGTGTTGTCATCAAACCTCGGAATAATTTGCATTTGTTTAGAAAAGTCTGATTTCAATAACTGGCAGCAAGGAGTGGTACTGAAACCTGAGCTCCTTTTGTGCCCCCCAACTCCACCTTCCCTTCATGTAGATAAAGTACACAAAAGACAGAAACCCCACCACCAAAGCTAAGATTTAACCATATTTCCTTTTTTTTTTTAAATTAAATTATTTATATAATTATAACAAATAAATTTAAACCAACGGGTACTAAAACAATAACTGAGCTTAAACTCTGAGGCGTCGATAGGAAACTTACATGCACAACTTTTTGTTTTGTTTTGTTTTTTACGGAAATCATTCTTAGGTTACTTTGGAAAAAACCCAAGGTTCACTGTATTATTTCGAGCAAAGTTTGATGACTCGTCCCTCGAAACATCTACGTCACCACGTGATCCTGTTTTAACGAATCAGCGAACGGGAGACAGGGCCGGAAGCCAAGCTCCGCCCACAGACAAGTGAGGTTTAAGTGGCCGGCCGCCGCGCTCGTCCATCAGTGAGTGAACGAAGCGGAAGCACACCTGCGACAGGTGCGCCTGGACTTTTAATAGAGACAGGAGGACACACGGAACGGGGGTTTTTCAATTGAGTAGCAGCGTGAGCGCATTTAAAGGTAAGTCTTTTATTTTTCACAAACAAACGGAAAAACCCAGGAGCGAAAAGTTGAAATTCAACGAAACTTTTTTTTTTTTTTCTTTTAAAAAAGAAAAAAAAAAATCTTCCGCCTGCGTCGTGATTGTTGGGGCGCTCCCCGTCGGATGGCAGCGGTCAGACTCGTTTCTCCCTCAGTGACATCACCTGTAACTCATTAACGGGACGTGTGTGGCGAGACCTACCTACTCGAGGAGGAACCCTTTACAATCACTCTTTACAGCAGCGGAACTTCCCCGTTAACTTAATGATTTTTTTTGTTCAATTTCTTCTAAAAGTATGTTCCTTCTGTGAGCCTTGTCAATTAGTTCAGGGCAATTGAGTTGTTTGTCGTGTAAAAAACCTCTGTATGATGGAGGGATTTTCTTCTTCTTCTTCTTTTGAAATCTTGCTTCAGTTGACTGGGCCACAATGCGAGGTGGTGCCATGGGGAGTCTCACCCTCTCCATCCTGAACCGTCAGCTTGTGAATGGCAGGTCAAGGCTTGTGATGTCAGCATGTGTTGGCCTCCTCAGACAGCCGCACCGCTCTCGCCCTCCATGGCTCTTTCAAGTGCCCGTTGAGTTCATGGAGACACACCCTGAAAACCTGTATTGTAGGAACACATGTCGCCAGCCTCTGGAGCCTCCCGCATTTGTAGGATTACTGTGGTTCATTCCAGTACAATGTTGACTCATCTTACAGGTTTTCCCGAAAGGAAACACAAAAAAAGTGATTGATAGACTTTAGAGTGACTTTAACTTTCTGTGGGGTGTCTTGACTTTTAAACTTAACCAAGCACGTGTCCCTAAAACCTGTCTGTCCTGTTGTTGAGTATTGCCTCACTGGCGCTTGAGGAACTCCCTCCTCCAGAGGCCACATCAGAAACTCTATGGTTACTAATGGTTTCAGTGCACCCCCCCCCCCCACACACACACACACACACACACCTTTTTTTTCTTTTTTTTTTGAACTGCTGCAGCTGTGAGGGTTGAAACATGTCATACATGAATTTACACGATGGGCCCTATTGA
Organism: Nelusetta ayraudi; assembly: GCF_046127955.1. Taxonomy (NCBI): domain Eukaryota; kingdom Metazoa; phylum Chordata; class Actinopteri; order Tetraodontiformes; family Monacanthidae; genus Nelusetta; species Nelusetta ayraudi. The sequence goes on from NW_027466091.1 coordinate 17,412, forward strand.
CACCTTTCTTAAAACTGTCCACATGAGCCTGTTGCTTAATCCATTGAATCACCTTACACATTGTAAATTGAACTAAACAACTGTGATTAGTTAATTTAGATTTTACTTTATTTTCACTCTGTACTCATGTTTTATCCCTCCAGTCTGCACTGAAGGTTTTAATTTTTTTTCACACTTGGCAAAATGAAATTGAAAATTGTTAGGAAAGGATTTTTTTTTTCTTTCTTTCTCTTTTTTTTTTTTTTTTTTTTTTTTCAAAGCATGGCTTACAAGAATTTACACCAGTCGGTTAGCGTGGTTCTCTTATTGGTCCGTCTCTGTAACAGAGACACAGCCTGCCACCGACTCGTACTCACTGGACACTCTTGGCTTTGTTTGCCTCAGAAGAGTCTTCCTGTCCTGCTGCTTTGCTGAAACTACAAGTGACTGGGTCAAACGCACTTTCGATCTATTCAGAAACCTCCTCTGAAAGTAGCACAAGTGCTGCAAGCTCAGTTCCACTTGAGTGGCTGAAGGCGCACTATTTTTGTTCTTTTTTGTTTTGTTTTTTTTAATTTGTTGCTGCTGACTGACTTGTTGGTTTTTGTTTTTTTTTCTGTTCAACTCAGTTTCCCCTTTCGTATTAGTTGATGTGCTACAATTCTTCCTCGGTGTATTTATGTAAATTTAAGTTGAGTCAAAACTTGCTTCCTAACCGTGCGGTCCTCTTTTGTTCAAAGGGGCTTTCAAGGACAACGGCTTCAAAATGGATTTTTTAAACATAAAGTCCTCGGCTGCACTTATGGATGAGTTCATCCAAAACGCAGGCAAGTGCCGTAAGCAAGAATCACTTTTCACAATCGCAGTGGACACCGTTGTGTCTTTACGATTGAAGTGTGACCGCTTGTCGTCTTTGACAGACTCCAGGACGGAGAACTGGTTCCTCATGTCGTCCCCGCTCCCCCAAACCATCATCATCGCGGCGTACATCTACTTTGTGACGTCGCTGGGCCCCCGCATCATGGAGAACCGCAAGGCCTTCGACCTCAAAGGAGTCCTGATCGTGTACAACTTCAGCGTGGTGGCTCTGTCAATCTACATGATCTACGAGGTGAGCGGCGCGTTTCCGCTGCTGTGTGTGTGTGTGTGTGTGTGTGTGTGCCGCACCTGTATTTCTTGTTCTGCTCGGTTCTTTTGTCAGAGACGGTTGGCTAAGTGATGGCGCTGAGACTGTGAAGTCCATGGAATGGAATTTTCAGCTCAAGTTTTCGCCACTTCCTCATCTGATTGGCCTCACGTTCTTCCCTGCACTGATTCTTGTTGTGGAGAAACTAAAAGCCTATTGACCCAGAGTTGATGTGAAATCAATCCTAGTTATGGTTGCCATTGTTTTCACATTAATAAAGTTTCACCCCACTCGTGTCCCTCTCAGTTTGTCATGGCAGGATGGGGAACGGGCTACTCTTTCCGCTGCGACCTGATCAACTATGACGAGGCGCCGCAGGCCATCAGGGTGAGTTACTCATGTCTAATCTCACATGTGTGCCCATAAAAACCAATGCAAGGCACTTGCGCTACAGAGTATTTATTTTGGTATTCTTCACTCTCTCCCGTAGATGGCAGCAGCGTGTTGGCTCTACTACTTCTCAAAGTTCATAGAGATGCTGGACACGGTAGGTGGACCGGGCCCTGGAGTTGTCTGCTGTCTTAAAGCCTTGATCACAGACCATCCAAATAATTTGTGTCCTTTTCAGGTCTTCTTCGTGCTCAGGAAAAAGAACAGCCAGGTGACGTTTCTGCACGTGTACCATCACTCCATCATGCCGTTCACCTGGTGGTTCGGAGTTCGGTTTGCAGCTGGTGGGTTTTTGTATTTTTCTTTTTTTTTTTTTTTCAATTCAAATTTCCAAAAGAATAATTAAAGTTTTAATTAAATAATTAAAGTTTAATCCAGACACTTTTTAAATTCCAGGTGGTATGGGAACATTCCATGCCCTTCTCAACTGTGTGGTCCATGTCATCATGTACACGTACTACGGTCTGACTGCCATGGGCCCAAACTACCAGAAGTACCTGTGGTGGAAGAAGTACCTCACCACCATCCAGCTGGTACGTCCTGAACTCTTGTTGTGTGCTTTTGTTCCACCGCGCCTGTACTAACGGCCTCTCCCGTCTCTGTTGCTCCCCGCAGATACAGTTTGTTATGGTGACCAGCCACATCTCCCAGTATTTCTTCATTTCGGATTGCGCCTACCAGTTCCCCATCTTCATCTACATCATCGGCCTGTACGGCCTGATTTTCCTGTTCCTTTTCCTCAACTTCTGGTACCACGCCTACACCAAGGGAAAAAGGCTTCCCAAGGTGCTGCAGGCGCAGACGTGGGCGCACCACAGCAACGGTGTCATGAATGGGAATGCCTGTCAGGAGAAAGATGAGTGATGCGGGCCTTTGACGTTGACGTAAGCAAACCACATCAGTCTGAAGGTCGGCCAGCTCCGGTTTGGATGAACTGTATTCTCTTGATTGCTTTCTTCTTTTTATATTGTTATTTGAAATGGCAACAGGCAATCCTTAAATTATAACAAAGCTGTTTAAGTTTATTCATCCAAATGTCCTTTTTATTTGTTCACATTGAAGAGAAATCCATGTTCTACTTGAGACGTTTCCATATATCACTTGTCAATAACTTGGTTTTTAAGTGTCACAATTTGCTTTTTAATTGCACACTGAAAAGTTAAGTGTTTTCCTGTGTTTGTTTTCCATTCCGCTTACTTGTTGGCGTTGATGGTTCTGAGTGTAACGGCAGATTTTAAAGCTGCAACGAGTCCAAACACACATGAAGAACTTGGTGCTTCGCTTTCATTACAAACATGCCCACTTCTCTATGGCTTGAGTTGAAGCCACTGCTGATGGTACTGATCCAGTGATGAGCCCCCCCCCGCACCCCACCCCCACACACGGGGGAGGCGGCTTAGCATCCTGACTAAACAGACATCCGATGAAGTGTTTTGGCGTAACGAGGATGCCAGAGAAGGGGCGTGGTGACCAGCTGTGGTTCCTGAAGGACCCAGAACAGAGTTTTGCTGCTTCAAAGGCATTTTGAAAACTGTAACTTTACTCGACCACAGTACAGACGACTGCAGGGACTGCATAGCCTTCTCATTTATAATTTTTTTCATTTCATGACTCTTCGGTCTGCTGAGGTCAGGCCTTTGAGACTGCGCTTTTGGAGTAGTTTTAATGTTATAATGTCAAACGCGGAAGTGATTGTAACACTGTTCCATCTGGTGAGTTAGGAATCAAGATTATTTTTGGCAAAGGGCTCAAGAGGGTTCCACCTTTTTTTTGTAACTGTTAAATAATAGATGTATATGTTTCTGATTTTTTTTTTCAGTTGTCTTTCTTTATTACACTAAAGTTGAGAATGTTGAGAAAATTGACATAATATGAAATGTTTATATAATGTTTTTTATGTGTATTTATGTAAAAATAAACAAGTGATGTATTTTAAATTTGAACCTCTCTTTTGTAATTTTGAAGTCATGCAAAGAATTCAGACATGCAAACTGGTTAATGGAAAAGCACGATGGCCCTTTTTTTTGTTTGTTTGTTTTTTAAAGAAAAAAATTCTCTGCTGTGTTTTGTCAATTTAAAATTAATTATATTTTCACAAAAACGACAGTTTTGTTTTGAGGGTGTTCTGACTCTAACTTGTATTTTTATAAAAGTATTTATTGAACAGTTACATGGAGAATGACACCCCCTTCATTTACACAGCTCCATCGAGTACAGCAGTTAAAAACTCACTACCTGACACCTTCTCGTGAGGAACGTGAGTCACAGAGAAAAACTTCTACTCCAGAATTCTAAGGTAGATACACGACATATAATTGCTTTTGGGAAGCCTAAAGATTAGGCGAATGTATGGGCCAAATTTACAATGCCTATTTCCACCAGCAGGAGGCGCTGTACATCAAATGTGCCACAAAGGCCTCCTGTTGATCGGCATGGCAAAAATAATAAAATTAACTCGCTGTCATCTTTTCATTGTCAACGATTTATTTTTGTTTCCAGAAGAATTCGATATTTGCTTACAGATTCTTCCATATGGATGATGTAACTATAGATGGATATAAAACCACAGTGAATCTCTATTGTCGCTCATACAAACAGTCACACATTCAGCTGGTCTCACCCAGGGAACAGTAGGACACAGTGACCTGTCTGCGAGATATCAACAACCCCTCTGTGCTCAAGTGGTACATAATGATCAGCACACACCAAAGGGTTGTTTTTTGTTTTTGTTTTTTTTACCACCGCCATATGCGGGAACACTCCACTGAGGCTGCAACCAAAGCGACTTTAAAGAAATGACAGAAATCACCCTGCGATGAAGAGAAAGTGGAGGGCAAAGTGCCCTCTGAGTGCAGAGAAAGGTCCAGCAGCAACCCACCGACCCGTGCGTCTTCAATCTACGATCACAGGCTTTTCCTCAGCTCCACTGTGAGACTGGGTTGGAGAAGTTGGTCGTTATCGGGCTCAATGTGTGCGATGGCTGCGAGCTAACGTTTGCCTTTAATCACACAATACTGTGACCGTCATATTTTGCTTTTCCTGTTTGGGGTGGCTGCGTTATCAAGCGTGAACCAAAAGCAGGATTTCAATCAGATCTAAATATGATCAGCCGACATATTTACATGTCTTTTACTTTTAAACACTGATAACTTTTTTTTAAATGTAAATGTTTTTTTTTTATTATTTGAAATCAGATTTTGGTTTTTAATGCCCACTAAATTCATTTGTCCAATTTGTTTTGTGCTGGAATGTTTGAATAACATTTTCATTTTTATTTTTGTCGGACAAGTAAACGAGAGTCACCAGAGTTTTGGTGATGTGACTAATCTTTTCTCATCCTTGCAGAGGTGCGAGCTCAGGTGGAAAACTTTATGACGGGCGGTGGGAAACACTGACAGTCCCTGGCTGACGGCGCAGGCGGCCGAACAGCTCTGGGTGGGGTGGGGGGGGGGGTGGTGAGGATGTGATTCAGCCTCTGCAATGTCTCTTGCTGGATGCTGTCAAACTCTCCAGTGTGTGTCCGTGCGAGCTGTGCAGTGGCTCGTTTGGAGGAGGTGAATCTAATTTTGCTCGGTCACATCTCTTGAACCTCTCAAACGGTGATTATGCAGAGCAAATTTAGCCGGAGCCCAGGTGGTCTGTTAAGTCCTCGATATTAAGAGGGGAGCGGAGTGTGTGTGTGTGTGTGTGTGTGTGTGTGTGTGTGTGTGTGAGGGAGAGAGAGAGAGAGAGAGAGAGAGAGAGAGAACAGAAACCAGATGGCTCTGTAAGGATACTTAGATTAGAATGCTTATATTGTGGGTATCTGGCCGTCCTAATAACCACAGAATCCTCCTTTGTCTCGCTTAATATCTCCTTTTCTCTAATAGCACCTAATGTCAATGTGCACCATCAGGCCGATGCTGCCTGGCAGCATATAAACACAGTGGACCCTCATGTGACCCAGTGCTGGAATCGGTGAGATTTCAAGATGAAAAAATATTACTCACCATTGTTGAAAAATTCCCACCTGGTGCATTTTAACTTTGTATCATGTCACTGATCAGTGTCCAGCCTCCAACAGAGAGAGTTTAGCCCGACTTCATTTTTCAGGGACTCCATGACCAATCAGCTTTTCTCTTACTTGGATGCAAGAACAGGATGTCGACAACCCCGGTCAGCCTTGTTTTTGACTCATCAGAAACACTTCTGGAATGTGGAACTTACAAAAGATCAAAACCTAAACGGTATAGCGAATAAACAGGATGCACAGCGCAGAACAAACTTCCCCCCCCCCGCCCCCTCGCAAATGAACATTTGCGCTAATCCGCCGTGGACTCTCTGTGCACTTGCACCTCTACATTTCCGGTTGTGTGACTTGAACCATGTGACGTGCCTTCAGGCGGAACACTGAGTCCCCACACCTCGGCGCCGCGAGGAGCATTTCTCCGCCTCTCCATGATGGTTGCTGTCAACAGCTTTTGCAAGCGACTCTGTGCACAGCCACGGAACAAATGAGCTGCTTCTTTTTGGAGTCAGACACGCCCCCCCCCCTCCCCACCCAACGTGGTGCATTCGATCAGTTGCAGCAAAAGTTGACGTACTGATCAGCATCTTGTTGTTGTCGCAACACAGGGGTTATGGTGAATTTGATCCGCTGCAGGTGCTAGCTGCTGTTACTACTGCTGCTGCTGCTGCTGACGGGAATCTAAGCTGTCATAGCAATTTAGAGCCAGGCAATGGGGAAGGGCTGCTTGTGTGGCCTCTTTCATATTTTCCAGGATTTTCAGCTTTCCATCCACTGGGATGGACAATTTTGGACCCAGTTTAAGACTCAACCGTATGCCCCATGGTCTGGGTAAATGCAGTTGTATGATGCTGGGACAAAGTCCCCCCCCCCCTTTGCATACTATTAGCATAACCTTTCCACTCCCGTGAGCTTGTGGAGCCTCAAAGCCAGAAGGCTCTCGTTGCATTGCTGAATCCCAGCGTGCACGCCTGTTTGCCTGATTGCTCCCTGAGGCTGGACCCAGTCAACTTCTTGCATGTATCCCTGTTTGCATCTCTGACTTCCTTGTCTTCCAGTCAATAAATAAATAAATAAATGAATAGAACCTCATCAAGTAATTTCACAATAGATTTTTCTCTCTCTCTTTTCTCTTGCACCGCTGGGGAACCAGATCCACATCAGTGCTTTCGTCAGGGATGCTGGCAGGATTGATGAGCCCGTGATGGATTTTTTCCAATTGCGGGCAAACCTGGAAGAAGGCCAGCCCGAACATGCATGCCCCCCCCCCCCCACCCCACATTGTAGGCCTTCACAACCTGGGAAGTGAACCCGATGCCTTTCTTTCTGAGAGGCAACAGTTCTATCTGATGCCCTGCTGCGGCACCTCAATGTTTGAAGAGATTATGAGTTTTTCTTTTTCATCCTTGCTGTACCTTGTCTTGTTTGTGATAATTACAAGAGTAGTTAGACACCGTGGTCATTGAAGCTCTGTTGGTTTGTTGGTTTACACTTTGATAACAAAAGAATTTCTTTTGTCCATCTGCATATTTTTTTTTTAATATGGCCAGATTGTTGTTATATACAAATGTCTCCTTTTCATGTTGCGCCACCTTTGCAAATCACGATTAGAGAAAATCCAACATATCCAAATTTAACGCTCACCTATAATTCCACTGATTTGCAAATATCCCGATAGAAAAAACTGAAACATTGGGATACTTTGGAACAACATGCCAAATTCTCATGCCTAGTCACTCAAACACACACTACACACATACACATTATCAAATACATTTTTACAAACCCTCTACAGATGCAGGCAGAGTATCAAAGGTCAGACTGACTAAATTCCCTTTTGGGTGAAAAACTGTTTGGTATGTGTGAGAACATGAACTTTCCTCCCCGAGAAGGTGGGGAGGGAGGAAGTGCGGGCGGGAGCCAGGGCAAGAGAAGCGCACGATTGGCCGGTGGGCAGGGACCACTGTGACGTGATTGGCTGTGAGCCGCTGTGAGCTGCAAGCGGAGCTCCCTCCCCCTCCTCCTCCTGAAGAGCATCAGCGAGCAGCCGAGTGGGACCTGGTGCGCTGGAGATGCAGAGCGCACACTTTTGTTTGTTTTGCTTCTTTCTCTGACTGCAAGACTGAAGACAAACGAGTGGAGCCCGAGGTGCATGAACTACATCTGGAACTTTCAGCAAAGGATTGAAAGTGAGTTCATAGAATCCGCAATTCTTCTTTTCCATGAAGGACAGTGTGCAGATTCATAACTCTGGTGTGAGCGTGATGAGAACTTATTCACATGTGAAAAGTTTATCTGTATGCGTTGTACGTTTGCATCGCTAGACGAAGGATCCTGCAGTCCAATGCACGTGCGCTGGACGGTTGGCAGTGTTTACTTGTGAATGCGTGTCCGTGACGGATGCTGCCCGGGTGCGTTAGTGCATCGAAGGGATGGATACTGTGTGACTTGACTGGGAGCAGCCTTATTTGGTAGCCGTGTCACCGCAATGCTGTGCACTGACAGAGGAGCCGGAGGACTCCCCGACCAAAAACCTCTCCCTGTGTGACTTTCAGGCTTGCAGGGAGGCAGCGGCGGTAGCCGGCTATAAATAGGCCTGCTCCAAATTGTGCTGCAGTCACATGTAAAAAAATTGGGAAGGGAACGGGATGGAAATGACACCTTATTTGTTCTTATTTTGTTTCCAGGTGCGCCATGAGCCTCGGGACGGCCGCAGAAAACCAAAGTGACTCTTTGACGGCCGAGGGTAGAATCGCAGACTCCGTCCCGTCTTTCTTGCCTGCCGGTGACAATAGGGGCCGAGCGGAGGAAGAGGTGAGCGATGGGAACAGACAGGGGTTGGTGATGCCGTGTGTCTGTCAGCGTGTGTGTGCGCTTGGTCAGGGTGCAGCTGGATGTGTGGATGGAGGAGTGCGTCAAGAGTCCACGTGTTTTTCTGGTCGGTTTCGCAGCTCCACGTGGAATGAAGCAGATCGCACAGTTAAAGTTAAAGTCCCAAGGATGTGAAATTTGTCCTCCGTGTTTGACCCAGCAGGGATCACTGGCTGATCTAACCCCTGAATTCCAACCCTGAATACTGAGTGCCAAGCTGGCAGTATTCGGGGACCACTTTGGTATGAGCCGGCCGGGGATCAAACCCACAACCTAGCGGTCTCACACCACTGAGCTGGTACAGAAAAATGCAGAAAATGCCCCCCAGTGAAGGAAAAATATCCAGTGAGTAGTGTGGAGGGGTCAAAGGTCAGGATGGGCAGAGTGGTTGGAGGCCATGGAAAGGTGACAATAACTCAAATGGCCACTGAAATGACAACTGGTTACAACCCAATTGCACACACACACACACACACACACACACACACACACACACACACACACACACACACACACACTACTTACATTGCCTTACTAAGGCACCAGGTGCTGCAGTAGTGTCCATCAGGAAGTTGGCTGGTCGGTGCTGATGTGACAGATGATGCATCTCCACTGGTAAAGAATGACAGAGTGAAACGCTCCCCTCGTGTTTTATTAGGAAATAAAGGGTTAATTGCTGCGCACCGAAGGGAAACAAAAGACGGTCTGTTCTGTTCCTGCTCCTCTGTCGCTGCCGGGGCGAGACAGAGGAGGAACAGCGGCGCTCTTCAAAATATCTACCTGCGTCCAGCGGTCTGGCAGGACCCCTTTATTGCAGCGCAGAGCACAGGGAGCCTTGTGTTGGAGGCCTGACCTCTACTATGCAAAATACACGCTGTCAGGGGCGCACTTGGAAGTGCACGTGGATGGATGAGTCTGTGGGGACGGGATCCGCACAGTGGGAGCATTATTTCGCCCTGGTATTAAGCCGAGCGGCCAGAGAGAGGCTGCGGTCGCCATCCAATCTATACTTTAACACTCTGTTTCCCTGCCTTTTTTCTTTGGGTCTGTTGACCAAACACCTGTTGGTAAAGGCCCATTACTACTGCCCCCCCCCCCCCCCCCACCCCCATCTCAAAGCAACACTGATAATTGAAGGCAAAGCCATTTGACAAAAGGGATTTTAGCAATGCAAATGTTGACCTTTTTGTTGCCTTGGTGCACTTTTGGTGGCTTTTACCAACATTTTCAATGACCTCGCAATGCATTCACAACATCAGTGAAAGTCATCATCATTTCCCCGCATCGCCCTTGCCAAGCCATTTTAACTACAGGTCTCGCTGTTGAGCATCAAATCAGCGGCAAGCAATTTTTCTTTCTCCCCTGCTGTCCTTGAAAAGGTGAAAGAAGGTGAGGGGAAGAAATACAGGAAAGCGACTGCAGCTGCAAAGAAGATTAGCGTCGATGCTGCGGTAAGCAGCAGTTTTATCAGGGCCGGGGGGCATTTTCACCTTTCTGGGAAAGAGGAGAGAGAACAGCGCTGAGGGCTTCTCTCAGGGGAGAGGGGGGGGGGGGGAGAGAGAGAGAAGAAAGACGTTCTTGCAGGACAGTGACGTCTCATATTGGGCCTCGGGCCAGCAGGAGGACCGTCGCCACCTGATTAAACATCCTCTGATTGGTTCACTGTGAATGTGAAGGGCAGAAGTTTTGCCCAATCACCCTCCACGCCGACGCTGCCCCTTTAAAAAAGAAGACGACAACAACTGTTTTCTACAATCTTTCCAGATGAACCTTTGAAATAAATCCAGATGACGTGGGAAATGCTCCATCTGGCGCGTCAGTTTATATCTAAATAACAATGCATTCCCCAGCGCTGTTAGATCTGATTGATTGTTTAGGTCTGGTCGTAAAGAAGACGATGCCTTCGAGGTGTTTTCATCCCTTTGACACCTGTTTTTAACTACTGAAGCGGTTGGTGCATATTGAACGTTTCTTTTCCCTGGCTAGAAGATGTATTCCGTGTCCAGATGTTTGCCAACTCTCTCCTAAACCAAGTGACGAATGTTGAGTCGTAAATTTGCGCGCCCTCAATGGGTAGACGCCACTCAATTCCTCAGCGGCACACAACGAACTGTGCAGATGTCCGAAAGAACGCAGGAGAAAACCACGCAGGGATGAATTTGGTCTTACTGTCTGAATCTCTCTCTCTGCTGGGTCCGAATGGTGAACGTTGACCTTCAGCAAGAAAGGCTGTCAAAGCGAAGGATTGATTGATTAATTCCTGCATGAATGCTGGATTTGATCTTGCATGAATAAAAAGAACTCGAATCCATTATATAATCCATCCCTCCATCCACCTTCTATCCCCGCTTATTCCTTATTCAGGGTGACGGGGGTCTGCTGGAGCCTCTCCCAGCTGTCTTAGGGCGAAGGCAGGGTGGCACCCAGGACAAGTCGCCAGTTCATCGCAGGGCCACATAGACACAGACAAACATTCACACTCACATGCACACCTACAGACAATTTAGAATATTCAATTGACCTCACATGCATGTTTTTGGAGTGTGGGAGGAAGCTGGAGAACCCGGAGAGAACCCACGCAGACACGGGGAGAACATGCAAACTCCACACAGAAAGGTCCCAGGCCCGGGCCCCAGAATAGAACCCACGACCTTCTTGCTGTGAGGTGGCAGCGCTAACCACCGTGTCACCCCCATTATATAATATGTGATAAATAAGTTCCTGGCTGATTGCAACTATCATCTTTCCGTCTCCCCTCTTCTCAGTTAATTCTCCCATACCACACTTGCGTTGACTATCTAGTTGTTCAATATAATTTGTTGGTTTGTGGCATTAAAGAGGGGTTTGGAACACTGGCAGGTCCTGAATATAATTGATATGCAGCATATGCTATACTCTCTTTCTCGGACTGCACGTATGAAATGCGTGCAGTGTTGCAAACTGAGAGCATTGTTGACTGAGGGATTTTCCATTCAAGTCACTTACCGCCTGCTTGGAAAAAATGCGTCTCTAATCGAGTGTGAAGTGTTTGGCATGACTCTGCCAAGTAGGAACGAAATATATTGCAAAGCCCTCGTTGATGATGAATGTTTTCTCAGTGGGGCAAATCAGACAGCTATGTACAGGTATAGCCATGTCTGCTGGAAAACCTTTGCTTGTATGATTTATAAAACGACGAGTGATAAGTTCTGTGTAGGCCGTAGCCAGATTTTTTTTGTTCTTCCCTGTGGTTTGTTTTTGCCTCAGACTGTTAAATACTGTCATCAGGGGCTCATAAATATTTGGCTATGTGAGTTTGCTTTTCCTGCCATGAGACAAATATTCATAAAAATCAGATTTCGGATATTAAATCAACTGTCTGGCTCTGGTAATTCAATCTGGGGGGCGGGGGGGGGGGGGGATATATGGGATATGGATACAAATTAGAACTTGCGCGTGGTCTTGGAACAGACGGCCTTTTATTAGTTTGCCTCAGCTTCCTCACTTCGTCCGAGTGTGAGCTTTACTCAGCCTGGCCAGAGGAGGGCGCTCCTACATTGAACACAAAAAACAACAAAAAAAAAAAACAACCAAACCCACACTCACTACTTTATGGCATCATTCCTGAAAACCGAGGAAGTCAGGAAACCTCAGCCTGGTTTTCAGCCACGAGGACGTGATTTTTGAAATTTCAAATTGCACAAGCTAATCTGTGGAATGGCTTCACACGGTGTCAAATAGAAACGACGCTTATATGCCTGTGTCCTTTTTATATGAGGTAAAGATGGCATGCATAGCATGACCTGACCTGAGCTAGCCAAACCTCATTTAAAAAGAAAAAGTAAAAGAAAAACAAGAGGCATCGAGATGAAGCCAGGTTAAATCAAACTAAAACCACCGTCAGCTTTCTTGTGGACATAATGACATAGTGTTTGAAAACAGGTTGTTTTTTTTAAGTTGTTTTTTTGTCATCATCCACTCAAGAAACAACAAAAGCAGCAACAGTAAAAACGAGGGTTTCTGCGTTGTTGTTTTTCTGTTTTCTGGATGTATCAACTTATGTGGTTAGTTTATTGTGTAAGCCTTGGTTTGAACAGGAGTTTTAATCCAATTACATGATGAGTAAATATTTCTTGCTACAACTTCCTGCTTTGTCTCTTCAGAATTACAAGAATTGCCGATTAACATAAATTCCCGTTTTACTCATTTGATTCCCTGCACAGTTTGCATCATAAATACCCCGTAAATGAAGACATGACGTCTTCTATTTCGTTATTTGGCTCCCAGGTAGAGCGAAAGGTTGCTTCTTGCATCCGTACAGAATTCCCCCAACCTGTGCACAACATGGAAAAGACAAAAGTTGTGCCACTGCCTTTCCAATCACTCAATGCCCCTGGTTCACTGGAACCAAGGAGTATTGGCTTTGCAGCGTTGACTTTAACAGACACGGCTGTCTTCCTTCGGTCATCAGTGTCCATACTGAATCACATTTGATGGGGGAGACGCAGCCGAAGATTTTATTTATTTATTTATTTATTTATTTATTTATTTTGCTCAGAACTGCACGTCTGCTTTTTTTTTCTGCTGGGCTACACAGTGACTCATCCTCGGCTCTGCAGGGCCCACTCGTGCCCTGGGTCAGTGATGTCGTTAGGCTTTAGTGTAGGTTCCACTGTGTGTCCAGTGTGTATCGGGGGAGAAGGGGGTAGTGAAGACATTGCCTTTTCTGTGCGCGAGAAGGATAAAAAAACGAACCCTCCTTAGATCCATAAACACGTTTTATTGAAGCAGAGCAGTTTTTTAGAAACAGGCACTTGTTGTCCGCATGTATATTGCAGATGGGATTTATCTGCCTTGTTTTGGTAATCAGATTTTTATAAACTAGTAAAAAAAAAAAAATAAAAAAAAAATACATCTTTCTCATTCATTCCCATGCCTCCGCGTGTTTGTGTTGCGAAACTTAAAAAAAAAAAAAAAGAGCTGAGAGTTCAGCGACGGCTCTCCGGGGACATCTGCTGGTTGCCAAGAGAGCAGCAGCCTTCATTCAGGTGTGTTCTTTGGATGGAGCCATGGGTACCTTTGCAGTAAATTAAATATCGCCGCAGTTTTCCCAGAACAAATCAGCATTCCGGTGCGGCTGCGACTGATTGTGCCACAGATTGCGATGCGGTGCGGGTTTCTCACAGCGCCTCTCCTTCCTCTTTGTGCTGCCACTGCAGGCCGAATTGAAGCGGAGCGCTTTATAGTTATACAGCACGAGATGTTCCAAAAGCACGGCCGTACTCATAAATCATTACTTATCATCGTTCCATGCACATTCCAGATGTGAGCAAATGGATGGACGGCAGTTCATGGCCAAATGTATTAATGAGGACGAAACATTCCTCTTTTTTGGGGTGCTTGTGCAGTGACATTGAAATGACAATTAAATGGATTGGAATTTAAAAAAAAAAAAAAAAAAAGTGGGAGACAGCAAATATCATTTGCCAAAAAGCTGTGATTTCTGCTTGTAGCAGATTGGCCACTGCTGCAGTGAGTGGCACCATTATCAACAATATAGCTCAAATCTGCATACCCATACTCTACATACATTACATACTAAGCTGTATGCAAAACCTAGCTTGACGGCCTCACCCCAGCTATCACATTTCTCTCTGTATGTTCTTTCATGTGAATGCATGACAGTATTGTCTCCTCTGAAGCTCTGCGCCCATTCCTGTCAGTGGGCACACAACATGTTAGCAACATGTAATGGAGAAATGACATTAATGGACACTTGATGCCGATGCCGTGATGATCACATAGCCTGCTATGCAGATGCTAGCCTTTTACAGGAAAACAAAACAACAGAGAAGACGTACCGAGAGTGACATCCCCTCACTAATTTGTCACTTCGCATGATGGTTATGCACACTGGAGGCTCAGTGGCCTCTACACCAGAGGCCACTGAGGACATGCAGAGAGCTGGTTTCATGTGCCGTGCTCAACTACAAGATCTCTCAGTGAAATTGTTTTCGTTTGCAACTCCTAAACAAATTTGCATGGATGTGAAATGGCAGCTGTCGTTTTTTTGTTTTTTTGTTTTTTTTTCTTAATAAGGGCTGAATTTTAATTGATTAGGAAAACTTACTCCCACTGAAAATGAACTTTGGCTACGAATCTCACAGTTGTAGCTTTGAATATTCAATGTAAGTAGAGCACATTTATAGCGTTGTGTATTCCACGGGTTCTCTGGGGGAATATAAAGCTGCTTGCTTTCGTTTACCAGCGTGTCGAGAGAACACACAGGTTATTTGATAAAGCAGTTTTGCTGACCTCAGCTGTCCCGCAGCCAGATGGAGGTTTAATTAAAGTTATCCATACATTTACTTGGTGTGGAATGATAACAGTCAAAGACACCACAGATGATGACTTTTCTGGATGGTAACATAGAAGATTTAGTTCAATAATGCAGTTTGTATTTTAGCCACAGTTTATAAACAGGATATCGTATCCTTTTGCTGAAGTGCTCAGCAGATGATGTTCAACTAAATACATTAGAATAAGGGCCTGGTGTTGCATATTGAGTGTCCCTCACAACAAAACAGTCCCTTTTTTTGATTGAAGTTTTTCAAAAACACAAATTAGAAAATTACAGACATTACGGAGGTGATATTGTTCCAAGTGTGAAAACACAAAACATATTTAAGTTATTTAAGCGCCGTAAAATTGTGCGACAAATCTTTGGCACAGACGGTTTTAATAGGTGTGTTTTATTTATTGTCTTTCTTTCTTTTGTTCCAGAGTTCCATTCTTGTGACCCTAATTTCACATCAACAAAAGCAAACACGCACACACACACACACACACACACACACACACACACACACACACATGCACGAAAAACAAAGCAATAATAAAAGATGCGTAGTTCACACTTGGGTCTGCTTGAAAATAAGTGTAATATAAGACAATTATTTTCGAGGTGCTTGAGGTGCGAGAGCTAATTTGCATTTCAAGTTAATGTCATTGTATTTTCAGCTCTGGTCCAACTGCTGTGAAATTGTTTCGGGCTGCTACAATGGGAATCATCAGCGTCAATAAAGTATGTCGGGAATAAATGGAAAGTAAATTGAGGTGATTCACCGGATATGACTCAGTAACTGCTGCTTTCAATTTGCCCAGTTTAAAGAGCAGTTGAGATCGTTGTCAGAGGTGTCGGTTGCTAACTGTCCAGCTCAGTTTGTACAGTCTAATAGTATATGGAATGTGGGCTTTCCAGAAATGGATTGCGTGACGGCGCCCGTCTGTCGTTGCCTGGCTGGGTTTCAAGGCCACTGGTGTCGACGTGAGCGTGAGTGTTGTCAGGAGTGTGTGTGAGATGCCATCACAGGAGGTGTCAAGCAGACTGTGGTTGATTTATGTGATGTGTGGACTGAAAGGATGGCTGTGCCAGTTAATGGTAGACCTCCTTTAAAGGACAAGACAAGGTGAGACAAACACGCACGCAGAAGAAACCAGCGGCCCATCAGTTGGAGCGCCTTTTCTAAACAGTGAATTGAACACTTAGCCAACCTCCGCTAAACTGCATTTCTAATCGGCCAGGAAACTTCAGGCGATTCCATAACGAGTGACTTTGAGCAGTGAATGCTCCATGCGGATCCGAAGCAATACAGAAGAAGAGCTAATAGTAGCGGCTACAAATAGCAGCTGCTGCGAGAGGTAGCATGGACTCTGCCATAGCGGCAATCTTGATCAGAGGTCATGAAAAGAAGGGGTTTTCCTCTGTGGGCAACATGGTCTTGCATCCCTCTCAATTGGCTTTGGCAAGATTTTAATACACTGTGCACAGTTGCAAGCTATGGGGGCTTGACGCGCAGCTTAAGTTGCACAGTGTGAAGTTATCTTGGGTTTACTTTCTTTGTTCAGCTTCTAAATATGCATGGGGACAACTCTTTTCCTCTCTCCAATTTTTATTTTGTTATAGAAGGAATATCAGGCTTGTGAACCAGTAGCTTCACAAACCCAAGCTGAGCAGTGTTCTCCTCTGTCGCCTGCTGTAGCCACTCTGAGCTGCAGGCGGGTGCTCTCCCTCAGGTAATCAGCTGATCAGCTCATCAGTAAGGGGTTTTCTCTCCAAAGCACTGCTCCAGTCAGCCTTCGGGAGGCATCATTTCTTTGGACTGACTGACATATTGTAAGACCTTTGACTTTGGACCTGACACCCAGTTACAAATCAGGTTCGTCTCCTTGAGTGACAGAGAGCTCGCTAAACACCATCCAAGATTTGCTTCCCATCTGTGAAACACTTGCTGTGTGCGCTCAGTGGGCACAGGGCAAACAACACTGGTTAGATTACACCTGGAGCTATATGTCTTCTGTCAGCAAGGGCTTATTGCCTTTCACCTCATTGAATCAACAGTGAATGTGCATTTCAGATCAATTATGAGCATCTATATCACGATATCCACCCAAGGTGTCGAGAATTGGCAGTGTAGAATCCATTAATCCTTCTGTATTTTATTTCAGTTCCGCTCAAATACAGAGTGTTCTGAGGGAACATGAAAAATGGATAATAAAGATCACCTGCAGAAGTTGTCAAATATCAATACGACAGTTGCTTTGTTCCCCTTTCCCCCAGCTATGGCTTCAATTATTCCCATGCTGACCTTTTTGCCTGTTCAAGAATGCAGTAAACACACATTGATTTGGGTAATTGCGACAAAATAACACAGAAAACTCCCACCTCCTGGCTCTTATTGATTTCACAAGTTTGTGAATTCTGCTTTCATTCAGCT
The DNA here is from genome assembly GCF_046127955.1 of Nelusetta ayraudi. Classification (NCBI taxonomy): domain Eukaryota; kingdom Metazoa; phylum Chordata; class Actinopteri; order Tetraodontiformes; family Monacanthidae; genus Nelusetta; species Nelusetta ayraudi. Next base: position 34,600 of record NW_027466091.1, read on the forward strand.
GCCTGTGGTCTTTAACAGCATTGCTCCAAATTAGAAATTGAAACGCAGAGAGCATGACTCATAGACTATGGCTGCTTTTAGTGTTACAGCGTGTCACACACTGCTCGCCACCTCACTCTCTAATTATGATAATATATATTTATATATATATATATATTTATAAGGCTAGAAACGACGACGCCACAAACGCTGGCATCGAGCTTAGCAGACGTGTTTTTCGCCCTTGTTTGTCACATTGCCGTTGTCCTTTCTAGCTGGCAAAAGAATGGCAAAGAGCCAGAAATACATAAAGTTCTCTGACAGTGAACATCCCCTGCTTCAAACAGATGAGCTAAACACGCAAACCGCTAAAACAACATCTTTATTGTTTTGCGATGGCTTTTGTCAATCATCATGTGGTGTAGTGGGTTGTTATGTTTGAAGGGGAAGATGACAAAAAATAGACCCATAATAAGAAATAACACAATAACACAAATTTATTATGCTAGAACGAGGCAATCAGACAACGCACGTATACATGTGAAGGATCTCAATGTCTGGTAAATGTGAGGGGAGTCGTTAATTAGACGGATTGATCACCTCTGGTTTGCTGGTGTTTTAGGGTCCTCACAGCCACTCAGTCCTTTGGTGAATCAAGCCAATCAAGTGTTTCCTCCCATATTAATTCCATGATGATGAGGAACCACTTGGAGGAGCCACTGCCTTGCTTGCACTCAGTCAGCCAGTCTGTCTGTCTGCTATCTGTTTCCGCTCCAGAAGACTTGGTCCTACTTCAAAAGCCTCCGCTTAGCCAATTAGTCGATAATTTGTTGTGTACGGATAAGTTGAGTGACTTTGTGACGTGAGAAAATCCACTTCAGACAGTGGGTGAGAAACGAGGCTGATTGGCTGGCACACTGGGGAGCTCTTAGGGAGCATCAAAGGAGCATCGCTGCTTGAAAACACCGTGATGTAACTATATAATAAATCAAACTTGATTTTGATTAAAAAAAAAAAAGAAAAAAAAAAAAAGGTCCTTTCTAATTGCACCGACTGATTTGTTTAGCTTATTTAGCGCTTCCTTTTATCTGGGCTGATTAACAATAGGGAGCAAATTAAACAGAAAACAGGCTTAATTGATATCGGCCCTTGCAGAATCATCTGCAAAAAGACTGGCAGCGGCTGTCCGTTGCACTGGAGCCGCCCCCGCTGCTCATCTGATATAACTGAATGGCTTCAATGAAAGGCCGAGATACTTTTGAGCGATAATTCAATCAACAGCTGCGGGAGCTCGACGAGAGAAAATGGAAGGTTCACGCAGGGCCGTTGAAATTCAGAGCACATTATGCCATCGTGACCTTCCGCTGTGGAGGGAGGGGAGAAACCACAGCTCAGCCCCGGCTTTCGCTCGCTGGCTTTTTAATGCGATCGCACATGATGAACGGTCACCGCTCTGATGAGCGACGGGAACGGAGCTGATTCAAAGTGGCCAGGGCGCAAGAAAGAGAGAGAGTTAGTGAGAGAGAGAGAGAGGGAGAAAGAGAGAGAGAGAGAGAGAGAGGCAGAGGGGAAACAGCCGTCCGCTGGTGCTACGTGCAAACTCTACCCGGCCTTCTCAGCTCTGCTGGAGGTTCTGCAAGTCTGAGCGCATCTCCAGCGACTGATGCTGGAGCACAGACAGAAATCAACCCCCTGTGGGCGCCGCGCTGTCAGCGCATGCACTGTCACCGATCCTTCACACACACACGCACACACACTGGAGGTACACAAACTAATGGGACATCCCTGACTGCAAAACAGGAAGACATAACGTATTTATTTCAGTGCACAGATGCTGCTGGTGAGGAATAAATCAGAGGAGGGCTGTGTCTCGTCAGTTCAGGCCAGTTTTAATAGAGAAAAATGTGCAGATCATTCTTTAAAATCCAGCTGGCTTGGAAAATGCGAACACCGTTCCTGTCTCCCTGTACCCACTTTGTATTTCTGCCCTGTCTTCTGCTGACTCTGTTTGTTTTGCCAAATTAGCCTTGTGCTTTCAAGGCTGAAACCGACATTATTATTGCGACTCATCACAAACGGGCTCCAGGCCCCCGAAGAGGCAACAAGAGATTAAACGTCTGTGTGTGTGTGTGTGTGTGTGTGTGTGTGTGTGTGTGTTTTCACCCTTTATTTGTGAAGAGCAGTAAAAATCACATGGAATATCATTAAATAAGATTTGCAGATCTCAGATTTTTTGAAAGGGGGCCCTCAGTCTGTGTACGTGAGTGTGTATCAGAATACAAGGCAACTATTATGTCCACCAGACTGACGTTTATCATGAATGTGTACAGACAAGGGTTTTTTTCCCCCAGCCATTCAATCTAAAAATTTGAATGAAATATGTTTCGCCTAAATCATTTGTGTACGCACACATACACACAATTTTGCTGCTTCTGGAGCTGACGCTCGTCTCCGCAGGTACGGTATACAGCTTACCCATTTTTAGATGCGACAGGTACCTATTTCCTCAGCACAATAATTTGAAAATAAAATTGTAAAAATAAAGACGTCTGGGGCCTCCATGTCCTTGTTCACTTCTTCATGCGGACGTAAGTCTTCATGTTCTTTGGTGCTACAAATCAAATCAGGACTGTGAACAATTTGCACTGCAGTCAAATTTTTTTTAGATTGTGTAAACAGCTACGTCCCTGGAAAAAGATGAAAAATGTGCTTTAAGCAGCTGCAGCTTAATGAAAAACAAAACAAAGCAAAGCAGTGGAATAGCTGCAAAGCCAATAGGAAGCGCTAAATGTCAACTCCGCCACCATGTTTCTGGAAAGTTTGTCAAACTCTGATTATTACTGAGAGTTTTCTCAGCGCTGCCAGCTCTCGTCGACACTTTAAAGCCAATGATGAGCGCTCGATCGACAGAAATACCAGTTTATTGTTCCTCCGCTGCTGTCTAGACAAATTCAAAATAATTGATTGGGTGTTTGCAGCATAATTTAAGTGCAACTGTGTAGGATGTGTCAAGTGCAACAGAGCCAGCGCGGCTTTGCTAGACGACATGGTTATATGGATTATTATAACACATAATGGCTGCAGACGGATTGTGTGAGATGCTGTGGAAATGCCCAAGTTGAAACTGAAGAAGTATTCTGCTCTAGTGGCTCTTAAGGGGATTTGTGTCGGCTGCGCTGAAACAAATGAGCCTGTGGCTGGTTGACTATAGATGTGACTGCACAAGAGATTCAGGGTTCTGTACTTTGCTTTGTGTTCATTATTATCCTCTGATCTTTGGTGTGTCATTAAGTATTTTGAACCTATCAACCTGAACACGTATGATCTCCAGGCCACTTTATTTCAACTGAGCACCAACAGAGAGGAGTTGGATGTTATCCATTTTCTTCTTCTCTTACATAATCTACTGCAAACATGCTACCGATGTTGCCTGCTCAACGTGCGATGACCCCGGCCGTGAGTTATTCCTGCTACTTCTTTTTTTTTTCTTCTTCCCAGAGTCTCTACTTGGCTGCCGCTCTCATGGAGGAAGCGGCCTCACCTGCTGGGAGCCTTTCTAAGTGAGCTGTTATTTATTTATTTATTTTTTAAATTTCCCTGTCTGCCTTCCTCCCAGAAGCGTGCGTTCGGTTTCTGGTTTGATTTACATTCGGCACATGTTTGGCCTGGCTTTAGTTACTGATAATTTCCTTGGGCAGCACAGAACACTGACACCTCACTTCTGAGGTCTGACTGAACTCTTTTTTTGTTTTGGGTTGATATTGATTTGCTTTTGATAAATTATTTACCTTGAAGGTTGCTGTACTGACCTCCCCCTTGTTGTGAATAATTAAAAAAACAAAACAAAAACCTCAAACCATTTAGTTTAACTACCAACAAGGAGACTTCCTATACGTGTCTGTCTTGCATCTGTGTAATCAATCCCTCACATCCCTCTCTTTCTCATTGAACCCTTTCTTCCCTTTACTTTCCTTTCATTTCCAAGCCATGGGGCTTTTTTCTCCAGTCATCCTCAGTGCAGTCAATAAGGGCTCCTCATCCTCTCCCCCCTTCTGTCTGTGGTAATTACCTGGTCAAACTGTCACTCCACATCCACTTAGCTTGAGAAGTGACTGAACCAAAGGACCGAGTGGAGGATAATTTTCGAACTGTTAGACTGAGGTCACATTGAAAGTACAGTTCAGTGTAGTTGATAAGGGGGTGGGTTTAAAAGTTCGAATATACACAATATATTGTTTTTCGCTTGGCAACAGCCAATTAGCGGCGGAACTCGTTTTTCGTGAGGGCTGGGGATTTATAGTTTTGTAACACCTGACTTAATTAGCTAATTTGCGACACCTGTAGTAGTAGAAGTTGTCAACACTGGTGAAGTCCTCTGTGAGAGGGATCTATATTGTCCTACGTTGATCATCAGAGTATCGGTAAGTCCATTTTTTTTTTTGCCGCCCTGAGGTCAGCGAGTTTTGCGGAACTTAAATCGACGGCGCCCCGAGATAACTAAGTGGCGACGTGTGCGCAAAGTTGAAAAGACACTTGTAGTCTTGTAGTCGATTCATTCTAACGGCATGGTAACACGTCGGTAAGATAATAATATAGAGGTCACCATACATTTTCCATGAAACTGGCGGATGATAATAATAATAATAATAATAATAATAATAATAATACGTGCTCTACTGGGAATACATAAATGCAATTATTCAGCGGGAGCTGTGAGTTGTTCTCAATAAGACCCCCTCCCGAAGCTGCGTAGAGAGCAGTAGCGGCTAAGATGGGGACAGGAATGTAAAAACATAGATCCACAGTTGGGCTTCAATCAAACTATATCCCGTTTTGATTATCTTCTCTACCTCGAAGTCCCGCAGGGATTTCACGAACACATGTCACAACAACCCTTCACGGTGTGAGAACAGTTGAGGACTTGTAGTTCGGGGCAAAATTGGTTTTGTGTGTGTGTATGTGTGTGGATAGAGGGGGACAAATGGACAAAGAGAAGCAGGTGTTGTCTCGGGGTTATTAGGCCAGGCAAACAGAACAGGCCTGTGTAACTCTGGATGATAATCCATTGACCTTTACATTTTACACTCTAATGCATTCTAATAGGCCAGGGGTTGTCGGCGTGTGTCCTTTCTCACCAATACACAAGCACGCGTGTTTTACCCCTTGAACACACAGGCGCCCACACACGCGCACAGTTTGTCCCAGGGATCAGTGCTTTCATGTCCTTAAATGGCTGTCGGATGACTTGTTTAAAAATAACACATCGGACTCTCTAAAATAGAGCACCCCCCCCCCCCCCCCCAGTAAATGTCTTTTAAGTGTTTCAAGTTTGTTTGTTCTCTTTACAGCTGGCTTGCACCATGCAAAAGCATAGAAGGTCTTCGCTTAGCAACATTGTAAGTAAATGGCAGCTTCCATTCCTTCCCTGACTCGCTTTCATCACTTCAACTCCTCTCATAATGGACAGGAATGTCTAGGGTTTCACCAGATTGCGCCAGCTTTCTGTATAATAGTTCGGATGAGAAGTTAATCCTCAAATCTGAGAAATGTAGCAAATTATGTTATTTCATTTCAAAAAAGACTTGTGAATTTGCTTGAGATTGGCTCCTCAGATCTTTAATGGTTAAAAAAAAAAATAACAGTAGATTAAAATATGTTTTTTTTTTATATGATAAAGTCTATTTTTAGGATGGTTGCTGAAATCCATTTCATATAAAATGAGTCCCGTCTGATGTGCAAAAATTAAAATTTTATCATAATAATAAACCAAACCATGGAATACCATGAACGCAAAATAATCTCATTGCAAAGCCTTTCATTGCCCACCCTTAGCCACAGTGGGAACAGTATCCGAAGTGCTTTCCCCTATGTAGGCTGTCACATGTGGATGCAGGATCTGTGAGAGTGCGATCTGCCACTGGCTGCTCCTCTATCCATCTGGATTGAACAGGCAGGTTCCTGGAAATCCTGACAAACAACCAGAGGTCAAACTGCTGTGTTCATGCGGAGATAGAGCCTTGATTAAGCAGCAGCAGTAGACAGTAGGCTTATCCATAAATGCATGGATACAATGTTCAATTATTCAGACATGTATTGACCCTGGGTTAAGGTTTAAAGGTCGGGCCACAGTGTGGATCTCTCGAATGAGATGACCGGAGAGGAAATCTGGAGATCTAGACTTTCATATGGGATGGGGGAGGGGGAATCAAATACAACCTTATGTTGAGTTGTTCTCACGTTTTCAATTTTTTTTTCTTCAGACATTATTATTGCCCAGGATACTTATTTTCTTGCCTTTCAGAAAAGTGTAATTCGGTGCGGTGTTAAGCCTTTTTGCAAGTTTAGTCGAAACTTCAAGAACAAGTACACCAATTTATTTTCATATTTAATATTAAAGTAGCCTACGTGTTTTACTCTATTTAGAAGTGTTGAATATTTTATGCTGCTGCTATATGCTGATAAGAGAATATCCATCTTATTTACCATGTTGTATATATTCCATTCTCTATTTTTTCCGAAAGTCTTTTAACAAAAGATGAAGACTGTATCCCAAACATTGTAATAAATCTTGTAAACTTCCTGAATAGCATAAGCAAAATTTATTAGTTTCTTCTTGATTAGAAATAAATTTAGCTTCTCAGGAAACTTCCATTTAGCAATCAATCGATTGATATGGTGAATCAAGTACTGATAAATGAATCAATTTGCATCTCAAGAACTGATGTTTCAAATAATGACATGGTCAAGGTAAAGTTTAAATCTTGATTTAAAAAAAAAAAAAATGCTTGCGCTGTATTCTTCAAAGCACAATGAGCTGTAAATTGTCAGATTTACCCGTGTGATCGAAGTATCTCAAAGACAAGTGAGTGGAACTTCGAGGGGAGAAAGACGTTAAGGGAAAGGAGGAGAAATGGGAACCGGAAGAGGAAAAATGGAGTACTTTACAGCCTCAGCATCAACTTGAAGCCTTTACTGAGGTAGAGCAGGGACACAAGCTGCGCTGATGAATACGTTTTGCGAGGCTTTTGGGGGCTGTCCAATCAGGCAGCACCGCTGATGAATAGTCATGAGTCACCTTATCAGTGTCACCATGGTTACGCAGATGTGACTGTGGCCCTGTGAATGTAATGAGGGAATAGAGACCGGCCAAATGCGGCTTCGTCTTTTTCCCGCGCACATTTCAATCACCAATTAGATTCTGGCAGTGGAGCATCCAGGAAACTCGGTCAGGCTTCCTTGGCCTTGAGGTGATGGTTCCTGAGGTGAGCCGCTAACTGAAGTAGGGAAACTGGTGTCTTGTGCGTCAATTTGGCCACTAAGAGGAGGATTTCGAACCAGCCCTGATTGTCTGGCAGTACAGCCAGTCGACATGTGTCACACTGGCAGCACCTCAATGCGGGAGAAGTGGCTGAGGTGTTTTAAGAGGGAAGCTGGGAAATTACATTAGTTCTAATGAGAGAGAGAGAGAGAGAGATCATTGCAAGACAGTGATGGTAGCATGCATGAGTAGTTTAAAACATCAGTAGTGGGCATGACCTAACTGAATGAAGAACTATGATACCAATGTGTTCACTCCCCATTAACCTTCTCTGTAGTGAAGTAATAATGATGACTTTTAAATAAAGCGATAACGAGAGAATAATTGTTTGATGTTGTTGCACAAGGGACTTGTTATCGTTCTGTCTCTTACATATTTTTTTTCAATATGTATTTTCCAACTGTTTTTGTATTAACACACAGCAAGACTCACTTTTCTGAAAGACCTGAGAAATGGTCAATCTTTAACTTGCCAGTCCCAACACTGCCTTAGTGGTTTGTCAGGGACTACTTGTCGATCTGCTCATTTATTTATGAGTAAAACTGCGTGTTCTGAAGGCTATAATTAGCCTAGCTGACAGCATCTTGCAAGGAGGCCGTCCTCGGGCTCTGAGGGAAATGTCTCTCTCTTTAAAACCTGCCAAAAAATAGAAAGGGCAAAATCAGTTCATGCAGCAGGTCCCAGTGGGCCACGCATGGTCAGCGACTGTCTTCAGCTGTGCGGGCGGGCGCCTACACAATTACCCTCACACATACTGTAAGGCAGCCAGGTAAGCAGGATGAATATTTACTTATTCTCGTACCCTTCCGGTAAAGAAACCTCAGCGTCCCTGGCCTCAGTTTTCTCAGGATTGCGCCCATCAATGGCATGGAAATTGTGATTAATGCTGCATGAGGTGTGTTGGTAGCGAACCTCAGTGAAGGTGGTTGTGGAGGATTAATGCACAGTGGTCGACATGGAGGATGCATGGGAGTCATTAATCCGTCTCCATGTTAGTGTCACAGTTGACCAAGATTCAATTCATGGGTGACACGTCCCGGCTGTTTGCCCCCCTCTCTCAGATCCTATTATAGAACGCAAGTGCTTTATCTTAGAGCAGCTGCACAGTCTGGATATAAAACGCTGCAAGTGGGCTCTGATTTATCTTGCAATCAAGGTACAGTGTGGAAGCTTTATTTTGTACTTTTGGTGGCTGTGGCCTCTCAGCCCTGCCTCTTGTTGATTCCTGTGTTTTCTCTTCCTGCTGCAAAAAGCCCCCCCCCCCCCATTAGGACCACGATATTCCAACTCATTACATCTCTCACACATCAGTGCGTCACTGAACCATCCCCAAAGCAAGGGTAGAACCATGGTCCTCTCCCTGCTGATCATTTTAACAAATGAAAATTAATGTATTAATTTCCGGTATGACACCGCTGTCCTCTGCTGTTGCATCTTCATCAACTCTTGAGCTAGTTATCTCACACTTAATCTTTCATTTTTTTTTCTCACCAACTGAGATGTGCCACTCAAGAGTCCAGTCACTCCCCCCCCCACACACACCCCCCTCACAAGTTCCTATATCCTTCACAGCCCTGTTGGAAACATACATTTTTAATTGAAGACATGCTATGTGACGACGGAATGAGAAAAATGTTTTATTAAAACTGTACAAATGTAAGACATGCATGAGATTGAAAGGAGAGGTCAGACTAACTCTCTGGTGTGTGCCTTGAATCTTAAGGAGACAATGGCAATTTCCATGTAAGAGCTGAGCTCTTCACACAACCAAGGTAAATAACAAGTGTGAGGCTTGCTTTCACTCTATTATCGCAAAGTTCAGCTGCGTGCATGGTGGGATTTTTCACTGTACATGAAGAAACTGGTATTCTTTTGAGCAAAAACCCTTTTCTTTTTTTTAACCTTCGAGTGCAAAACAGTTTTTCAGTAAATTCATAGCAACTAACACGAGAGAAATATTTCTAATTCGCTTTTCCTCGTTGTTGCTGGAAGGCGACGTGAAGAAGAGTTGAACTGAGTTAATTTTTATTACCCTATGGGTTGCTGTTTTTACAACTATGTGATCCAACATGTCAGGAAGTAAAGTGAAGCCCGGCAGTAAATGCCGGCTGCTCTCAGCACGAGTCAGTAGACAAACGTATGTTGTTAAGGCAACAATTTCATGGAGATGACTTGTTCCAAGACAAACCCGTGAATGATGAGCATGTTCAGATTGGCGCTAAGCGAGCAAGATGTTTAGTTGGCTTAATCATTTGGCACAGAACATTTTGGAGATGTGTTTTTTTTTTATCTGCCTGATTTTGGTGGCTTTAAAAGAGGCAATGCTGCCTTTTCACCTGAAAATAAACGAAAAACACCCATATCAACAAAGTGAAATTACTTCATCTTCCCTGAAATTTCCCCGAAGTATTTCGCCCAAATAACAATTTTCAGCAAAATTCAGCAATTTTGCTTGAAAGGCTTCTAAAGTTAAATTCATTCCATTGATTAATATTCGCAAAGACCGAGGAAGATGGACTGAAAAAAACTCTTAACCTATCCTACAGTTGCCTCAGTTCTGATTGGTCTGGTTGATATTTTACTGATACTAAATTTACCACCGATGACCTCTGTAGTATTCCCCTTATTTAACAGAGCAGTTTACCTGTGCTATACTGATATTTATATTCTGACTTGTATTTTTTAATGGTTCTTCCATAGCTCTAATTATTCATCCCAGAGCATTTTATCCAGTAAAACCTGTTAAAATTGTACTGTAAAGAATCACTGAGAACAGAGTCCACTAAAAACGAATGTCAGTGGTATAAAAAGGAGTTGCATGAAACACAAGAAATTATTCAATGTAGCATTGCAGCTTTGTCTGCCAAGAAAGGCGTTTGTCAATCAGTGTTTAACTTTTATCCCCTCCGTGGCCAACAATTTCGGGCACTCAACAAAAACAAATCAAATCAATAAATAAAACCATTAACCCTAAGCAATACAAAACAATGGGGTATTGAGTTTGTCAGCCTGCTTTTTCAGTTAACAATCACTCCCTGCCCTCCTCCTGCAATTTGTGCCGCAGTCCACCGCTTTGGATTCAGCAGGAAGACAAATAAAATGGAAGGGTTTTCTTCCAAGTGTCAACAGTGGTCATGCACACTTGTGATTTAAACTGACGGGTTGTCATAAAACGGAGCTCAGGGGGAGAGGGACCTGCCTAGAAGCTTTTTCACCTGTGAAGCCATGCTAAAATTTTAATAAGAATGCCAACACCCAAGAAATGTTTGAGCCCCCGTCTGCTGAAAGGTCAAAGAACGTGCTTGAAATCCTGCCTCGTTAGATGACTTTATGACTCTTAATGGAAGATATCTGAAAAGAAATTTAGAGTCAGGATCAGATATTGCTATTTAGAAGGATGTGTCAGTCTGTGAGACGTTGCCTTACTTGAAGAGACAATATTCATGAAGGATTATTTTAAGGTTATGAAATTCATTTTCCATGTATTCATATAGTGCCTTTTCAAAAGAGGGGGTACATAGTACTTTACAAGATAGAAATGAATGTGATGAAAATATGCAATGAAATGGTTTGAAAAGGTAATGGATGAATTGTGAAAAACAGACCCGTATAGAAGAGGTTGTAAGGCGAGCTGAGGATATAGCACAAAAAGTTTGCAATTCATAATTGGCAGATGAGTTGTTGCTGAATGCCATTCCTTATGTTGAGCTGCAGAAAATTTTGAGTCATCTAATCATGATTATCCAGACAGTTGTGTGTTTCTAAATGTTGGAGTTGGAATATATCTGGGTATCATCTGCATAACAATGACAACTGCTGTTTGTAACCGAGTCCTGAGCCTTGCTGGATGATCTAGAGTCACCACCAGTGCCCACTTATAAATCCAGTGTCAAATGCTGTGCATGGAGCCAAACTTGAGTTCTTCATTCATTCTAAATTTTGGTGTGCCACATTCTTCTCCAAAACATTGGCTAACAATGTCTAAAATTAAGGTAGTTGGAGACTTTCCAGAATAATGTTTACAACTACCGTGAAGCAATTTGTATTTTAAAAAATACCTCTAGGATTAAATAGTCTTAATTGGATTAAAAAAAGATTTGAAACATACAAATGTTCTTGTCTTGATGCAGCCACTGGGAAACTCTGCATATCTGACACACCAAATACAAGTTATCATCAGGAGCTGTAGCCCCCGGCTGAAATGAAGGAAAACATTTTTCTTTGTCAAATGAATTTAAATCTGCATGCATTTTTAAACATTTCTATTACTTATGTGCTTCATATATTAGCTAGCCGGCCCCTTAGAATAGCAATTCGAGAATGGCCAGAGAGATCAATCATGCAAATTGTTTGGCATGAGATGATATGGCTGGTGCAGATACTATGGTATCCCTCGAGCGTTTAATTAAGCTGTGCACTACCCCTGCATTCAGTGACTTTCCTCTGAAACACAGCCAAGCATGCAAATTGCTCAGGGATGAGAGAAAGGAGACGTGTTTGAAGAATCATGAGTTGTGTTTCAAATGACCCTCTGAATTATGACATGGACCAGAATGTCAAAAGAAGCAATGGAAAAAAAAAAGTCTTGCAAAATAATTTGTAATGACACCCATTTTCCTTTTTTGCCCTTACCAATAATGTTGGGTGTGTGTTGGATAAATGTGTATTACAAACTGATTCTAGTAATGCCTTATCACTAAGACTATGTAGATCACTAGCTTGATGAAATCCCCAGACATGCCCAAAGAGAAGACACAGATACTGTGTACCATACTATGCTAATGACGGTCTCCAGAGGATTTTCGTAACGATCAGAAGGCTGCAAACCTTCTGTTGAAATTTAAAAAATAAATGAATGAAGGTCTGATAATGAGTACAATAAAGTAGAAAAAGGCTACCCTCAACCACTGAGAAGTCTTCCCAGGGAGAAAATTGACAAGTTGTGAAGTCAAAACTGTCAAAACTAAACTCCCATCGCTGGTAGTCTGTGTACAGATGTGAAAAAATATGGGCACACTGCCCGCTGCTGCCCAGACAGCTCAACCAGCACCAGCGATGGATTGGTGCTGTACACACAACACGCAAGAGTCACAGCAGACCAATTAACCTTTAACTGATTGTGCTTATCAGAAAGAGCCACTTACGGCGCAGAGAGACTACACAAGCCAGGGAAAATGAAGTACACACACACGCGTGCACACACACACACGCTCTAACCTTTGTACCCTCTGCAGTCCTCGTGTCTTGCCTCCCTGATGTTGATGTGACTAAAATTAATTTGTATGCTACTCATTAGCTCCCATATAAAATGCTAATCACTTTATACTGAATAATCACTATGTTTGTAACCAGACCTTGTTTTTTAAAAAGCACAGCCAGTAGCCCAAGGCTCAACCTCTACTTTTCACTGTTTTAACAGTCTGATCACTTCTGGAAATCTTTTTCAAGTCAATTACTTGACTGCTGTAAGTGTATAAATGTGTGGTGTGCAAAACCGGATTTGAATGCAGCCACCACATTTAATGCGAAAAGTAGGGTTAATCATGTTGGCTTTCTGGTTCCCCTCTGTAAACCATCTATGGCACTGAGTCTAATACAGCTAATTACGGAGGACTGAAAGGCTCAATTTCCTCCAGGATGAAGATTGGCATTTTGATGGATGTAGAGTTTGAGGTTTATGGTGAGAGGGGAGGGCGAGGCAGCGCAGTCACGACAAACAAGGAGCTGAAGCGGGCTCGAGTGCACACAAGTCAGTCCTGTGAGAGGTCCTTTTGTTCTAATAAAGACTTATAATGCTCTACAGAGCTAACTGCCTCTGTAATTTATTTGTTTGCTCTTGAAAAGCCAATAGATGTTTTCTTTAGCACAGCAACCCCAGGCCACTCATGAGCTGCTGAGGATGTCCGCCTGGCACGACAAATACTGTAAACCTGCCGTCTGAGAAAGAGGCCATAATGTTTTTGTTTTTTTTAGGTGATGAATTTTAGCAATATTGAAATACTGACAAGGCAGCAAACACCCGGCGTCCTCTAAGGACTTTATACAATTGAGGAAAGAGACGACTCATTGAAGGGGTTGTTGTGCCTTGTTATGGAGCATTCTTGAAATGACGGCGTTTTCCTACGTCCAAGCATCACAAATGCAATTCTTTCTCCACCAGCACCACTTTCCTAATGTTACTCCCACAAGCATTATCCCCTAGTTTAACCTTTCATACCACTATCTTGAGCTGCCAAGAGTGTACACCTAAATGTTAACGGTTGACCCTTTACTTAAAGAGGGAGGCCTTGATATTTCGTGGAGAAGAATTGAAAACTTTTTGAGGTTAGCAGCCAGATTAATGGCCTGAAATTCACCTCCATTCATCACGCAGCTCTACCAGCTCGATCCATAAACGCTCTCGCGTATTCAGAGTAGTCCAAAATCAAAGACAGTCTCGGAGCCCCTCGATAGGCAAACGACTGATGACCTTTTCTTATACAAGTCTATTTATTGGTAGTCTCATAAGATTCTGTCAATTTGTTCTCAACATCGGGCTGTGAAGGGGAAAAGTGTTGCTGTCAACCATTTAATGGGTTATTGACTGCTTGTTTTCTTCCTGGTTAACTCATTTCTGAAGAATAGGTCTCTCTTCTCTCATACCACTCCTACCTCAGATGGACATTGTCTCCAGTTGAAATTCTTCTAATTGGATTCTCTTTGCTTGCTCTTGACCAGTTGTTGAGCATCATGTTGAGCTTGCAGTCTAGACAGCGCACACATTTTTCTTTGATCCACTCTTCCGTTGATCCCCCTGGCCTTTTAGGTCGCAATGATTTACCGATTGTACAGCTGACTGTGTTTAAAAGTTTCAAGCATTCCGTCATCCCCATTACTCACAAAGGTAGAAAATGAGTCATGTAAATCAAAACTAAGGATTTTTGGAGAGCTACACAATCCCCATTGCACATACAGGTAGCAGGAAACTTTGTTTGGAGCAGGACTTGAGATGCCATGACATCATATTTACTATTCAAACATTCTAAATCCTAAATATAAATAAAATGGACAAACCTCTGAGGGGATGCATTTAAAGGGTAAAAATGCATAATGTAAACTGTGTAGACATTGTCACAAAGTCCATAAGTTTGGAGAGTAAACTTAATCAGCTGCTGAATCTGGTCTCCACGTGCTACACAATAGCTGGTTACTGTATGGGTTTGTGGCCACCATAGAAGTATATTTAGCGTATTTGTCAACACAAGGAAGGAAACTTTTAAAAATATTATCTCCACCTACACCAACGTAATGCATCAAATTAAATCTGTGAAATGCTCGATGCCTTTTTCGTTGGAGAAACTTCACGATTTAAGGTTATGTTACAAATTAGAGATGAGTTGTGTGTGTATATTAGATTTCAAACTTGTATAGTGCTACCCTGCCTGACATTTCACAGCTTGCACTTGATGGATCCCCATACCTCCTCGCCGCTTTTTTATATTTATATACACTTTCCCGTCAGGTTGCTGTTGTCCGTGTTTGTTTTGTGTACCTGTTTTTACACTGCATGTTTCACAAACGTTCCCAGTGAATATCTTCGTCAAATCATTCAAATCAACAGCTTGAAACAGTCCAGTTCAACTGGTCTTCTCTTCTTTTCACACAGCTTTTCGCTGGCTCCCCAGACTCTCAAGAGCCGCCGGGACTTGGTTGCAGCACTGGACCCACTGGGTCCACGAGGTCGTTGGGCAGGACGATCATCGTGCCGCCACGGACTTTTTGTCGCACGCCCGAGTCTGAGACTGCCAAACGCCTACAGCGGCCCACGACGCTGCCCCTCCGCACCCTTCCTGCCATCTCCATCACCACACCAGACACCAGGTCAGACATTTTTAATCTCTCGCAGCGCATTCATTCAGCAGAGTTGACGCATGCGATCGGTGTGCAGCTCATTCCCCCATGGGGCATTGATACCAAGCGCGTTTGTGCATCTTTCCTGCTATTGTTTTCCAGCTGTCAACAAAGTGTTTTGGTGCTTTCAGCCTGAATTGTTTTTCAAGTCACAATTTGCCGCTTGTGTTGGTTTATAAAGCCAATGGCTATATGTGAGTGCACTGACATAATAAAAAACAAAAGTGCCAGTTCAGAATTTCATATCATCAGACACTATACTTCACTATCCAGCAACAATAGGTAGCCAAGCTTAAGTGGTACTTAAATGGTCAGGGTCGCCAACTCACGAGCTCTGTCTCGCACTCTCACGCCACTTGATGGTTAAAGCTTGTGTAAGCCATGTGCCTTGTAGTGAAACGAGTTGACATGTTTGAGTGTATGTTGAAGTCCCACTCAAGCAGCTACCCAAAGTTGGCAACCCTGTAAATGGTCGTGTCATATTCAGAGCGATACCCAAGTGTCAACCTATTTAATGAGCAATTGGTGAGCATCTTTTAGCACTTTTCCAAATCTGTGACGTCTGACTCTGACGGTAAGTTTAGATTCTACCCTATTGCCATAAAGACGTGGTAACCATGGAAACGGATGACAGATGAAAAATTGTCACTCGAAGATGATGACGGTTTGTTGATTTTCGCCTTTCATCGTGATGGAACGCTTGAGACAGGGCCATGCCTCAGTCATCATAGTGCTACCAGCATACCACTGCGCATCATGTGACAGAAAACACAGCAAATGGATCAGCCTGTTCCTTTTTCCACATGATTCGTTCCTGCAATTCCTGCCAGCATTTTGCCTGGATGATGGGATCTGCAACGTCTCCCAGAGCAAATAAAGACTAGATAAACATGGGCAGTGAGATAAAGTTTATCAATCCTGGGCGGAGCTTTTTTTGATGGTTGTAAAAGGAAACCTAAACAGAACCTGTTTTCATGTAAAAAGCATTTTCTTGATTCTAATAGAGCTTTTCTCAGTCAATGCATCACAGTTCCTGCATTCTTTACCATAGACTGCTGCATCTGTGAGGGGGAAACGCTAATGAACAAGCGGTCAATACTGAATAATTTACTTGCAGTCATTCCGGTAATACGAAAATTGCATCGGACGTTACATGTAGTCAGCTCCTGCTCTCTGGGTGATTGTAGGCAAACTTTTTGTGAGCCTCAGCAAAGGGCAGACTTTCCCCAGATGGTTTGAATGACCTCCCTTTATCCCATCTGTCACATTGACTGGATAAGGATTGGTATTGTTAAAATGGGGGGGCAAAAGTCACAATGGGCCTGTCACTGCCTCCCGGATGACGGGCTGACCAACTGTTTTTCTGACGCGTCATCGCCCCGGTCTAATGCCTGTTAAGAAGTAAACGGCTGGATAAAAAGCTTTAAATACGCTTTAAGTCACGTCGCAAACTCTACTGTGCTGCTCTGATCGTGTCATTCACCACATCAAGAAAGAATAGGTGGATAGAATTTTATCCAAGGCAATAACTCAACTTCACCTGAGGCTGATCTATCTATAATTTAGCTCACCGGTGAGAAGGAAAATTAAAGTCGCGAGGCAATAATAAGAGTGGAAGCTGTGCTGCTCTAAACGTTGAACCCTTGAAGGGGTCCGGTGCCGCTGACACTGTATGAGGTGAAAGGAGATTGCGGTCAATGCTCAGGAGTCCGTCGCGTCCCCTGAGCAACGACTAAACACTTGGTGACTGTGAAATATCCCGCAAAGGTATTTTTAAATTATTTATTTATTTTTACATCTTAATCTTTTATATCCTGTTAACGCTTTGGAATGCTTACATAGACGTTTGCTGTGCTAAATGTTTGTGTCCTAGCAGTCGGACTTTCACTGAGAAACAATGGCCATTTCTCTAGTTTAAGAGGGCAGTCATTCACTCGTGCTACTTGTTTCTGGCCTAACTGGTTTAAATCCTATTCAGAAGATGTTGACTCTGTCAGTGATGTATGTCGCATGTGACATAATGCACAGCAACAGTGCACTGGGCGTGGTCTGTAAGATTGTGCCATATTGTGTCTTCTTCATGCTGCGGTTGTGTGTGAAAACAAGCAACCGGCGCATTGATTCCCTGAACTCTGAATAAAATGTGGATCAATTAATGAACGGTTTTCCATCTTTTCTTCGTCTTTGCTTCTTTTTCTCTTCAGGGCAATCACTGGAACGCATGTATTAGTAGACACTTAAAATGAGCGCAGTGCCCTCCTAGAATTGAATATCTGCACCGATCTTATTGGGTTTATTTGTCTGCTTGGAAGGCACGGGATGGAGCTCGGTCCAAACGTTGCCCCTTTGACTGGATAGAGATTATTTAGGGCTGCAGCAGTAGTCGCAGAGTTGATTGTGTTGTGAGTAAGAGGGTACTTTTGCAGCAGACTTATGTGTCTGTGCACGCCTCTTAATTTGCATGTGTGCATTGGCGGAGGCGCCCGCAAAGTTCTTATTTCACCTCAAGAAAAACAAATTAAAAAACCGAACCAAAGCAAAACAATCTGCTTTAGTAGGAGGGTGAACAAGAATAATAATCAAAGTGCTGTCTTCATCATGTATGCCGTGATGAATGTATGAACGTATGATATGAGCTACTGCTAACGGTTACCTTGTGTTGCAGCAGGTGTTTTATTTAGCAGTACGGTGGCAAATATTTAAGCAGGGTGTGCACATCCAGTTTGCTTGGTCGAGATGACTCCAGCGGCATGCTGCTCATTTCTTAAGCCACAGCTGATGTAAAACACAAATAAAAGGGCTTCTTGTGATTTCTCTGGCATGTGCGTGCCGGTCTGGGCTGGTCATGTGTCCACGCATGTGCCGCTACTATCTCTCATCTCCTGCTCTGTGTGCTCTCCTTGCTCCACTGCACTCCCGTTGCCTCCTTTTTTGTTTTCAAGTTACCTCGCTTCAGGCCAGATTAGATTTTGCTTGTTGAGAGGGCAGACGCTGCATTCCTCACCTTGTTTTGCGGCAAGGGAAGATATAAGCGGTCTAGCCTGGAAGTTCCCCACCCCACCCACCACCCCAATTACCTGGAAATGATGACAAATGGAAGAGGAGCTAACGAGGTGGCTGGACGTTTGCACCTGCTCCTGGACATCACGGGCACAGAAACGTGTTAACCCCCAGCTTCATTAATTACTTGGGTCCTCGACCTGACTAAGCCCGAGTGTAACACCTCGAACTAATGGTTCAAGCATTGATCCGGTGTTTTGGTATAATTTGCCACGCAGGGTGAGCGCCCGGTCCCCACCCTCTGCCTTTTCCACACTCACGGGGAGGTGCTTTGGGTGGGTCCTCATGTTTAATGTACAATCCCGTTCCTTATATCCCGTTGACGGCTGGATGTGCAGGAAACAAGAGGGGGGTAGAGGGGGCGGGGGGGCTGTTTTTCTTTTCTTTCTTTTCTTTTTTTTTTTTTGCACGCATGACTTCCAGCGGAGCGGCCGTCCTGCGGTGAGTGCCGCGCACAGCTGGAGCAGCACCGCAGGCATCCCGCACACCAAAAAGCAGCCCAGCCCGGGGGCGTTCGCCAATACGGCTTTCCTGGGAGCTTCCCCTGATGTTTATCTTGGAAGGGGCAGCCCTCCGATATCCTCCTCCAAACTGCAGTCAACGCCATGTGACGCGTCCACGGATCCACCGTGCCGGCTCTGGCCAACAGGACCAAGTTGACGGGAGTTGAACTCTCTCGACGAGCCTCACTTGCGCAAAGTGGACCGGAAGCTCTCGCTGGGATTAGAAAGTTATCTCACTTTTAACCCGCGAGCGCATGATTTTGTTTTGCCTTGGGAACGGTTTTTGCGCTTAAATTCCCCTTCTTTTTTTGTTTGTTTGTTTAAATTTCACCCTTCCCTCCGTCCTTCCCCATTTCCTCCCTCTCAGCCACTGTTTTCGAATGCACGCCAGTAGTTTAATTTTCCACTGAGGTCGTCGCATAAAAAGATAGAAAAAAGAAAAAAAAAAAAAGAAAAAATAACTCGGCAAGGAGGATGGACCCCGCCTGCGGCAAAGTGGGGACGGTGTCCTTGGTCACTGGCAGCGGCGGCAGCGTGAGCGCGAAGGCGCCCAAACATCTGTGGAGGCAGCAGCAGCAGAACCAGGCTGCGCTCTCCCCGCTCCACCACGCGTTGGCAGTGCGCAAGAACGACCGAGTGAGACAGAGAGGCTTTTCGGACACCGAGAGGTACCTACACCCGCGCAACATGGACCGGACTTACGCCGTGGACACGGGCCACCGACCCGGGCTGAAGAAATCCAGGATGTCTTGGCCGTCGTCGTTTCAAGGTCTTCGACGGTAAGGAGGAGGCTGCCGCTCCTGCTCCCCTGTGCTGCCTTTTAAACATGGGCGTTGTGTGCAGCGTGGAAGCGCTTTGAGTCCGCATTTAGCCGTTCGGTACTAACTTTTTGTCTTTTCTTTTTTTTAAAAAAACGACGTCTTGGCTTTGTTTTGTCTTTTGCATTGCCTTTCATCACACTTTTTCGCCGCGTACAAAAACGCGTTTCACTACGTGAGAGCTGCTATAGCGGCAAATAGAGGATGGAGTGCTCCCGTAGCCTGGCTGTCGATTGTGAGAAGGTAAACTAGAGATGCGTGCAAAATAATGCCAAAACTCATTTGCATGCAAATCTTCACAGACTGACGTTTGCTTGCGTTTGTTTTACTGTAACCTATTTTTGAGATTCTGCTTTTAATCAAGGCTGAAGGGTAGGAGGGGGTTTAAAAATGATGGGGTCAAACTTAAATCAAGTTGAATAAACTGACTGAGTGGCTGCTATAAAGACAGAGATATGGGGCTTTAGGCAATATTTTTATTTAGATTTCTGGAACAGGCTATATTTGGCTCTCTGGAATGGCAGAGAAAAACCTACTTTGTTGCCCAGGCGGTGACTTGGGCAGAAGGAATAAATGTTTACCCAAAAGCATAACGCACATACGTGCAACATCTCCGTCTTTAGATTTACACGTCCTGTTTTGGATCGCCGTGATGATGATCACCTATAACGTTCCTTCCTGTGAGCGACCTAGCGCTCCTTCCCCCCTGCTCCGGGAGAGATGCAGGAGCGCGCTGCATGGCGACCACCTCCCCCAGAGATGTCGCTCACAATCAACTGAGTCACTGTGCGTGGCAGTGTGGATTGTGTGACTTTGTACATGACCCTGAGACTTGAAGGTGCTGCCGCGTGCATCACACGCAGCCTGCAGTGGAGGCGGCAGCAGCAGCAACGATGTTTGTGTTTGGCGTGCGGTTTTAGTAAAGCCTCGCCTGTGCAGCCTGGCAGGGGAGAAAGAGGCTCGGCTCTCACTCGGGCAACCCCGGTATGTGGGGAAATGTTTCTGCTCTAATTATTCACTTGTTCTGGGAAGGAGCAAGGCAGGCCAGAGGAACTGGTGTGTGTGTGTGTGTGTGTGTGTGTGTGTGTGTGTGTGTGTGTGTGTGTGTGTGTGTGTGTGTGTGTGTGTGTGTGTGTGTGTGTGTGTGTGTGTGTGTGTGTGTGTGTGTGTGTGTGTGTGTGGCAGAAATTAAACCTGAGAAGGTCACCTTTGCTCTTCGGCTATAAGTCACTGTTGGCTATGTGTGTTTCCTCCCAAGCAGATTGTTTCCCTGCTTTGTTTTTTTTTCTCATCATGTTTGGACAGAAGTGACACTTGCCTGCAGTCTGCCAAAGAAAAGTCTGCTGGTTTGTCTGGCTGACAGACAGACAGAACGGTCCCTGTCACAGTGGCACTGACAGTCACATGGATGGAGGAGACGCCAGGGAGGGAGGGGGGTTTGGGGGGTTGGGGGGTGGGTGGGGGGGGAGCACAGATGGAAGTGACACTGCAAAGTGGTTTGCCTGCCTTAAATCACACATGCGATGTTGAAATGTTGCGCTAAACTCACACACTTCATCCTGGAGACGGCAGCGTTTCGCAGCACATCTCAAGCACATCTGCTCCGGGATGGTGATTATGCCTCGATTAACCCAAACAAATCTCATTTTAGACAGGAGGCTAATTGCATAACTGGCCCATTGCGCTGTAGTGGCACACGGCACCAGCAGCGCCGGGCGGCGGCATGATTTGCCCCACATACACCGCAGCTGGGAACAGAACCGGTGGCAGCCAGTGGGCCCAGTGGACTGCTCTGGTTTGACTGATCTCTAATGAAATCGTCAGTCATCTGGCGGCGATGTCGTTGGATTAGCGCCACTGGCAGCAGAGAGGAGACTGGCAACTTGCTCTTTAATGACGTGTTGTTCCGAGTAATTCCCTACACTGAGAGTTTCAGTGTTTTTTTTTTGTTTTTTTTACATAAGCATATTTTGAATTTTATATTAACATTTACAGTCATTCACAATATCATTAGAACATTTCATGCTCCTGCGTATTAAATAACGTTCAAAAGCAGCACGTACATGCAACCAGTTACACCCACTTGCTACTCATCAATGTAGATGTAGTATCTGCTGACAGATTCTATTACACCTCACTAAGTTTCAAAGAATGTCACCCAACAGATTGCTGTGTCTGTGGTCGCATTGACTGTGCATATTTTTGTTTTATTATTGATCCCCATTAGTCATCACTGTAGTGAAGACTATTCTTCCTTGGGTCTTCATAAAAAGACAGACACTACAAACGTAAAATTATACAATCAACAACAAAATAATTAACAAACAGCCTTCACCTGTTAAATCCAAGGCGTTGCTATTGTTTCAAGGAAAATCAGACTGATAGCTGCACTGCCTCTTTTCTATGAAAGTAATACAAAGCTTCACCTCCTGCCTTGTAGCAGGTCAGTTAAAAGGCCTTTTTTTAAAAAAAAAAAAAAAAAACCTTGACTGTGTTCAGCTCGGATGACCATTCATAAATCCTGAGTTGCAAGCCTTCAAAGAGGTGATTGACTGGTGAGAAGTGTTTAAATTGTGTGCAAAATGACCATCATTGCAAAGAACAAGGTGCAGGCATTTCACACTTCCTCACTTCAAAAACCTTGGAGTCAGTTTGTTGCAGCACATTAAACATACAACGCATCATGATTTTAATTGATGGCTACAGGGACCTTACAAAGATTTTATGTTTTGAAAACTAAAGCGGTGTATCAGGCTCCGGTGCATTATATTGATATCGGTTTAATGTACAGTGATGGACACTTCTTTTCCACAGAGGGTTGTGGCCGTCACATTGCGTGTGTGAGTGTGCGCGCATGTGTCTGTCTGTCTGTCTGTCTGTCTGCCTGCTGCCAGAGATTGCTTTTGAACGAGGTCCAGCAGCCGCGAGGTAAAACACATCACCCAAATGTGTCACAATCTAGGCCGAGCCGGGCCAAATGCTCAAGGCCTTCGTACACCCTCAGAAAGAATCTGAAGCATCCTTTGATGAGGAGATGGCACTGCCGTTTCTGTCGTTCCGACCACAGCGATGCCTCCGGTTTATTTTTTATTTTTTTATTTTTTTTTACACTTTCTCCTTTCTGTCATCTTTGGGGCAAACGTCATTATTTGGGACCCGACGGCTCTGCTCGTTGTCAAAACCCAATCAGTATTTGCCGATACACTGGGTGCACAAGTAAATGTTGGGGCAGAAGAGATGAGACTCCTGCAGCAGACCGGAAAGCGCACTCTGCCGCTGTCACTTTACACTGTAATGGCCCTATTTCCTTTTTCCTTTTCCCCTCCATTTTTTTTTTCCTATCCCTCCAGCCAGTCTACCCTCCTCTCCCTCCTGTGACTGTCTGTGCCACCGTGGGGTTTTAAAACAGTCCGAAGTGGAACCCTTTGGCTATGTCATGAGCTCCCAGGGATTTTTGTGAGCAAGGCCGGAACTGCTAGAGGACATGGGTCTATATATAACCTCAGTCATGTCCACAATCATAGCTGCAGAATGGCTACAATGAAGAGCTGCTCCTGCAAGGCGGTACTCCAAGGCATGTGAAACATGACCACAATGCACTAATGAACACCGCACGCCGGCCGACATGGTAACTGTAATGACATAAGCAGACGTCTGTGTTGGGTCTGGGTTTTTTTTTTTTCTTCGGAATGAGTGGCAGGCAGAGGCGATGGAGATGCGAGTGCCAGACCGCTGCCTGGTTTCCGCTCTTCCAGCCAGTTCAGTGACTCGCTGTCGCTTTGAACGCGTTGGCATTGATGTAGATTTATTGAAGCACGTTATCGGTTTCACGCGAGCAGGATAAGATCTAAAGCTTTTTGATGCACTGTAAAATTACCGCAGGAGGAGCACTTGTGTAGGGAATATTAATGCTGAAGTACCAGAGACGGGGCTTCAGCCGCTGCCGATATATTCAGGTGACACACACGGTGACGCTGCCTCTCACGGCATGTGCGGTGTGACGTTCATGGTTGTAGTCATACACACGTAAACATTCCTATTGTATTCCTGCCGGAAGTGTTCACTGAAAACCAATGAGAGCCACTACGTGATGCTTGAGCACTCTCGCCGTTAGAGCACTTATACTGTCTTCTGAGCCGCACTTTCACCTGAATAGTTTTCCGCAATTGCTTTTAGATTTTTTTTTTTACCCAAAATAAATTGGTCAAAATCAGGACGGCTGACTTTTAAGTTTATTTTTCCACTAAACTTTTGCACTTGCCAATTTATAAATTATCCTTGCGAACAGTGTTTGTCTGTTCTTTTGTTCTGCATGAATTATCAAGTGATTGTATTTGAAGGACCATGCTGTTATGTTTGATTAAAAGTGTCCTCTTGCCTGGGCTCTCGCAGGTTCTGAAAATTGGATAAGACTTGACTTTTATCTAGTGCATGGCCAGCTTTAGGCATGAAGTATTTTTTATTTTTTTTTATTACATTGACTTGTTTTGGTACAGTTGCCTCTTCAGTGAGTGTATGTAATATAAAAAGCAAATTGGAAACCATAAAATCTAAATGCCTACTATGCTTGTACTGAAAGTTTTACTGAGACTTGTCTTCTAGTAATCTAATTTTATATCTTATCTTGTAAAACATTGTTGAAGGACATTGTGTATGTATTCAGGGCAGCGGTGTCTGTCAGGTGGAATTCCCCAGCTGTATAAATTCCATTTTCTAATACCATTGCCCTGCAGATTTGCTCTGCACATTTTGTGAGCTGGTTATATTTAGTAATATAAATGCTGTGACAGCTTAGCAGCCTCTGCTTTAGTGGAACATAAAGCCAGAAATCCATTTTATTGATTACAAGAAGTCTTGCAAAAACACAATGTGGCTTAATAAGATAAATGTGCACATGCACAGTTTTCTTTGGGGAAAAAATGCTGAAATGATTTATATCAGCAGGAGCAAAAATTATTTCACTTTTGGATGGATTTGTCCAATATGAGCTCTGAACACTCTTATGCAGAAAACCACAGGTCACTGAGTGTGAATAGCCCCAGGGAAGCAGTATTGCTTCATAAAAGGAGGAGAGGGGCTGAAATAGTAATATCTCAAATAGAAACGGAGCTCCAGCAGTGATTGTGAAACAGAAAGGACTGGCCATCCTATTTCGCAAAGCAGGAACTTGCATTTGTTTTTGTCACCACCCCTCTTGGCTCCCATTTCCTCTCTGGTCATCTGCTTGGCTAATAAAATGCATGAAAACCATTTTTGAAGGACAGTCTCTTAAAGGGCTGCGAGCCAAAGGTTGTCAAGACGGCCTGTTTGCTAATTCCCCAAGCCCTTGGATGTCTCTGCTGTATGGATCATATTACATGGTGATAAAGACTCCTGCCAGGCTTATTGGCTGGACTGGTCCTGGAGCAGGTGATGGCGTTAAGGCAAAGCATCCATGGGTATAAATTACTGAGCATTTCTTTCCCAGAAATTGATTTCAATGCTGTCCAGGGCCATTTAAAACAAATTACCTGCAAGAGTTGGCAGTTATTGAAAATGAATTCATTCATCTTTGTATGGAAGAGCTCTGCTTTCGCAGTGAGTTATTTGTTGTGATGCTCAACATGGTTTAAAAGACAGTCTTTAACCCCAGTATAGGCTGTAAATCGTTGTTTTGGTCGCTAATTTGTATAGTGTGTATATAGGAGTAAATTAGACTTTCGAATGTTAAAGATCTGGTGTAGGTGCTGCAAATTATCACATTGGTCACGTATGTTTATGTGCTGTTTATGTTTAAGGGGGAAAATGATTTCTATACAGCACAAAAATGGCATTTTTTGTCACTCTTGCAGACAAAGTCGTTTTTTAAGTTTCACGCAAGATTGCTTGCTCGAAAGATGCAGCTCTCTGAATACCTTGTGATCGGTGGCGTTGTTAGAATCTACATAATCACCCCTGTGTACTTGTCATTGTGAAGCTAATCCATACAAAATTTGGGCACGACACATTTTCCCTCACCCTGACAGCGGATTAAACGGCGGCAGTGATTTGTTGCCGGTGGCTGGGCGAGCGACTAATAAATCCACCAGGGGATTCAGAGGCCTCTTTGAAAGTGATCACAGTTCTTATGTACCTTGCTAATAGACGGAGCTCTTGTAGGAGCTGTCGGTCACAAAGTAGTTCACCTCTTTAGGACGGGCTTCTTCTTCTTCCCCGGCCTTATCTTTTTCGCTTTTGATGTGTGAAGGCGGTTTGTCCATCGATTCCTTGCTCAGCATCCTGGTCCTGAATAATTTGCTGCTGCGGCCAGCATGACTTTCTCTTGCTGTCAGCTTCCATTTCATGGCCTGTCATGCACACGTCCGACGCAGCGTGCCCCGCTCAGGGAACATGAAAGGAAACCCAGCAGTGGGCTTCATCCCCATCATAGCAACAACTGCCCTCCTCTCGCACTTTACGCTCTTGTAGGAAAGCAAAATGAAATGGCACTGTTTTTTTTTGTTTTATTCGGCCGAATTGGTAACAGCCATTTGCGTTGGAAAATCTGCATGACTTAAATGTGGCTTTCTGATCAGCCAATAATACATTGTGGGTTTAATTTCCGTTGAAAGTACGCTGTAGCTACTCAGGTTGATCATTCTTTGATAAAACTGTGTATATGCAAGCTGTGTTGAGACCGATGTCAAAATAATTTTGTCACTGACTAAACAAAAGAACATTCCAACATTAGTCGGTGTGTCGAATTAAATGTAAAAACAGAAAAAAGAAATATTTTGAAAAAGTTGATGATGATTGTACTTTTAAAACCGCAAAAAAAAATTACAAACAGTAACTTTGGATATGAAATACAGTACAAAAGTGCAAAATTTAGATAAAACATCTTAGAAACCTGACTGATTCTTGATAAAGTCCAATCAACATTCAACCGTCACATCTACTCTACTGGACTTGACGTCTGCTTCCACATCCCAATGGTCAGAAAGATCAAGGTGGGAACAGAAATGGAACAGAGCACTGCTCAGCTTTAGTGTGCAAAAACCAGGGTGTGGCCTGTGTTTAGGATGTCTTGCATAGACTATAACACAGACATGCCAAAAGATTTGAGCAGAGTCCTCCGCTGCCTGGCACAGACGGAAGAGTCATTTGCCAGAGTTCCTTTCTTCATAGGTTTTGGACCAACTCAGAATCCCAAAAGGGTGCACAATGACAATTTAAGTGGCAAAACAGCCGCTTCACTTGGCAGGTTTTGCAGTTTAGACAGACCACTTGGTATTTCAGGCTGAGTGTGGCCCAGCGGTGATGGTGCCAGATTACCGCATTCACATCTCGCGAATCTTTGCAGCCTCGTGGTGCATGAAGAGGGGAAAACTCGACTGGAAAAATGTAACGTCAAGCCTGATTCTGCCCCCTAATAAAGTCGCTATTACAAATTTTGTCGTTATACATTGCAACGATTTCACAATAAAGACAGTTTCAAAAATCTAACCTCCAAAACACTGCCAAGGGCATGTGTAATTTGCATTTTTATTCCTTGAGATACAAAACGCCCTGCAAAAAAAACTGCATGAATAATTTGTGGCACATTTTTGTTGCTTGATATTTTGTCAAAAGATACTTGGTGCTTTCCAGACAAATGGATCTTTTTATATTAAACTGTTCTGAAGGAATAAAATAATACAGTTAAATTCCCTCCTCTGCGTATAAAAGGAAGCTTTGTTTGTGGAATTGCTTTTAATTTAAAAAGCTTTCAATTGACAGGCGCTAGAATTCTCTCATTCATCTTTAGGCCAGCACCTGCCGTTACCATGAAGATGTCTTCATCAATCTTTCCATTGGCAAAAGCCATATTGATCAGTGATGGATGGGTAAAGACAGTTTATGCTGCAGTGTTGATATTGTTGTGGGTATACTGTTTGCAGCATTGCTTTAAACAGGAATGTGATCTTTAAAGTATTTAATTGTCTTGGTGCACATTTAAAAACCTGTGATAGGGAATAGAACTTGATTCTAGATGTGATTAGAAAAAATGACTCACTGTCTGATTTTGTATCAACACATGGATGTGTATCAACACATGTATGGCTTGAAAATATTATCTGATGTTTTAATCTGTTGTAAATCTGTTGGCTCATTCAATTGAAGCAGTTCTTCTCTCTGAAACTGTGGACTGCACCAAGTCCTGCACATCTACACCTTGCACCAGGAAGACAGTGACTTGACTGTACTGAAGAGGATTAGGGCAACAAGAAGAGAGAGAAAAAAAATTCTTATCACGTTTCCAATTCGAGAATAAAGTTGAAATTTTGAGTCTAAAATTGAAATTTGGAGAATGAAGTTGAGGTAAAAACGATGACATTTTGTGAATAAAATACAAAATTTTACAATTAATGTCAAAGAAAAGTAAGTCAAAAGGCTCTACATGCAAGTCTAGTAGAGTACTTCTGTTTTCACCAGTTTCCTGATTACTGTTGGTGAACCTTGTGTCATACACCTGTTTTCGGCAGTTACTTTTAATTTTGGGTAACTGGGTTAATCCACCATTCATCCAGTCTACTTGCCAATTTCCACTTTATTTGCGTCAAATTTAGTCATGAAATTTTCTACATTATTTGACGAAATGTCGTCTTTTTTTAACATTGACTTTATTCACGAATTAAAATTTTTTGACTTTATTCACAAAATTCCAATTTAAAACTCGAAATGCAAACTTAAATAAAAGTTATTTTTTTCTCTTCTTGAGGCCCTAATCCTCTTTTGTGCAACTGCCACCTTGATATGTGCAAATCTTTGAGTTTTTTTGTTTCTTGTGTGTTTAGGTGTCACGCAAACGTGTGCTTAAGCTTAAAGTTTAAAATCCCTCGGACAGAAAAAAAATGTGGTTAAAAAGTGGTACAAAGCCAGGGTCACTTATTTGTCAAGTATGTTCCTGATCTTACCATCAGGGTTAAACTAGCTGATGGCGTGAGGTGCTAATTGGTTGGATTTAGACCTCTTGGGTGCACTTGGAACCTTGGCAGAACAACACGCTCCCAGCCCAGCAAAACCTAGACCAACTGCTTCTTCTGTCATAGGTACAGTGATGATGTTTTTGCTACAAGCTGAGGATGTCTTTGAGCGTTTTCTCTGCCTCACTCCCTTGATGAGGCAACAAAAATTCATGTGAAGAAGCGCAGCATCAGACATCCCTGCCTGGTAGCAATAACGCGAGCGACTTCACAAGTCTGTTTCCGACTGAAGACTCCTCTCGGTTTTTCCCCTCAACCGTACTTCTGTCTTTTTTTTCTCGCGGGAAAGATTTGTTTCAGGATCGTAAATCACTAAAATTCCTTCCCAGCCGCCCTTCCTCTGGCTAACTCTTGCATGTACGCTGACTGAACCCTCTTCTCCTCTTTCTCTTTGGTCGACTACATCCTCACACTGTCTGTCTTCGCTCATTCTCTTTCACACAAGGTCCTGAGGTGGGAATGATCTGCTGCGTGAGGTTCCCTTTTATTGTGTTTCCTCAGTCACACTTGTCATAGTGTAACACGAGGCTCTCACTTCAACGTTTTGCTCCTTGACAGCACACTTACCAGCTTTTCTAAAGCATCTAGGGCTGTCTGCATCGGGTTACGCTCTGGATTTGTTAATCTGTTGACATCAGTTCAACATTAAGCCCTCATTAGGGATAATGTTGACAATGGTTTCCTCTTAGCATTTGCAGCCACTCCTTAATTTGCTCTGTAAATTTGTGTGACACAATTTTAAGGCCACTTGTACACTAAATTAGATTTATTTGATATGAATTAGATTCATTCTTTTTGATGTGACTTGTAATCTGCTTGTATTTTCCCTCCGAATGGATTTTACAGAAGGTCACCTTGCTCATTTGGGAAATTGTCGTCATGGCTACATTAGAGGGGTGCAGTGATTTCATTAGTGATGAGATCCCATGAGGATGCTTTTGAGGACAGTGTGCATATTGCAGGAAATGGAAGATATAGGAAGATTATTCATGCAGAGTGATGGATGATTTGGAAGGCCTTTTCTGAAGTTGTCAGTGCTAAAGTTATGTTTTTTTTCTTTCTTTCTTTCTTCAGAAAAGGGAAACTTTTAACCTGGTATCTTAGTTGGCTTTTTTATCTTAAAGATGTGTTCTTTCTATATGCCTCTGTGCAGACCTCTGCTGTGTTAGTGTCTTTCTGTGAGTGCTTTGTATGCAAATGCAATGTACACTACCAGTCAAAAGTTTGGACACACCTTCTCATGCATTTTTTTTTTTTATTTTTACTTTCTACACTGCAGATTGATAGTGAAGACATCAAATAAATGCGCAGTATTTGTTATTATGCAGCAAAGAAAAACATAACTCTAAATATCCTTTTAAGAAAGGTGGCTATTTTGAAGAATTTAAATATCAAACGTGTTTGAGTTATTTTACACTTTAATTGTTTCCTACATAATTCCATGTGTGTTCATACGTAGTTTTGATGTTTTCAATGAGAAACTGCAATGTCAATAGTCATGAGAATGAAAGAAAAAAAAAAATTGAAATTAAAAATTAAATTCATAGGGTGTGCCCACACTTTTGACTGTTGGCGTACATGCTGACATACCTTTCAAGTGCGAAGCTTGGTCTGGACCAAAAATGGATCGGTTTGTACCATCTGTATCAGCATATGTTTTCGTTTTAAACATGTTCATGTGTGCATGTCGCAGGTGTAAATGTTTGGTTGTTCAGTTCTTGCCAACGTGCATCGTTCTTTCCCCAAGGAGTGGCTTACCTGCTTGCATGCATTTGCATCATTTAGCCTCGGCTGACTCAATGTTCAAGGGCTGTGTATTGGAAATTAGTATTCCAAAAGATTACAAGTTTGGCAAATGAAATCCTTTCCCATGCACCCAGTCATTTGGTAGCACAGGGTGACCTTCTGCTCAGGAGATGGAGAGGTCACTCATTTTCAAAATGTTGCCGGCCTGGGCTTTGTGACCTTATTATTTTTTTTTTTGATTTTGCAGCAGATCAGAACCTTGATGATCAGATGATGAATGTTTTCATGTTGCCAAGACTTTTATTGTCATTGAAGTGAAATTTATTATTCACAAATTAAATGTAGGGTCCCATCTGTTGCTGAGCAGAATGTGTGTCCAAGTCCAGAATGCAATGTCTCCTGCCAACAGGAAGCAGCCCTTTTCTATATCCAGCTAAAGGCAACTGCATTTGATGTGTTGTGGGTGAAATCCTGGTGCTGAGGCCATTGAAGGCAAAGAATAAGCACATCGCAAGTAGAGAAAACCTATTCCTCAAAGAGTGTGAGATCTTGGGCATGATGGAAAATAATTATTCTATTAAGGAAATCGTATTTTACAGTCTAAAGTCTTAAAACGTGAAATAAAGTCAAAATTTTATACCTCTAAATAGTTTTTGTGTGTGTTCATACATTCATTTGTTTTATCTCTGACTGCTGGGACATCTTGTACCTGAGCCCCTGTTCTCACTCCAGGAGGGGCAGCTGCCAATCAGGGAACGATGAATTTTAAACAAGTCGACGAGATGTCGACGTCGCAGCATTTTTTTTTATTTTTGTGTGATTACACTGTTTTGTATTGCACAGCTGATTGATGTCACAGCAACAAGAGCAGATGCCGAAGCGATTGCAGATTGCAATCTGAGTTTGAAGGTTTCCAGACTGAAATGTTTGACTGGCAAGTCTTTATTTTTCATGATGTGTATGGCCTGTGAATTTCGATTGACTGCATGCATCGGTCATTCATTCAGCATCACTCTGTCTTGTTGTCTTGGCGACAAGTTATGCACACTTCAATAGAGATGAAAAGAAACCATGCCTGCACTGGTTCCGAAGGTAGATTGTTTAAATGAATGGACTGCCTGTGATGCATGCATGCGCACGAATACATGCGCTCACATGCACGGACCGCTTGTTTGAGAGACACGGAAAAACGGGTGGCTATTTAACCAACAAGGGGCACAACACCACCCTGCTAGCATGGTGCTGCTTTTTTCCCCCTCTAGTCTTTATTTGCAAATTGCACGTTATTTACTTTTTGCACACACCTCAACATCCCAGGTGGTGAAGTGACACGTTAGCCGGAAAACATGTTTCTGATGTGGATAATGGCTCTGCGCTAGATTTACACTGTGTGCAAACTAAGTTGGCTTTACTGTATTTGACATTCAGTGAGTCGCCATGGTAACTGCCATATTAACGAGCCTTACACTAATTGTAATTAAAATGTGTTTTGAATAATTTAAATTTTCCACCATCACAATTTACAGTTTACTTCTAATCAATATACTGCTCATATGCAGAAAGCCAACGGATAATTGCCAAATGGGACTTTAGGCTGATGGTTAGACGTTTCCTCCACGCATAATGTTATCTTGCATTTTTTACTTTTACTGCTGACTTTGTGTTTATCTCTTAAACACTCTGTATAGTAAGCTCATTATTTCCCTCTTATGTAGTCCAGGTCTCCTTGCTTCTCTGGCGCAGTTGCAAACATAATTTTCTTTATTCTCCCCCCGTCAGTATCCTTGTCTCTGCCCTCTGATGTCGTCTCTGCTGAAAGCAGGAGATCCATTTATCTAAATAAAGTCAGTATTTAAATTGCCACACACATTGGCTGGAAATCAATGTCACCGTGCTGGAACACAACCAAGATCTCATGGAGCCTCGCTGAAGGTTGGGATTTGTCTTCCTTCGAGTAGAATTGGATGCAAGCTCGGCCTGGAAAGTAATCAAAACAGACATTGAGGACCTCAAAGTGATGCAATGGTGAAAATGCTACTTATTTTTCAAGCGTCTCGTACTGAGTGCGGCCGCAGATACCGAGGGTTTTGAGATGTTATAGAATATGAAAAGAAGATGCCCTTTGTGTGCAGCATGTCGTTCAAAGGTAGCTGCAGAAAGAAAATTTGCTGAGTGGCTGCGCAGCTGCAGCTTGACTGTATTTTCTGCTGTTCCATTTGGCACAAATCCATTTTCTGGTTTAATTTGTTCCAATTTTTTATTCAATGGATAGTTTCTGTTTTTCCTTTCAAGTCATTTTTATTCAGGAGCTTCTTGAAATGAATGCAGCGAGTGATGGGAATGCATGGCTGCCTCTGACTCATCGGGTACTACAAAATCTACCCGTTTTAGGAATAAATACCATATTCATTATGAGGCAAACCCTGCGATGAACTGGCGACTTGTCCAGGGTGTCACCCTGCCTTCGCCCTAAGACCGCTGGGAGAGGCTCCAGCAGAACCCCGTGACCCTGAATTGAAATAAGCGGGTATAGAAGATGGATGGATGGATTATGAAGCAAACGTGCGTAGAAATTCAACTGATGTTGAGAAATCATTGTTTTGGTGACCATGATGAGTCTCGAGTTTGTTCAAAAGATGCTTTTAGGAGCATTTTCTTCCTCCGTCCTTCCTCCTCTTCTGCTAAGAAGAGGTTTGACTTTATGCTCATGTAACGCACCATCGTCACGTTGGTCCAAGTGAGAGACTCACTCATCACAAAATCCTCCACTGTGTCCCACATGGCTCCATGTCGGACGTGGCCTGTTTCCACTCGAGCCAAGGCAGCCCGTTTGCCTTCCTCATACCAACATTTGCGCCTCTGAATGTGTCTCCGCACGCTGCGAAAGTGACGGTACCAGTGGAATGGGTTCAGGGAACAGAGGAACCTACTTCTTTTGACTAGTTCCCCGTCTTCTAAAATTGGAAACTGCCTTGTCAGTGTTGTTGTTCCACAGAGGAATGTATGTGACTCGGATCCAGCAATTGATGACTGTTGCCGCTGTTGGTGAATCACTGCTCTGGTCCCATCTTTTGCACACTTAAAAGTGCCGCGCAGTAAATCAGACTTTGACAATGAAACGGGAGGATCAACAATGAACGTGTCAACGTGACACATTTCTCCCCCGCCTGTGCATAAATATATACTTTTGTCTAGTAGAAAAGACTGGAGCGAGAGGTGAGAGAGGTGTTGGAAGTCGCTCAGTTAATGGAGGATAAAGATTGTAGATGAATCATTCAAAGCCCAACGCGACAAACTCTTGATTAGTTAATTTGACACTAATTAGACGGCCAGAAAAAGCAGCAAGGTTGCAGAAACTTTTCAGGCTGTTTTTTCCTGAAAAATCCTGTGCATGAGTTTTTAAGGGTGATTGAATAAGCACCACGTTACCATCCTCCCATTTCAAGATGCAGTAGTCTGCAGGTTGAAACGATCAGTCTTTGGTGTGTGCATTGTGAGCACAAACTGCTCCGTGACATTTAAAGTGTCACATAACCCTTCAGGCAAATTAAAGTCCTGTTTTATGAAGTGAGTGCCTGAAAACCCTGTCGTCCATTAACATTCTGCCATATTTTGCCTATAGACATTTGGGGTTTTAATGTAATTTATTCAAATGTCTGTCAGTGCTGCATATATATTTTAAGCCCTGTACTGTTTTGTATGGCAGGTGATTCAACGCTATAACTTGAAATTCACAATTAAGGTGGTGTTCTTCTTTTTTCCTTTTAACGGCTTTGCAGGACACGTCTCCCCTGACGGCTTCACCACTTGATAACGCGTGTGCTGTTTTTAATTGGTTCACCCTGTCTGAGCCATCTGTTGGAGGAGTTGACATATGGCCAGGTTTAGTCACTTGCAGATGTCTGATACCTGATTTAGGCCATTCTGGTGAAAAGGCCTCTGCAAATTAACAGCATCTCTGGACTCTTAAAAGAGAGAGAGAAAAAAAAAATCAGATGGCCCAGTTTTCTCCAAATGTAACAGGCTGGCTTGATGTGTGCTTTCACTGCTAGATTTGATTTGCTGATGGAGTTTCAGTTGATGCAGCTTTCATCCATTAGTGCTTATATTGTTAAAGCAACGATTGCTTTGACGATTTCTCTGTGCGCCATCCGAACTGACAATTTCACGGTGCGATTCCGTTTCATCGTGGGGATATTTACGAAACGTCATCAGGCGCTGAGAGCTTGTTGATTTCTAAACATCAGAACCTCAAGACACTGCAGCATCTTCAGTGTTCACTATTTCATTAGCCTTGACAATTCATTACATTCATGTGATTGGTATGAGTGTCATTGGAAATGTTGAGAAAAGCAGCACCTGTGGTTTTGCGTTTTAACAAGAAGTTCAGAGCCGAGATCACAATGTCAACACTTATCTCATCTTCGTATGTCGGAACATTCCAGGCTCATAAAATGTGACGCTTGACACTGAAAACCTGTAAAGGCCAACCTTTTCCTCCACACAAGATTATAAATCAATGAAAACTCTCTGTTATCAAAGACACACTGTCCTGGGTAGCAATGAAATCTTACCAATTCCCCAACACGGCAGTAAACTTCTTTTCCATTTTTCATCATGGCTTCAGTTTGTCACCGTCGACCTGAGATAAGAGCTAATGCATTTCCAAGTGCTGTGTAAAAAAAAAAAAAAAAAAGAGTGTGAGACGGGGATTCGTGCGTGCACACAAAAAGAGCCGGGTGGCTTTGTTGCGGTTGCCCATTGAGTTAAATAAACCTGGCAACTCTACACCCGCTATTTAAAATGTATAACCTGTAAAGGGGCGGCACTGAGGTCGACTCAGTCCCTCTCAGAAGTCATGCTGCTCTTACCACATGAATGATAAGTATCAAAGCTTTGTGAAAGGCACTGATCAATTGTGCCTTTGTGATTGTGTTACGGCCTCTTTGTCGGTTCACAATACATGGGGGGGATTGTGTTGTTACTTCGCACAGTAATGCAGTGCGGATTTGTATTAATGTATTGATATAGATACTTTTTTTCCCCACATCAAATGCGTTGTATAAGCTATTTTGGAGTGCAGCCTTCGACTTTGGTGTGCGAGTGAGTGTGGCCTGGAGAGTGAATATTTGCACTTCAGCGTCTCTCCAGGGTGGTTGTTATTAACAACACCCCAGGGAGCTGATGTACACACAGAGTGCGGAAGAGACCGAGTGATGAATGTATTATATATGTGTGTTGGGGTTTTCTTTTTGTGCGCACGCTCTGTGACTGCGTCCTCTTGGAAACAAGGTGGTTGAGCTGACCAATCAGCCCAGCCGCCCGTAGCCATACAGCCGACTCTATGGCTGCGATCACACACAAAAGCGAGCCACGAGAAGCAGGAAGCCCGCTACTTCATCTACCAACCATAAAACCTACCTATAAAATTTGTTGTTTTTTTGTTGTTGTTTTTTTATTTCCATTGGATACTTTAAACAATCAAATTGAGCTGCCACAATTTCTCTGCTCCCCCCCGCCGCCCTCCAGCAACAGCAGCCTCATTTATGGCCAGAAATAAAGAAAAAATTCAATTGCAAAGTCAATTTAGATCCTTGCGAACTCCATATGTCTTCATTCTGATGTGTGACAGTAAGTAGTTCAGAATGGAAAAAGAAACTGAATGTGAAAAATGAAGCTTTTGATCAGACGTGACGATTTGCTTTCAAAACTACATTTACCCAGGAAAGGTGCAGAGGCAGAACAACTGGACTCAAATAGAAGTACATTAAATCAAAACGGAGATTCAAATATCCAAGTGTGCCTCAGGGCAGGTGTGTTTTTGCATGAGTGGGATGTAGGTGGAAGATGAACGAGTGCTGAATTGCTGAATCGAGCAAAGATGAAGGGAGGGAAATGCCAGAGAGGAAGATGGGGATGAGGAAAAGGAAAAAATAACATGACAATTTACTGTCGGAGTTGTTGTGGTGGTGACAAAAATGGGGCTCCTTCATAGCACCGCCAAACTGTGGCTTTTGTTGATCTGTACCATTTGTGTGTGTGTGTGTGTGTGTGTCCCCAAGGGTTCAATTTACAAACACTGCGACTGGAAAAATTGGATGTCAGTTGGAGCTTGTTCTGACTTCGGTGCTGCAATGCAAGTAACTTTTGGAAAATCACAGTTGATACTTTAGCCTCATTTCTATGTGCGACACAACGTCCGTCTGCGCTTGAAGCCGGTGATAAATTTGCTATTCACGACTCGCGGCCGTGCGCATAAATCTGCACGAACCTCCAGCAGTAAAAACAAGGAACTAATTGATGGCTCACTTACCGTTTTTCTTTACTGCAGCGCCGAGCTGTTAAACAAAAGGTCTCGTTGTGATGGTTTCGCTCGGCGCTGCTACATTGCGTTGTAAAAGTTGAAGTAAGTGGTCTTGATGCGGTCTCTGAAAGTCAAAGCCTTGTCACAGTGCAGTGAGTAACAACTCTGAGCTCTCCTGCCTAAATTTCCACGCCTTCAATTTTTGATTGCGTCTAAGGCACTGCAACTGTTGTGTTTCAACCTACAGACCACATTTGTGCTGAAGTCCAGGATTCCCATGTGGACGGCTGATCCACATTCAACCGTTTTTCTTCAGCTTTCCTTTATTTTTCTAAAATAACCCCAAGGCTCAATTGCAGGAAATTATGTTCCGCATTTCAACACCAGGGTTTGTGTGGGAGATGTCTACCAGTGTGTAGTATTCACAGAAGGAGCTGGAGCAAATCACATGAATAAGTTATGACCTTGCCAAAACCTGAATACTACATGGATGCACTAACAGGCTAAACATCAGAAGCTGAGAGGCCCGCAGAGAGCTGCTGTTGTTGTTAGAAGTGGTGAGACGGCTAAATGCCTGATGCACTAGAAGAGATGAAAGTAGAGAGCAGCTTGGTGCCCGCGGTGACTCCTCAGTTACAAGGGCAGAATCATCAACACGTATGGAGTTTTTTTTTCTTCTCTGTACGACGAGTGACAGTTAGCATCCGCTATTTATCTTCCCTTTTCAAACTTCGTGGCTTCTTGTTCTCAGGCGTTTGTCTCCGTTTGTCAGAAACTTTTCAAAGACATACTTTTTTTTTTTCCAACTCCCCTTCTCAGGCTTTCAATTTTCAAGTTTGTGCATCCCTCCTGTGTATCTGGCCACCACTTACGCCTCTCCAGAGAGATAATAGGCGGTTCCCAGCGTGGCCCCTCTGAGTTCAGATGGAAGGGCTTACTGTACATTAGAATGTTCTGGAGACCTTTGCTTGCACTGGGGAGTGGCAGGCCAGCGAGGGGTGCACGCATCATAAAACGCCCAGCGGCTCAAGCTTCTGCCTTTTCTCACAACAATTGTGGCCCGTGAAAATGCGGCCACCAAAGCTTGAGTGATAATTTAATCCACTGTCGATCCATGCTGGGATGTTAATGAAGAGTTTGCCACTAATTTTCCCTTTTTTTTTTCATTGGCTTTGTGGCGTTTGTTCAAACAGGACGCGGGAGCCCTAAAAACTGGGGCTACAAGTGGCAGAGAGTAAACGCTTTGTATTTTGCAAGCAGCAGACAATTTTTTTTATGTAAAGCTTTTTTTTTTTTTTTTTTTTACCTTTCTTTTTCTGTTTAATTATGAATAATTGAATTCTTTGCATAACTATTTTATTTTTGTTTTGTTTTGGGTTTTTTTTCCTCAGTCAAGAGGGCCGAAGAAGCCAAGGGGAACCTTGATGATGTTCAATGACATCCAGCCGTTATGAGCGCTGCAGTATTGTTTGAACATGAGTGGAGGGTAAAGGGCAATTTCACTAAATCACTTGTCATGCTTGTGATAAATCTCCTTCGATGCAGTGACAATGATCGAGGTGTAGGGGGGCGACTGTACAATTGTGGATGATTGATTTTTTTTTTTTAATGAGTAACTGACCTGTGCACACAAGTAAGGGCTTGTTAAGGAGTGAAAATAAACCATGGGACAGAGGATGTTTAGCTAGTGTTGCTCCACACCCTGGCTTCACATGATTGGTCACTTTCATTTGGTCTGAAAACAAAATCGATGCGCAGCCACGGTCTGTGGATGGTTCCCCCGGAAATTAGAAGTATTTATTTATTTATTTATTTATTTATTCTGTCCGTCTGTCCCCAAAGGGGACGGAGCGATGTGGCGGACAGAGTGGACAACTGGAGTGCCTGCCACCCAACCCTTCCACTCAAGGTCACACCAAGCACATCCGCTGGGACTCCCGGAATTGCAGATGGGAAGCTGGGAGGGAAATGGGGCTAGGGGTGGAGAGGCACAGCAGGTATTGGGAGCACAAATGAGCGCCTTTCCTGAAGCACATACTGTCGCGCTGTGCGTGAGAGCAAAGGGCAGAGAGGGATGGCGAGCAGTGACGTGAGCATCGGCGAGACAAAGCAATGCCATGTGTGCATCACGTGCACACATGGTTTTGAAGTCAACCAACGCAGCCTCGATCAGATAATTTGAGTGTAAGAGTGTCTGTGTACGGAGAATCTCTCATTACAAACTCAGGTTCTGGCTCAGGAGAAACGTGATGATTTTCTTCCAGGAATCGCAGCAGACCCTTCCAAAAAATCCATTGACTTTATTTTGCTACTGGCGCAGGAGTAATGCACATTCAGCATCACCTGATGAAACTCTGTGACTTTGTCTTTAAATCCTTGAGCTTGTTATGTTAACCTAGAGTCTGAATTTACTTTAATTTTACAATTTTACAATTAAATTTACTTAAATTGTTGACAAAAAAAGAATTCTGACTAAAATGAGACGATAAGATTTCGTCAACTAAAACTAGACCAAAACTAAAAAAAAATGACACGATTAGATTATGACTAAAACTAGTAACAGTTTAGTATGAAAACTAAATCAAATTTTGCTGTCAAAGTTAACACTGCTTGAAAGAAGACGGCGTCAGTTGGCACCCTTTCAAAGGAAAACTCCAGGAAGGTCGTTTGCAAGTTTGTAGCAAGCAGCAAGTGTGCTACTGTAGTGAAGAGCGGCAGACCAGCTAGCACGCTGCAGATCTCATGTCATGACTTGTCACCACCACCACCTCAGTGATACACCTCCGTTGTCCCTCACACCTTCACTGTTGCCAACTGGCAGCACAGATAGGATGTCGATTGATTGGTTCGAATGTGGCAGATGGAAAGTTTGTCCAATCACATCACCTTTTGAACATTTATTTATTTATTTATTACCCCTTCCATGTGCACGTGTGGAGCATTATTCACACTGTAGCTCAGGCGATTAATTTGCACCCTGGCACCTGCGTGAGCTTCCCTTTTAACACAGAAAGTGACAACATGGCACAGTGCACCATAGTGATCATTCCTGTTATCCTTGTTATGCTTTGCTGCAATGTGTTTTCTTTTACACGCATTATGCTCCAGCCCAATATAAGTTGTCCTCAGTTTTTTCTTGCTGGGAAATTTAAATTTGTCCTCCAAACAGGGTGTGTCCAACTATTGGTCCAGCTGCTTCATAAAAGCAGATCTGTAGTGTGCTGAATTTGGGCTATTAATTTTGTTGATTTTCCAGTGAAACAAATCAACAATTTTCT
Source organism: Nelusetta ayraudi (assembly GCF_046127955.1). Lineage (NCBI taxonomy): Eukaryota > Metazoa > Chordata > Actinopteri > Tetraodontiformes > Monacanthidae > Nelusetta > Nelusetta ayraudi. Next base: position 74,480 of record NW_027466091.1, read on the forward strand.
CTAAAGATGCAGCTATTCAACAATTTGTTCATAAAAAGCCGGGGATGCTGCAGTTCATAGTTTGGAAAATGCACATCATGAGACTAGACGGCTGCCACCGACTGCTTGACAATGGATTTTTTTTTTTTTTTTAGTGTGACTGATTTCTATTCGCTGATTTGATTTTTTTTTGTCTTTTTTTTTTATCTGCTAAAATTCTTGAGATCTTGAGAGGTGCTTTTTAATTCTCAGTCACTGTTGGGACACTCCCCTGCCCCACCCTGCACACCTTTTTTCTTTCTTTTTTTTGAGTCCACCAGTGCTCAGTATTAATTGGAAAAACATTTAGTCTTTATTAGCCACCTGTGTTTCGGGTTACTCACTGTGCTCATGAATTATTAATCAATGAGAAGTAATTTCCCCCTTCACCATGCATCAGTAGCTGCCCAACACTGCAAATCCTATCACCGTCTGCGCACATGCTCGGCGAGCCATACTGTAATATAATCTTGCCTCATTTAGCTTCCCCCATTTTTTTTATTTTATATCAGTAATTTCTTGGCCTGTAATGTTTCACTCGTGTTCGCATTAAGAGCCGGATATGACCGTTGTCCAAGCAATACCAGTGGCAGTATTTTAATTTTCTGCAACACTGGGGTGTGAAATGTGACATCTTTTATTAAATGGGACTGATAGCAAAGTGTGGGGAAAGGCTCATTACTGCTCGCATGACTCGCATGCACTTTTGTCGTAAAGTAATGTATTTGCATTGTCGTGACAGTCATGGTTGCCTCCATGGTGGCTAGCTGGGCAATCTTTCATAGATAGACTCATACATACACAAACACATCAAATACTGGCACATAAAAAAAACCAAAAACATACATGGACGCTACACATACATACAAGAAAGAAAGTTCATAATTTTAAGATCCTCAACTGTTACCAGTAGTTTTAGAATACGACATGATTTCATAACATCAGACATAATGCAGTAACAATTCTTGCTTGAGCCTTTTTGGACCTTCAGAGGTTACACAGGTTTAAACGAGTACATTTCAGTTTCCTTTTTAATGAACTAGAACATGTGATCGGAGCTCATTGGGATTTAACCAAAAATTCCTTCATTTTAGCAGCCTGACGGGTGACTTTTTCCTAGACAAGACAGACTGTAGTTATTCCAGAAGCTAAGAATATATATTATTAAACTGTTTAGCGCACCATCTTTAAATTGCTAGCAATACGTGTTGGAAACAGTCACCTGAGAATTGCCCTTCCTTGCGCGGCCAGTGGTAGTGTCTCTAATGGCCTACCCTACACACTCCCTGTAAACGCAACACGAACAGGTAAGAATGTTACTACAGAATTTGCGTTTGCGGTACCGACAAATTGATTCGCTGTGAAAACGGCATTCATGCAAGAGGACCCAGTTAGTGACATTAAGTCATGTGGTTCTCATATGGTGTGTGGCAGATAGCTTGCTACTGCGTGCACAGCACAGAGACCCCGTTTTAAAGCCAGGGGCCATTTCTCAGGCCTTCCTTCTCCCCCTCCCCATCTCACCTCACCTCACACCCGTATCACTGTGATCATTTGTATTCCTCCGCTCGCATTTACTGTCATCCGGTGTCGGGGAGCAGCCGTCTTCCGAGCTGGAGCCCCTCCCCCCCTCTCTCACTTAGCAAGGAGAGCCAGCTGACTCGCCCCCGCAACACCCCGTCCCGCTACTCGGCCCCACCCCTAACTCCCGCCAACCCCCCCCGTCTCTTATCTGAGCGGACGGCGTGCGTGCATGCAAGAAAAAGCAGAGACATAAATAACAAACCCTGTCACTGCTGTAAACTAAATGCAACTGAACGTGAGCCGCACGCCGTTAGTTCATCGCTTCGGCATTCTGGAAGAAGAATTAGGATTCTGAGCACCGTAGATTCTTCTCTCCTTGATACTAGCACACTCGGTACTTTTCACTGACTGTCATTCAATCTTAATGCGTATTGGCTTTCACTCAAAAGGGCATGTAGAATTTTCTTTTTTTTTAAAAAAAAGAAAGAAAAAAAAGACAAGGATTATGGAAAATTATTTTCATAGCAATATGTTGCTTTTTTTGATTACCTCTCAACTTCTCCCCTCATCTTCCACGTGTTTTCAATTAATGTTTCCAACTGGGGCCTTGAGGAGGCTATTCAATACTAATTAGCTGTTTTTTTCCTGCGTAGTTCCACAAACATAAATGCATCTCCGCATAAACATTACACAAAAAGTAAGGAAATGTGTGTTTGGTAGATTATTTCTTTGTTGTAGCAATGCTTCTCAGAAATAAATCTTATGTCGATGGGAAGGCTGTTTATTCCCCTTTTGAATGGTGCCACACTTGTAGGAAACATGCATTTGTGCGGTGAGCAGCAGCGCTAAGTAATCTGGGTTACGCCCCTGAAAATTGTGACAAATCTTCTCCGCCGAGTCAAACGGCTGCAAGCTGCGATAAGCTTACAAGTGTGGCACCTTTTAAAAGGGGAATGAACAAGCTTTCCATCTCTGTGAGATTTACTGGTAACGCTTTGTATTACAGTCCACGTAATAAGCATTATTAGGTAATAAGTGTAACCAATGCTTATTACAAGGACCTTAAACATTTATTAATGTTAATAAGCATCTTATAGGGTACTTTTTACCTATTGACCTATTTTTTACCTATTAGTAATGCTTATTACAAGGACTGTAATATAAATTGTTACCGATTTATTTCCAAGAAGCATTGTTACAACCAAGAAATAATCTACCAAACACAAATTCCCTTACTTTATGAGTTATGTTTCAATAAGGCGCCTTCATTACCGGTCTGTCTTTAACTGTGCCCCGGCAAGGCACACTGTCGCTTGTAATTAATTGTTGTTGTTTTTTAAATAAATAAATAAATAAATGTGCCCGATCGTGCGCAGCCTCTGAGGCTGTGAGGGGAGAGGGTGCAGCCCATGACTGTCGGCGGGAGGAAGGCAACGTGACGGCCGCGTTTCAGGGTCAACATAACAGCCGTGTTGGCAGCTGAGAGATAAGAGCAGCAGGAGAGGTTCGCGGCAAGATGGACATATGATGGGGGTTTGTGTAATAGAGAAGGTACACCATGCAGGTGGCGTAAGAATTCAGCACTTCATCGGAGGAAGGCCCGCTGCTCCATGCAGAGCGGCCGCTGTCCAAGAGCTTTATTGCAGCGCTGCACTCCAACAGCTTTTGTATTCAGCTCTCCTGTGAGGGGGAGGCGTGTTGGGCTATTTGGGATAAGCTGTAGAATTCTTCTGCAGACCCATCGTTCACTTCGCCTCTCACTGCCACTTTTTCCTTTTTTCTTTTTTTTTTTTTGGAGGCACACACTTGTTTAATAGATAAAGGACTTTTTGGTGTCCTGGTCATATGTGGACTTAATTTCGTTTCACAAGGATGAATTTCTCGTTTCATTGAGTGAGTCATCTAAACATGACGCTTTGCAAATGTCAAATATGAAGAAAAATGCAGCCTTGCTGAGAGGTGACTGCGTGGTGTATAGGATTCCCTTATAAAGAAGGTACCCAGTGAGACAGAGCTGTTGTTCAGAAAGCCTTGGAGCGACCCTGAGCAAAGTGAACGTAAATCAATGTCTGAGAAAGTCTGCAATCCAGCTTTATTTGCATGGCCCGTGATGCAGTTGGGGAATCTTATCCGAGTCTTGGGCAGAACATCTATAACGAAATGCTGCCCCCTATTGGAAAATCTCTTCAACTGCAGTTCTTGAATTCTGGTAAGAAATTCCTATTACAGTCGATTACATTTGACTGTGGCAGTGCGGTGGTGGTATGTGGAGGCAAAATTCCCCAAGTAAATTCATTTTATAAAGCTCTATTTTCATAAATTTTGAAGACATAGACTGTTTCATGAACGTACCTCTCTTGCACACACATTTCTTACACAACAGACTTTTGTTGCACATTATATTTTAGCTATTTTGTAATTCGCTATTTTTATCTCTCCTATACATATATTTTTTATTTTTTTCATTAAAATTAGTTAAAGTTAGCTTTTTATATTGTTTTTCAAGCACCAACAACACCAAAGCAAATTCCTTGTAAGTGTAAATCTTACTTGGCAATAAACGTGCTTCTGATTTGAGATTCTAGTGCATTACGAGGAGAAAAATAATTATAAAATGCAGAGGCAGAAAAGCATCAAAATGTTGAGTGCATAAATATATCGATGTTCCTTCAACAGCACGAGTCGCCACAAGGCCGCAATCAAAACTGAACTCAATAAGTACAATTGTGTCTTGATGCACAACTCTTAACACTGCAACTGTTTGCAGCGTGGTAACAAATGATCGTTGTTTGTGAACGTCCTCACATTTTATAGCGGGAGCCATTAGCGCAACTGTTTTTGCATCCCGCTGCAAGTCATTGAGGCAGGTGTCCACCAGAGGGAGGCAGAGCTGTGCTGGAGCTTTTGGATCTCCTGTCTATACAGAAGGAGAGCTGGGAGATGTTTGGCTGTGCATTATTCTGTCCTTGTTTGCGTCACTTTCGAAGGTCTCCCGACTTCAGTTTTGCTTCCTGTGACGCCTTTTCCGCACAACGCTCCTGCAGCACGACCTCGCTGAGGCGTTTGCATGTTGCCTACACCACTTTATAATTTCTGGTAACTATAGCAACAGATCGACGTAATAAATCCTAATTGTGTTTTGAATATCCCGAGGCTTAATGTGGCATTAAGTGCAAAGACTTGATAGTCAAATGTCACACCGCAGAGAGCTCATTTACGGCCCAGATTCCAGGCTGTGAGGTGGAGGCACGCTGTGTTCTGCCAAGTGACAGCAGTCAGTCACGATGAGACAGTGTTTTTCAAGGAGCCTGTGGGCAGTAGTTCAGATTGACATATTGGGTGGAACACGTCTCAGTCACTGGTTAGTGGCAGGTGCTCGTAGCGTATTCCTCTTCATGACCGGTGTGACTTGCGCTGCTATTCACCGCTGCATAAATTAAAATTCACTCGTTACTTTCATTGCAATGAAACATTTCAACCAATCAGACAATTTCCATCAAATTTGATTTCAATCAAAGAATTTATTCAAAATTTATTTCAACACCCGAGCACTGCAATCTACTTTTCTTTGATTTCCTTCCTACCGCAGTGTTTTTCTCGCTCTCCAGGTTGGACTCTAATGCTGATTATGGAGGACTGACACTGATGTTGTGAAATTTATTGAGGTGCCTCATGATACAGTGTTTCGATTATGTAAGCAGGCAGTTGAGACTGTTGAGGGGGTGTCTTTGGAGATCGCAGCGCGCCGAATGAGCTCGGACGGAGGAAATGAGCTTCTCAAAAGACTTTTTTCAATGGATGTTTCTCTTAGACAGCTGCGTTCATTTACTCAGTTCAACCCATATTTTTTACTCTGGGTTTTTAGAGGCTCAGTTTTTAGCTCATGCTTTGCATGCCCTTTGCAAAGCACAGGGTGGGGCGTCTGCTCAGGTAGCAAAGCAGAAACACATGCTGAGGGATTACAGGCAGTTTTTTTTTTCTTTTTTTTTTTAACTGAAAGTGTGGAGGAGCACACTTGTTTGAAATTCTTGTAATAAATGCAAGAAACACCTTGTACTCTTTGATTACAAATGAGCCCTGTGCTTTTTGCAAATGGAGCTGGCCAGCCCGATTTTTGTTCACGCCAGAGTTCCGGGCAGCTGTGCTGCAATAAATGTGTTGTGTGTGTGCTGAGCGTCCTGCAATTTTCCTCATGTATTGGCTCCTTTTTATTTTCTTGCTTTTGGTCCCTTAGCCTTTAGTTCTTCACAAATCCACTTGTCCCTCTCTATCCATGTTGCCCCGGTAACCAAGGGGAAGGATAGGGGCCAGGCGGGGGGGGTGGTGCGCACATGCACGTCATGTGCGGCGGCAGGGAGGGGTGAAGAAATGTTCCACAAAGCGGAGAGAAAACGAGAGCAGACCTCAGTAAAGCTGGCAGGAGATGACAGGAGAGCAGGACGTGGAAGAAAGTACAGAAATGACAGTCAATATGCACAAACGTGTTCAACACACGATTGAAAAGACATAATATTTTGGCTTAAATTTAAGAGCTCGTCTCTCTCGACTTTTTGTGAGGATGATTAGCTCGAGGCTTCTGAATCAAGGCCAGCGTTTTTAATTATTGCCAAGGCTGAAATTTTAAAATGGTTTCGGAACAAAGCACTGAAATCAGCCAGAGTTCCTCGTTCGCATGGGTAGCAGACGGATCTCTGCCTCCTCATACTCGCCCTACAATAATGATGATGATGATGATGCTGGTAATAAAAATTGACACCGTTGGGACACGACAGTTGTTGGCCTGTCGACGGGTTTGGAAGGACACCGAAACAAGGTGACCGTGGCAGACTTGGATATGGAGCCAAAACATGGCCGAGGTTGACGTCAAAGACCTGGAAATTATCATCAGTCCTCTTCTTGACTTGACTGAAGGAATATTTACATGATTTGCACACATTTGGAAAAGTGTAGTCAGTAAAATTGGATGGACTTTTGTTCACTGACGGGTTCATGTTGTTGGTAGAGTGAGAAAAATCTGGGACGTATTAAATCAACCTTAGAAGTATTGGCAAAAAATGAAAATATTGTCTTAATCCTTTGTCTCAATAATTTTTCTATGTTTTCGAGCTGTGGTCTCACATGAGCTTAGAAGCATTTCTGCAGCGGTGTGAATGAAAATATTTGATGTTCTTGACACATTCTTTATTTTCTTTACAATTTCTTGATCTTGCCCCCCCCTTTTTTTTTTTTTTTTAAAAGTCCTCAACGGTGAGAAGTGCAGTCGATATAAAGACATCCGGGCTTGTGCTAGTTTTTGGAACCAGGTAAGAGGACATTATGACTCTCCATACTGCTGCTCCACTGAGGATGCTTTACAAGGAGAAATGAAGAACCCCTCGTTCAGCTTGTGGATGGGTAGTTAAGGGCCAGTCGGTGAATCCGAGGTACACTCCTGGTCCAAAGTCATTCTCGTCAACGGCAGGAATTCCTTTGGTTGCGTCCCGAGTGGAATTCCTCCGGTCACTTAGATTACATACGTTATGCCGTTCGCAGCATAGCACCGGGTTGGATATTATGCTTGTTTGTCATTTGGGTCACTGTGCACAGCTTGTGGCTGTTTTCCCTCTGAGTCTGGAATGTGAACTGTAGCCAGAGAACTCTCCAGATTACCCCATTTGGCTCTGTATTTTAACCCTGTGTTTTTTTTTTTCTTTTTCTTTTTCTTTTTCTTTTTTTCCTCCCAGCGTCAGGAATGCTTTCACTGGGAGCCGCTTACCGTGCGTTAAGCTTCGGCTCAACGGGAGCCACACAAGTTTGAGTTTATGCCAGAGAAGTCACGGACATGCACTGTACACGTTATCAATATTGTTTCTAGGCTCGGACCTGTCAGGAATGAGTCAAGTGTTGACTCTAGTTAAGATTCAATTCACTCAAATTACAGCCCCAAGGTGTAGCTACAGTGAAAAACACATTTTTTGGATTTCTTTTTTTTTTGTTTGATAAGCTACTGGTTGGAAGTCCACAAGGTTGCCCCCTCTGGTTCCAGTATCTCCACCATCCCACGGCGGTTCCGAGAAGCGTGTCGCCGGGCCTTCAGGATGCTGCGCGGCGTTTACCAGCGTTTTCCTCCCTAGATGTTGGTAAAAACGAGTGAAGCAAGAGACACACTTGCTGCCGCAAACACAGCGTGCACGGCGTCCCAGGGATGTCCTGCGCTGTCGACTTCCTGCTCTGCGGTTACTCAATAACTAATGGGTGCTTTTAGTGCGGTCTGCTGCGGCGGGAAATGCCACCTCGCAGACCTCCTCCTGTGTGTGTGTGTGTGTGTGTGTGTGTGTGTGTGTGTGTGTGTGTGTGTGTGTGTGTGTGTGTGTGTGTGTGTGTGTGTGTGTGTGTGTGTGTGTGTGTGTGGTTTCGCCCTGGACACAGTCATGCATACATTTTTCTCCCCCCAGTGCCGTTAGCCGCGGCTCGCTCTGTTCAAACCTCCTCCTCCTCCTCTTTGTGTACACACATGCACTCTCTGTCCCCTCTCCCCCTTTACCCCCCCACCCCCCATCCTCCTCCCCCCACCCCCACCCACCCCTCGCTTTCGCACACACTCTCTCACACATGCTCACGCTCTCTTCAGCGCCAAAGGATCAGTAGCTTATAAACTGGCTGCAGTCAGCAGTCGGGCTCTCCGCTAGGCAGTGGAAGGGAAGGAAGGAAGGAAGGATGGATGGATGGATGGATGGATGAATTGCTTTGACTGCACACAGCCTTGCTGGATTGAGTCATACTGAGCTGGGGAATTTTCTATTTCATTTTTTTTTCCTTATTCCTTTTTATTTTTTTGTCAAACTGGTGAGCCTTCATGCTTCCGTTGTGCATCAGCCGGAGCTGAATTACTTGGGCCGAAACTCCCGCAGGGCTGGACGGCACAGGACCTCGTTCAGGTTGCGTGCATGCGGACGAGTGGACGGAGGAGCCGGACTGTAGATGAAATTCCCTTTTGCTGGTTCCTTTTTTTTTGTGGATCCCGCCTTCCCTCCGCCCCTCCCTCCGTATCTCCTACCCACCCACCCTCTCTCTCTCTCTGTCTCTCTCTCTCCGTCCGCCGTCCCCACATCCTCTTTGCTGCACTTTCGCTGTTGACGGCAGTCAAGGAGGCAGCTCTCAGGGCTTCTCTTCATCAGCCCCGCTCAAACAGGGACAAAGACATGAGGATTTTTTTCGCCTCTTTAACATCCTAAATCCAATTTTTTTTTGAGGGGACTCTGAGTGCAGGGGATTACCAGCTGAGATTTTTTTTTTTTTAGTTTTTTTTTTTTAAATATTTTTTTCACCTTGGGTTTGACGCTGAGAAGAAGATTGTTGAATGGGATATTTTCGTTAAAATCTCTATAATTTAAGGGGATATTTTTGGATTCTGAAAGAGCTCACTTGACTTTGATTCCCTGAGGAGGAGGAGGAGGTGGTGGTGTTGGTGAAGCTCAGGGCCGGCGCATGGCCCAGCAGGCAGGCATGGGGGTGACCCAACAGGACACCCTGGCGGTGCCCCCCATGCCCAAACACTCGGGCCTGAACGAAGACCTGGTGAAGATCCTGCGGGAGAACCTGCTGCAGCCGGAGAGGCCGCGGGGACACCGGCGCTCGCCCTCCTCCATCTCCCCCCGCCTCTCCCCCCGCAACTCGCCACGTCTGCTGCGCCGCATGCTGCTCAACAACAACATCCACAAGCAGAGGCGCTTCACCGTCGCACACACATGGTAAGGCGGCGGCGGCGGCGGAAGGGCATCGCCAGTTTAAGAATGAAAATAGAAGTAAAAAAAAAAAACGGTGCCCTAGATGCGTCTAAACCTGCACAAATGGCAAACTTGAAAGGTGACGGCGCCGTGTTTGTGAACGGCTCTGTGTACAATGTGTAACTTTATTGACAATTATTTTCAATAACTTGAATACGCTCCTTCATGTTGCATCCAGCCGTCTTATCGGTGTCCAGATCTGTCGGTACACCTCCTCCCTGGCGTCCGTTACCCCAGCTGACACTTCACACACACACACACACACACACACACACACACACACACACACACACACACACACACACACACACACCACCACCCAACCGACCCGCAGTCCCCTGCCCTCCCACTCCCGCCCAGTCTGATACATACACAGCAGTAATGCAGTCTGTGTCTGTGTGTGCGCGAAGATGAGACGTGCCGACGGAGGATCTTGGCTGTCTCGCCAGGCATCTCTATCAATCCGTCCATCCAACCAATCCGTCCATCCATCACTCCGTCCCTCTTCCTCTCCTCAGCTGTCCGCCTGCAGTTTCTGACTATTAATTAGTCTGCTATTGTCGGCTGTCTGTCACTCGCCTACGCCTTACCTCTCTCTCTCACCCCTCTGCCACTCTCTCGCCCCCCCTCCCCTCATTCCATCTCCCTCTCTGCTCCTCCTCTTGCCTCCTCCCTGCTCATTTTTTCTCTTTTCCTTTTTTTTGTTCCCCTCTTCCATAATGCACCTCCTCCTCCCTGGCATCTGGAACGGGCTCCTGACGTCATTTGAAAATTCAGTCAGAAATTTGCATCAGAAATTTTTCACTTTGTCGCCCCATCGCTTCCACCTCTGCTGTTTTTTTTGTTTGTTTGTGTGTTTTATAAATAGCATCAGACAGTTGTCTGCTGCATCCCTTCAGGTTTTCTATTATACTCCTGGCCCCCCTTTCTTCTTTTTTTAATCCCCCATTATCATCTCTTTTATCTGGCACCTCCGCCACTCCATTGCAATTCAGTGTCTGTCCTCTTTTTCCCACTTTGCTTCTTAACAGATGCTATTTATAGCCGAGGGAGACGTACAGAGTGTCATTGCTTCTGTAGTTTTTTATTTTTCTAATTTTAGCTACCCTGCTTCCTGCGTGCGTGTATAATTTACATTTTATGAATTAATTATCCGTGTTAATTAAGTGCTGTGCATGTGTGTGTATGTGAAATTATGGCTGGTACTTGGTTACTAGTTCTGGTTATATAATTTAGCACACGCCACCATCCTTCTCCCGTGTGCCACTGTAAGCAGAAAGGGAGCGTGATGGCCACTGGTGTCCAATTTATGTGCAGTGGAAATAAGAATGAACAGTAAAATGGTGACAGCTTAATATATTCACCATATTACTCTGTGGCAGTGCAACGTTTGGTTGCCTCTTGTTGGCATTTTTACATCCTTACTTAAAAATATGAATGGAAAGCAAGAGTGATTTAACAGCTGCAGATTTATTATTTTGTGTGCAGTCAATTCCTGATGTCGCTTTTGTCTCAGAATGCAGCTGCTGTCCAGAAAAAAAATCGAATGTTGTTGGTAAAAGCCATCTTACAGCCACCTCCTGAAGAAGCAGAAATGTTTTTTGTTGTGTCGCATTCTGTTAATATCCTGAAATTTTCTGAGACATTCTAACACTTCACATGGAGTTCTTGACTCATCGTTTTGGCTGCGAAATATGAGGAAATCGTATCGGTCGCTTCCCTTCACACAGTTTGATGGGCCAGTTTTTTTTATTATGCAGAAAATGTGTTAGAAAATCAAAGCATCAATCAAAGTAATTTGTTTTCAAGTCTAATGTCAAAAATAAATATAAAATATTAAACAATACAATAAGTATTACTTAACTTACATAACTAACATCACTGAAAACTAAATGAACACCTATGACCATTAGTCTGTCGGCCTGTGAAAATTATTTTTGTACAAGCCAACTAAAATATGTGTAAGTAATAAAATGCAAATTCCATAACTCATAGCCTATCAATACACATGCCAGATGTGACTCGAAATGAAATGAAATTATGCAAAGGTGGTAAACGGAATGATGGCCTGCGTAGTTATCAATCCGAATGCATGAATATTTATTAAAACCACTCTGAGACCAATGAGAGCGTTGGACAAACTGCCATTATCGTGTTCCTTCAAATTGATCAAGTGAAGAAACATGCATATCTCTGCGTATCTGGCTGCGAAGTGGGGCTTCCTGTTTGTTTGATGGCTCGCTTGTTCGGAGGTGCAGGAGGTCTGAAGAAAGGCAGCGCCACTGCCGTGTTGGGGGTCTGAGAGCTGTGCGCCACAGAGAGACAATTTGTAGCAGCGAGAGCGGCGGTATCAAATGGCTCCGAGCAGTCGGGAGGTTGGCAACTCTGGTGCAATTTGCTCCAATCACCTCCCTCATTGTTTCGCAGCTGCGGGGGAATCGTGGGGTCGCTGCGTTGTAAATCTGGTAACGCAACGCGGCCCCTCGGTGGCTGCGCTACACACTTCATTAACGGGACAATCTTTCTCCATCGACCGATTGGCCTCATGCGCTCCTTCGCCGCTCGTATAGGCCCCGACCCAGTGGAACACGCTGGCGATTTAACTGCAACTTTGAGAGCACTTGCATTGTCGAGGCGAGCCTCGCCGAGTACAATACATCTGCCGCAATTGCCGGCAAGATGCATGGAGGAGACGTTTGGGGATTTGATTAAGGGTTTAAAGGGTTTTCGTTGCAGAGTCTTGGCAGTTACGAAGTGCCGACAAAATGTTGTGATGGTGGGAAGAAATTACAATCGCCGTGTATTTAAGCGGGACCTAATTTGGCTTAAGGGAATTTTGCTTGAGTGTTTGTTCTTCAGTCTGTTGTTGCCAGAGCCTTATTGCAGCGTAAGCTGAGGCGCTACCTCCTAAAGCAGCGGAGGCATTAGCGTGGATTTCTGTTTGGAATTAAAGGGTATCTGTGAACTGGGTGTGTTGACAACAGACTTAAGACGAGCATTACATTGCGGTTCATCTCGACATTCAGAATTTTGAGTCGTTTTTCTTTATGTACAAAACAAAACGGCTTTAGCACCAGTCTGCCGGAGAAATGCGATTATATTCTTCGTACGCACGTCCGTTATTATACACCATATGGTGACGCACTTCTGTTATGTCATCATGCAGTGCAGCCGCGTTTTCTTCCTAGTGGTTTGCTTTTGTCAAATGTCTCTCTGCAACCGGGAAGCGCTGCAAGGGTGAATTTAATTCTGTTTCTCGCAAAGTTTTATCAGTCGCTTGCAGAGTGGCACGCGGCCCATTCAGAGCCCCGCCACTGAATGTTGCACTCGCACCCTCCAGTGTCAGACGCAGGGCCGCACACTCACGACTCGCCCGGCCAGCGCTCTCCATCTGAATAACTCTTACATTCTGTGTTCAACTTCCCCCTCTCGCTGACCCTGAGGTATTTTTAATGCTGTTGCACAACAGTGTCTGACTCTGCATTGCAACACTGCAAGTGTCTCTTTATGTAACCAGAGGAAGGGCGGTATTTCAGCGAGAACAGGTGGCCACGATGGTTTGGCCACGGTGGTGATTCTCTTCTGGCTTGGCCGTTTGTGTGTGTGAATGTGTGTGTGTGAGTGTATGTGGGTGGGTGAGGAGTTTTGACTGATGTGGATGGAGTGGAGGAATGATGGATTGATGGTTCCCTGGTTGGAGTGGAAGGAAAGAGGCAGAGCAGAAGATGGGAACCGTGTGGGAGTGGAGGGCCTCAAGCGAAACATGCTGCTGCTGCTGCTGCTGCTGCTGCTGCTGCTGCTGCTGCTGCTGCTGCTGCTGCTGCTAATCCAGGCGGAGCACGACTCTCTCTACCTCGGTCCTGTGTCCCCTCGCTATTCTCTTTCCAGGACTTAAACTTTCTATCTCAAGGTGTTGCCACTGTTTACAAGTCAATACATTCTGTGTTCAGAATGTATTTGCTTTTGTATTCACCAAAACAAGATTGAAATACCTTAATCTGAGCTTTAGACTTGCCAGAAGGCAAACTTTGCCTCGTCTTGAGAGTGCTTGGATTCTCTTCTTCCCATTTTCTGTCTTCATTCTGCTGTGAGCTATTTAGCAGCTGGTCTTAGTCTCCTCTTTAAAAGCTTGGGTGTAGAAAAGACATTTATCTACTGTTTTAATAAACTGGGAGAAAGTCTGTTTCTGAAATGGCCCATAGTTGTATTAGATGGAAAGAAAAATGTTAGATATACTTACAGAATGGTGAAGACAAATGCTAGGAAACCAGATGATAAATTACATCTTTTTATATATATAAAGTCTGAGTCTCTGAGTGGAAAATTGTAGATATCCTGTCCAGAAAAAAATGACAGCTCTCCACCAATTCCCAAATGTGTCAGTGGCCCAAATACAGGTGCTTGTGTGTCATCTTGCTAAATACAAAGTGAGTGAAGGGAGTGGCACTAATGTTACGTTTCTGATGCCAGTGACATGTTGTTTAGGTGAATTCATTTTATTTTTTGAACTCATAGTTTTACCTCTTCCCACCTTACTGCTTTCACAATGACCCTTCAGTGGATTTCAGGTGTCACATGGACAATACCGCTGAAGTGCGAGTCCACAGCCGCATGTTATTGTGGCTTTGAACGGCTTGTTGTCGTCGTTTTGCCTCTTGTGTTCACATTGCCAGCAGCCTGCTCAGACTTGGCAGCCTGCTCAGACTTGGCATTTATTGCTATATCTGCCCGTTTCCTTGAGTCGTTGCATTACGCTGCTCTGAGGTGCCTATGGACTGCGGTTGCCCGCTTTTGGTGCATCATGCAGGATTCTCCAGGTTTTATCAGCCCAAACACGTTTTTCTGTCGTCCCTGGAGAAATGAGCGCCTGTGATTTGCATACATATTGGCATCGCCGCCGCCGCCGCTGCTGCTGACACATCAGCCATCAGCACGGCGCTGGCTCTGCATTTGCAGAGAAGGGCAGTTTGGGACTAATCAACGTGATCGCATGTTTTTGCACACATGCGCACAATTGTACACCTTCTGGTTACCCCCACCCACCACTGCTTGCCGTCGTGACTCTCGTGCTGGCCGAGATTGGACAGGGTGCTCGCTCCATGACTCAGCTCTGATTTGGTATTCTGTGTCCGAGTTGGTGTTACGCTGAGATGAATAAGAAAACCCAGATTATGTAACCGTGCGGCTGGAAGAGACTGTAAAAGCCATTCATGAATGAGTCTGAGAGTGATGGAGGGCTCATCATGTCTATGTGATTAGGAATATTAGGTTCCTGAGGCATAGTCTATTGCTGTTACCATGTCTTTACGGCAGTTTTTTAAATTACATCTTTAATGCAATATTTCATTTTGATTCATTGCTCTGGGCCAGAAATGGATTCCTTTTGCACTGGTGCAACGCTTGCCTGTCATGAACAGAAGTCCAGATCTCTGTTGGACTGACTGCGGAAGGATGAGGTGTCATTGGAATAAACAAGTTCACGTGACATGGAGGCTTTGCTGAAATATCCGGGGGAAAAACACAAGCGACAATTAAAGTTGGAAATGGAAAAAAAAAAAAAAAGATCTTGTTGAATCTTAGAATAGAGTAGAAGACCTTTATTGATCCCACAGTTGGAAAATCTGCTTCAGAGGGGTGCTGAAGCGTGTTACACTTCTACACTTCCCCGGCACGGTATCCTTGGAAGAGGTAGAGTTCATGCAAAAGCACAAGCACGTTCACATACTGTACATTCGAAGTGCAGCACAACTGTTCTGACCAAAATCTAAAAACAAAAGCCTCAGCATCATTTGTCTGTGCTGTGTGTTTTGTTTTTTTTAGTTAGTGTGAGTCAGAGCGGGGTAGCAGGGGAGGCCCTAATGTGAGACCATTAATTGTTTTCAGTTGACGTGTATGACATGATTCGGGCTAAATTTTGTGTTTGTTAAAATACAAATGTCAGTTAATACAGTCAAGGAAATTTCAATTACAACTGTGTAGTGAATGAGCAGCTGGCAACACGCAGATGAGCATTTTATCAACATAATGGAGGAGCAGGTTGACGTCCCATTGTTATCCACTAACCACGAGCTGCCTAATTGCCTTATTTTTTACCTGACACTCTCCCGTGGCTGTGCAAATGTGCTGCCAGACGACAAAGGGAATGATTACAACCACCTGTAGTGCCCGATGATTTTTTTTCTTTTCTGTGTGGAGAGGATAAAAAAAAAAAAAAAAAAAAACACTAAGTTTTGTGATCCGGCACGGACACCTGTAGTGGCTGTCAGTCCAGTACAGATCTTCCAGAGGGGCAGTTCAACCGAAATTGAGATCTCACCACCTGAGGCTGTGATGAAATTTTCAAAGAAACGACCATTCTTGAGCTGCCAGAGGGCAAAGAATTGCACCTAGTAGAAGTGGAAGCCTGCTGTGGCCAAGTTCTGCCGCATCAAGCAAACCTCAACATGTCTCAGGTGTCTGAAGACGGTCCATTTTGTTTTGAAACTTGCATGATTATACCAAGTTTTTAAATTTTTGTCAAGATATCAACTGTAGCCTCCCAGTGACTATGCAGTGGTTATTGCAGTGTTGAGGTCACTGTGGCTGAGGAGAAATTGTGAGACATGTTCTCCAGACACATGAACGACACCTAGTCGATTATTGTTATTATTATTATTATTATTATTATTATTATTATTTAAAAACATGGACACTATTTGCTTCTACACCCTAATCATATTTTTTTTCCTCTGTGAAACTCCAAAACAGTGGTGTACTACAGATCGAAACGTGTCAATACATCCTTGTTTCAACATTTGAATAGACTGTCACTGTCCCTTAACATTACAGCACCTGGATGCCACTTTAGTGCTAAATGATCTCTGACTGCTTAGCCATGACTGGGATACGCAGTAGGCACACCGCAGTACCAGCAGCCAAAGAGGTCAGAAGTAAAGCAGGGAGATATTCTGGTCTGAATATGAGCTCCTCTCCACATGAGATCTCATTCATCAACAGGCTGATATTTGACTGTAACGGTATCGGTAATTTGCCTGGGTAAGTGGTAAAGAGGGTGCTCACACTTGGTGCTCGTATCAGTAGAAAAAGCATTGATTGGTATTACTGATCGTTTGCATGCAGACGCCTGAAAGTGCCTCCGCAGCAGATTTAATTAAAAGATGAATCTGAGGTGGAGAGGCTGCAGCTGTGGGACCTCATCAAAGCTCTTTTGATATGTTTATCTTTTCGATTCATAAAAACCTCCAAAAGAGAATCTTAAAAGATGCCTGCGGGTGCACGTCGGTGCTCGTCGGCCAGACGTTGATTTCAAATGTGATCGTACATCCTCCCGTTAACCGAATTGGTTAGTATGAACATGCAAAAACAGGGTGTAATCTGACATATTTTATTAGCCAGTAATCCTCTTGAAAGATACAAAGTCGTTCCTTTTTTTTTTTTTAAAGAAAACATGATAACTCTGAATTGGAGTGAATTATGACTTTGCATGAGGCTGTTTGAACCACGGCAAATGTGTTTTAGAAGTCTTTTAACAGCCGCGAGTGTCTCTCTAATGGACCTCAGATGTCTATATACTTTGTTGCCGCCTGATTTGAAGAGGTACCGCCTTCCCTACGGATTAATTGAAGTGTGGCAAAGGTTCTCCTGATCACACAAAGACTCCACCGAGGGTTGAATGTGGCCTGAAGTCTTCATTATGTTCTCCTCGAGAGCCCTCTCGGGCCTGGAGGTGAGGTCCATTAATGATGCACAGCGTTGGTAGATTCATTAGTCATCACGCTAGTATGCAAGTGCAGCTCATTATCTCACTAGCGCCTTAGCCACGCGTACATGTGGATTGTCGGGGGATGATACTTCTGTCGTTAAGTACACATTTGGCAACCTGAAGCATGAACATATGTAGAAATTGCACGTTGCAAGAAATGGCTGCTGTCAAGCACAATAGCAGCGTTTCCACTACCCCTAGAATTGTGCAAAACCTAAATATCACAATAAAAAGCTGGTAATATAAATGCCTAAATTAGGAAAAATCTCTTAAATTTCGCTAAAAGTTTGACGCTCTCGTGAGGTGGTTTTTCAGACGTATCGATATAAAGGTATATTGCAAAAGTGTCATGGAAATGACATTTACTCGTCACCCGACATGACGTATGGGGTCAGGTGACCAGTGACCTGATTCAGATATACGTTAAGACAGTTTAAAGAAAGTCCCACTCAAAAGGTTGTTTCCATTTTTTGCCTTTGACATTATGACATTAGACATGTCATATGACACGTCTAATCTTTTCAACGAGTGACAGACAAACTTATCCTGCGTTCCTACGTTTTTCTTGATTGGCAGCAATTCATCCAGTCCCTTTAAGTCCCACTTTAGATTTATTTGTATTTCTTTTCACCCAGCGGGCTCCTTCATCCCACCTTGTGTTTGTGTCTGTGAATGGAACCTGGGCGCACAGAATGTCCACCTCTGGCGCTCCTAATGAGTTGCACGTCCAATTAAGATGCAGCTGCCTCCTGTGATGTGAGAGCAGCGCCGTTATTGATGTGGCCCCTTGATCATTTCTCGCAGCTGCTTCCAATATCCTGCTTTTTATAGGTGCTCATTTTCATCTTTTATGTGCCTGCATTTGTGTGCGCTTGTTTGTGCAAATATTGATTGTGCACACACATCTGCACATCCACGTGTGTGCGTTCGCGCGCTGGGCTCTTTAGTGTGTGTGTGTGTGTGTGTGTGTGTGTGTGTGTCGATCCTGATTACCAGCCCTCTGATGTCGGCCGGTCTGACCACTGGGGCTGCTTTACTCTGGGCTCACTGATGTTGCGCCGATGCATATTAAAAGATGAAGAATAAACAATGTCTCAGAGTGAGGCATTTGTGCTGAATCCAGGCTCAACTCAAGCCCTGCTTGCATTGTCCCAATGTGAAGCATCAAAATAAGGTTTGGTTTTTCTTTATTCAAAGGGAATTTAAAAAAAAAACACTTGATTCTTACTTCCAGGTTTCTAGTTATAAAAAAAATCTATGACATTGTTAAACATGGGTCCATATCAGTGGGTCATAAGCATTATTGAGTGATTGTCAGAGGAACGGCCACACATAACTGTATGTGACAGCTTTAGATGCACAGAATGCACTTTAGTCTGAATACATTGTCTCGTGCTGTACCGCGGTTGGTTCCTGTGCTTTCTCGGTCCAGGTTATCCAGCAGCCTACAACTTCAGGCTGCTGCAGTTAAGAGATAAATGTTTGGGTTGAAATCGAGTTATTAACCCCAGCAGTTCCTGAGGATAATCTGTAAAGCCAATTAATGAGGACACGGTAATGCTAGGCAATAATAAACACAAACAAGGCTAGCGTTACTGTTGAGGAATAGGCACTGCTGCAACATGTTGCATGTTCATCTTTTGAATGCATACACGTTTCCATGACAAGCAACTGTTTCATATGAGGAGAGATTAAAAGCACTCATCTTTTGTTAAGAGGCCCCAAATTATACACAGGTTCACTTTTTAACGTTTTTTTTTCCACTCAAGACAAACCAACAGAACACTGGGCAGGTGAAGCTAACACCTGACTGGGGGTGTCGTCACTAACCTGGGGAGGTATCGGAGCCCTTTGTGACATCAAACATGGCATCAGTTCCAGAACTGTTTGAGTGCACTTTCTGTAAAGTGAAACAAAAAAAGTGAAAGATCTTTTGTTCATAGACGTGTGTGTGTGTGTACACATATGTATGTGTATATACATATGTATGTATGTGTATATATATAAAAACTTTGCATTTGAGCATAAACTCAAATGCATAAATGATCGTGCCATATTGCTACACGATAATGGCCACAGCAGATTAATAACGGACTTTGTATACTCATGATAACTCCTAGTACTTGTACAGTTGTCAGAATGCGGTTTCTAAAGGGCTCCTCATCATCGTTGTTTTTCAAGAAGCTCATTAAGTAAATGCTTCTGTCTCCACAGAGGACAACTATGACACTATGACAAAGAGTTCCTCAGAGCTCAGGACAATTACAAGAGTATATTACAGATCTCTTGTTTTGTTTTCCTTCTTTCCAACGCCTCTCATTCTGCGCCTTTCTATTTATAGAAGCTGATTGGTTGCATGTTGCAGCACTGGTGTGGGCTACGTCTGCTTGCAGTTATGCCCCTTTGTTCCGCTGCCTTTCGCAAAGCGTATTTTGACCTGAAATGGTGGGATTAATGAAGGTACCTGAAACAGATCGGCACCTCGGCTCACCTCAAATGGCTTTAAATGGACCCTTTTCAGCAGAACAGCCGCCGCAAAGAAAAACTGTGCTGCGCTGGTTTTGTTGTCGATTCAGTCATGATCCCTCGGCTGCACTCAACAACTGAGATATTTCTTCTCCTTGTTTTTGGAGGTTTTTCCATTCATCCGAGAATCTGTCATCCGCTGTGGCGTCTCCAGGTTTACTCGCGTAGCACTTGTCTCTGCTAGTGGACAGTTTCTATTTTTGTCCTCACAAAAGAGGGACGCAAGGGAAAAATGAAAAAAAGAAAAAACGGTGGAACTGCAGCTGTGTCGGTGATCCAGAAAACTCCTTGAAGCTTCCTCCACTTGCATTGGCAACACTGAATCTGGCCTTCCAGTTACAAGTAGACAAACGATGTTATCAATGCTGCATACCTTTAATAGTGCATCAGGTCAATTTTGGTTCAAATAATAATTTAAAAAAAAAGGTGATCATGAAGAACATAAAGTCATGCGTGACGGAGAGTGTCGTGGTCTGGTACCACATACTCTGCATTTGAAAGCATTCATTCATTCACTCATTCATTCATTCAGCTTATCTTGTTGTCCACGTTGATACTAACACAAAATCCAAATCATCTCTTTGCCATTTTATCCCCTCCTTTGTCTTTGCAGTCTACACTGCAGCTCTTGTGAACAGTGTTGAATTTTTGATGCATTATACTGTTTATCTACATTGTTGAACCTGAGGCAGAGACGTATTATGAAGCTGTTCATTTCTGGTGTTGATTGCTTCTGCAGACTTCTGAACACGCACTGTGCTCATGCTTAGCAACGCTGGAAGTGTGAAGTGCCCGGAGAGGCAGAAAGACGCTTCACTCCATTCTAATATTGAAAATAAGCATCTAAATTTAGACTTTAATCTACCTTGATATTTGACTGCAACAGCTTCCTTGCACAAGCTTCTCTTCATTACTGAGACTTCCCTGATTAATGTGCTGCAGCACCGTGTTGCTCCATGCTGTAAGCTTTGCCTTGTTGCCTGTGCTTGGCTGCACCCCGTGCGTTGGTGTGGGTGTGTGTGTGTGTGCGCGTTTGTCTTCATGTTGCAGTGGGGGGTAAAATTGATTTGAGAGCCAGAACCGCTTAATCTTCTTTATAAAACTGGTATTCGACAGGAAGCTTATCTCAAACACCAGTGGAGGAGGATGGAGAAGGAGGGAAATAAAAGCAGAAGAGGGAAGATATAAAAAGAAGGAGCTCTGTTTTTGCGTCGGTGGCCTCGGCTTTGGCTTCTTTGCATGGAATGAATTTGAAAAGAAGACTTGATTTAATTTTTTTCCAAGATTTTTTTTTTTTTTTACCCTTTTTTTTTTTTTTACATGTACCACTTACCATGTCATGTACTATGACTATTATTACTATTGTTAATCAATCAATTGTCATATTTGTAAAGCCCGAATTTGCAAATCATTTTGCAAATGACTCTGCAAAAAGGATTTCTTCACTGACCCTTGTGGGGGGGGGGGGGGGGGGGGAGTGCAGGAAGGGTAAAAGTGTGATCACACTCTGATATCATTATAAAATAAGCCATAGACATTGTGAAATGCATAAAGCACCAATACATTAAACGGCATCTACATTTGGAATCGGGTTCTGTTCGAGATGGGTTTGTAATCTGATTTTTAAACAAGGAATTTGAACATATAGTTTCAAATTTCCGCTTGTATTTAAGGTAATTGCTCCCATGTCTCCATAGTTGTAACATTTCAGGCAACAGGGGACGTAAAAAGCCCAAATACAGCAGCAATACAGTCCCCCAGCAGTACTGCTTCTCATCCCCTTAAAAGATTAGGAAAGATAATCCAGATGGAGCTCAGTAGCAAATGGCAGCATCCTCTGGTTCCAATTTGTGAAAAGTGGGAGAAAAATCTTTGCAACAAAGTTTAAAAAAAGCCACTAAAAGGTGAAGAATCCGGCAGAAGAATACCAACGGCAGTGCCAGCACCTCCTTTTAACGCCTCGCTGCTTCACCTTAATTCCCCACTTCGGTTTATGCAACCTCTTCGCTACCTGTTCATGTTGGTAGATTGCAGCGATTGTGTGAATGTACTGCTGACAAACAGCAGATGGGATGTTGATCGATTAGCTCTGACATACGGAGCATTTGGTTGCCGGAAGATTTTGAGCGCGTACATTTTATTTTATTTTATTTTATTTGCTTTGATGGATGGAGGCGTGGATGCAGTGGTTTGATGCCCGCTCAATGTGTAGATGTTGGATTTAGAAGAAGCTGGGGAAAGGGCACTGCTGGAGCGGAAACTACCTGTTGGTAGGCGAGTTCCCAGTTTTCTTTTGTTAAGAGTGGAAAACAAACTGCTCTGATCATTCACTGCTGCTCTCTGCACTTTGCCCACTGTGGAGCTTATGTTCATAACGGTGTTCTGCATCGAGGTGACTCCAGACTTCTACTCAATTGCTTTTTGTTTCTTTGAAGCCTCGTCGAAAGGATACCAAAAAACAGAAGCGTTCTCATCTCTGCCAGCGCCGCTGTCACTGCCAGAAAACTCTACTTTTATTGTGTGCCAGAACTTCGGTGACACCGTTTTCCTCCTTGATGCGGTCAGTGTGGAGCTGTAGCCTACAAATCGAGTGCCTTTCCCGAGGACGCGCTTCCTCCTCCTGGTTTATCACACAGAGGCCTCAACACAACACGCTTATGCAACAAAAAAAAATAATAATAATAAACCCGGGGAAAAAGAAAACACGCAAACAAGCAAATCTCCTGCGCACACATCCCATCCATTGTGGACACAGTTAAACATGCAGATTCCAGGCGCAGCGACGTACATGTTTGTGTCCGTGTTTTAACACGTGTGGCGGACAATGACCAGATTCTCTCGCATACTTTCCTCCCCGGGGGTGCGGGGGGGCCGTGATTAAAAGTCATTACTATCTCGCGCTATGGCAGTAATCAGAAGCGCACACACCTGTTGTCGGCAGCTGTTGCCGGTCACAAGCTGTTGTCCTTCACTCCGGCACCAGATGCTTTGGAGGAGACCACTGTTTGGTGGGATAAATCATCGGCATAAAATCCAGCCACCAGGGGGAACCGTGTTGCGAAGTGCTGCGAGATGTCCTTCACCCGCGTGCTCCACGCTCAGGAGCATAATGGGACTTGGTGCACGTGTTTTAAGTCTGCTCCGTTCCAGAATCGTACATGGAGAATGAAGCGATGAAAATAAAATTCAGACTTACCTAAACTAGTCCAGTGTGGTAAATCTTTAAGGAAACCCGGTATTTAAGGAAGTCCACCTGACGCCGCATTTCCCATTAAACCCCTGTCAGGTGGACTTCCTGTAAAGATGGCGCTGCAAGATGGCAGCTAACTAGGAGCAAGATCCACGTTAAGCTTTTGCCAATATAAAAATCATAAATCATGCCAAATTGTACACAATGGACCTTTAATACATGTCCGGTTCATTTATTCATTTGTTCTGAGAGTCTTTACTTTCTGGAGAGTATTTACGTGACGTGAAGGTGAAGATTGTTGATGGAGTTTGGTGGCCGTACGAGTTTGGTTCTGGCCGCAAGCCAGCGGAGTCATTTTCTGTCTGGTTTTCTTTTTCTTTTCTTTTTTATTAACGCTCCTCATCAGCATCTCCATGACGGGTTGTTGATTGGCTTTCGTGCCGTGCCAGAAAAGTAAATGTAAGTGCTTTTAGGACTCAACTTGTCCATTATTGCCAGGATAAAAGGGTGCCGGGCAGGCAACCAGTGTTCCATGGTCCTAACCAGATCCACTGGGCGTGTTGTGGAAGCGGTGCCATATATATACTGCGGGTATATATAGATGTATGTGTATATGTGTACATATGTATATATGAGAGAGGCCTGCATCCGAACATGGGAGCCTTCGTGTCTTGCTCGGATCAATAAACCTGCACCAGAATGGAGGGAGGTGGGATTAAAAAAAGAGCAGTTTTCTCACCAGTGCAGCGGTGCCATGCACACTCAGCCCTCCTCATTACTTGAAAACAAATCTCAGTACAGCAAAACCATCCTCTTCAGTGCACACCAATACGTGCTTCTCTGTGGCAGCTATACTGCCGACAAATAAAAACATAAATCAAACCCAGCGGGCGCTAGAGAGTGTCGGCGGTGGCGCAACGCTCTCGGCACGATTTCATCACAAACTGAATTAGCCGTCCTGTTTGCCCGCTTGCGCCTAATGGGCATTTTGTTGTTTTTCTGCTTATCTGTTTATCTAATCAGATGCAGAGGTTAGGTGGGGGGCCTGTCTCATTAACTTGCAGGATATTGATTTCCTGTGTTTAGGGCACAGCTCTGCCGCAGCCTGCCCGCTGTCTGCAGACGAGAGGAATGCAGGCTGCTCCACGTAGCTCGTCAATCGATCCCACCGTGGCTCCAAGTTGTGGTGCTTGTTGCGGGTGTGTATTTTACCCCCCGCCCCTCTTCTTGAACTCCCACAAATGCTTTGGTGTAAAAATAACAACTAAAGTTGATTGCTGAAAAGGTGTCGGGAAGATATTTTGGCAACAAGACCATTAACACTCTGCGGTATTTGTTTATAGTGTTGCCTGATGTGACTTTCTCTGCCTTTGAAACCTGCAGATGCCAGAACTAAGTTGTTTGTCTATCTGGGTATAACTGCCGGATCTCTGATGAAAAATGAGCTTCCTGTGACCTTGTTCTCTGCCTTGTGAAAATTGGATTGGCCCAAAGTAAAGAAAAGATTAGCGCTCGTGCACATCAGCCTGCAGTTTGAAATCCAGCAGCCTGAACCGTCGGTGGCTGGATCTCATCAGGAGTCAGTCAGGCCCAGTCATTTGGAGCGGGGCGCTCCTTTAGTCGCCAGGTTTGCTCGCGGTTTCGCCACGCTCACGGGTCGAACAGATTAAATTGATTCCACTTTATTGCGTTTATCCCCCTCCTGCCTGCCTGCCAGTGTAATTAATGTATCGTCAATGTTGCTGGTTGTTGGCGAGCAATGTGATAAATGCGTAGGAGTGGCTCCTCTCGCACACAGCCCGTCGATGTGAGTGTGCGCCATTTGCTGCACCGAGGTGTGTGTGTGTGTGTGTGTGTGTGTGTGTGTGTGTGTGTGTGTGTGTGTGTGTGTGTGTGTGTGTGTGTGTGTGTGTGTGTGTGTGTGTGTGTGTGTGTGTGTGTGAGCAATGCGTCATCCTGCGACTTGCTGAAGCCCAGGAGCTCCCCTTCGGTAGCTCCCATGCTGCTTCACTCCGTTATGTAACAATGCTGTTCTTACACTCTTCCTCACACTCTCTTGCCCCCTGCCCCTTCTCTTTTTGTCCCTCTTTGCCGGGTTTTTTGTTTTGTTTTTTTTGCGAACTTGCACATGCAGAAGGTAGCAGTTTGTGGTTTATTGGATGCGGTTGGGAGGATCCTTACTGCTGATGCTTGCTTTTGTAAAGTGTGTATCACACTGCAGCAGACAGTAGCATGAGAGATGTCCAATCTGTATTCTGTTTGTTCTCTACTTCGCCCCCTCCATTGTTCTGACCGTATTCTCTTTGAGCGGGCACAGCTGCATTAATGCAGAAACGCAAGCAGTGTTTGCAGCCTTCTGTGATACGGGGGGGTGAAAATGAAGTGTTTCATCAGAACTCCCTTTGTAGTTTTTACTTGCTAGGGAAGTTACTGGCACTGGCTGGGGTTTTATATGCTGTCTTTAATAAAAGTGTAACCCCTGCATTGGCAAAGAGCTACAAGATGAGAATGAAGTAAGTGTTTTCCTACCTTAAAATTGTATTTTCCAAAACAAATCAAATCGTTCATTGAAATGACGTAAACCCTGGTACTCCTTCCCCACTGGACTGATAGGACTGCGTAACTTGAGTTGCCTGCCCAGCACCTTCTCACGAGAACTTGCCTCACTTTACAGTAACCCCTCACACACCAACATTATACCTGACTTAAAGAAAGTAGCCATCTAACTCCCTGTTCTTTATGCGTTCGTTACAGCAAAGATTTAAAAAGAGTCTGTATATTTACAGTATATATGAGTAATGTCACATGGAGATGGTCCACCACAGTGATACGACACTTGCAGGTGGGAGGTGGGAGTTGGGAGTTGAGGACCAGACAATTTGTATCTCTTAATGAAAAGATTTTTAAAATAATTAAAATTCAGTCGATCATGAGTTATTGGAGTCAGTGGAAAATTGCTGCGACAGTCCAGGTTCTTCACCTCCTTTCAAAATGTATCAATGCTTTAAACACCAGGGGCTGTTTATGAAACAGCCAGAGGCTGATTTTCTCGCCCTCTCTTTCAGTTTGGTGAGTGAATGTCCCTGATTGGGAACAGGGATCATCTAGTTAAATTAATTCTATTTTTACCCTGTGCACCCATCCACTGGGTCAAATTTACAACATGCCAATCACTTTCTAGCAAAAGCAATTCATCAACGGGTCTGAGTTTTTCCAGATTCTTGTTCAAAAATCCTTCATTCCTGTATATTGACATTGTGAAATCAGTATTCATGTTCCACCTCCCTTACTTGACAAATGTTCATATAAACCTGGCTGACCAAAGTTTATTTATAGGTTGGGGAATGCCTGCATACATATTGAATGAAAATGTCCAGCAGCCATTTTTTGAACCTTACTTCATAAATTATAGAGCTCCATTTTTTTCTCCTTGAGACAGCGCTCCATAAGTATTTTTTTTTTTGTCAGTCTTTTAGAGTCAAATCTTTTAAAAGGTGCCAGCTGTTCAAACCAATGTGGGAACTAGATTTTACACATTTACATCAACTACATTGAGTTATAAAGGAGTTAATTTATTTTGTACTCCTGGAGCGTACGATCGTCTTGACTTGGAGGGAAGGAGTCTCTGTAGAGACAAACATCTGACACTTGACTGTCTGGACAATAGCAGGGTCAGGCAGGGTCAAGCTCAGAATGTGGCAGTCATCTGACATCAACGCACTTGACTCTACAGAACCGAGATTTATCACTATTAATGTCGCCTTTGTCAGTTATCACTGGCCTGATCTGAACCTAATGTTTCTAAAGAGGAAATGTGGATGGACTTTGGCGATTTTTTAAAATGTCTTTATTTATTAAGAGAAAATTGTAATTGATGAACTGGAATATATTTAGAAGGCAATCCTTGCATTTTGATACGGTGTTGCACATGACCACACCACTTTCAGGCACGGACATAAGAAAAACCGTGCCTCCTCACCTGCGGAAAGCAGGTTTAGTCAATGAATTCTGCAATCGCCCAATGTATTAATTTCTGAAACCTTGAGTTAACAAGGATTTCTCAGGTTGCAATAATAAGGATGCCCCTGTCAAAAGACAGCACAATGAACAGGATGCGGAGTCATACGTTCCATCTGTCCGCTCTAATTGCAGACATGTGTCCCTCCCTCCAATCCTCCCCTCGGAGCTGCTGATGGTAATTAACATACCACCATAGGTCATCATTAGGTCATATCATCCCTCCAAGGAATTACTAATCACACCCTGATCGGTGCTAAGACCCTTCAGCAGTGTAATTAAGGTCCAGGGAATGCAGAGGAGCCAGTTGAGTGCCTTGGCTGGAATGGTGACAGTGTTGCTGCATTGCAGGAAAAGTCTATTTTTGGAGGGGTTGAGCAACAGAGCCGATAACGTGGCTGGAGATGGAGGTGTGCGGAGCGCTGGATGAGCCGGAGGAGTGGATGCAAAAGCATTGTTCGTACATGCCGCGGGGTTCGCATAGGAACAAGGGCTGACAGCGATGTATGCTAGCAGTGGGCTGCAGTGCCTGCGATCATGTCTTTTCGTCAACGGTTCATTCTGTTCTCCATTCTCTTGTCTGCATGTTCAAAATCCCAACTTGTATAACAGGTGCGTTAAATATGTTGATTTTGGAACATTGGCTGTCCTTCTCTCTTATTGTCGCCATTATTTGCGCTAGAATAAATGACAGAATCTGAATTCTGATTGGCTCTGTGCACCTCATGATGCAGCATATGGACAGGACGCTGTTGTTGTAGATAAAATGACATGTTCCATTCAAGATCTTATAGGTCATTGGGAACGCATTTGGACAAATGCGCCTTGGCAAATATATTTTATTCCACATAGTCTGTCCCTGAGCAGCTACTTAACTCTCAGCCCAATAGGCGTTTTTCACAGCTGCCTTATTGACGGGGGGAAAATGGATCGCATAATGACGCGGATCCGTTTATTGTGGCAGAACCTTTCCACTCGGCTGGCAGGCGTAAGAGCGGCATTTAGACTCTTCACGACCTAAATGGCACAGAACTCTGATTTGTATCATTGAAATTGCTTTTGCCAATCTGACTGACTCCTTCTTAAAAAATGGACGCCGTTGCGGTGGGGGGGGAGGCCTGTTGGCTGTTCTCTCACGACACGTTGGCGTACCCTTCCTGTCTTTCATTCTCTTTCTGCTCTGCTGGGCTCCTGCCCTCTGCGTCGTTTTTATTTATTTATTTTTTGCCAACCATTCATGTTAGGCGGCAGCAGGTGAGCCTCTTTGTTTCTGGAAAGAATTGGAGCTGACGTGAAAGCCTATTAAGTGACATCGCGCCAACCAGGTGCACTTTTCATGCAAACAATGGCACAACTATTAAGGTTGCACGGCTGCAACCTGATCAGTGCACGTATGGCGGACCTGAAATGTGATGAGTTCGAGTCCATTACATGAGCTATGTACTTGATCTTGCGCTCCAGCAACTGGCTGACGGGTGCGTGTTACAGTGTCAACAGCGGCCCTTCTCGACAACCAGCACATTTCTGGCAAACTTCAAGATGTTCCTCACTTTACAGGAGGAGAGGACCTGTTATTGGAAAAGTGTGCAGGTTAATTGTTTTGTGCATTTAGCCACCGCTTTTTGGAGAGCAGCTTACTGTGTCTGTTCCTGTGTTTGTTAATGTGAATTGAACGCATGAAAACCTAGTCAAGATGTGATATGTTGTTTCTTATTTGCACTTTTTTTTTAATCTGTTGAATTCCCAACCTAATTGCAGTTTATCACAGGATAATGACTTGACAGTTAAGAGTAAGAATTATGTTTGCTCCCTCAATTTAACGGGATAATGACAGTTTAGGAGGAGAGTGCAGAGTTTGTTAATGATGTGCCTCCTCACCAGATGGTGTTAGAAAGGAGATTGCCTTGGGTTATGGATCATTGATATTTTAATATGCTCCCATCTGTACCTGCACTTGGGAAATGGCCTTGTGAAGGAGTCTAAGATGCAGTGTTGGTTTTCACTGGATCTTTGTGGTCTCTCTTTAAACAGGGAACAATGCATTGTTCTTTGTTTACTTGGTGAAAGTGGGTTAAACACCTTCACTTCTGGCCACCCCAGGGGTTTCCTCAAGCAGCAGATATTGATTGACGTTAATTCTTCTCGAGTACTATGGTGGACACTTCAGTTCATAAATCTCCTGAATTGTCTAAATCAACCATGGTCACAGACTGATTACAGTGATGACGAATCAATGCTTGAAATAAAACCCATTTGAGTTGGTATGAAAAAATGGCAGGATTGACAATACATTTCCTGATTCTTTATCTTTATGTGATGAAGTTTTTTTTATTACATGAAACCTATGAAATGTATAAAGGAACCGTCTGTATAATTTTGTATAATTAAAAAAGCAAAACTGCCTTTTGTTCACTAGAGGGTGCTAAGTGCACCTTTTTCTGGTGCAGCCAAGTGGTATTGAGACTCAGTTCAACAGGGATTAAAACGCTGTGTATTTGGTGATTTACAAGGGAGGGAGAGCTGGACCGTTCACCTCGCGGCTCGTCTAAGCCCCCTGTCTCTCAAAAGAGACACTCACGATCAAAGTTTATGTACCTTCTTGTATAACTGTATAAGAAGCCTTTATTAATCCCACATTGGGGAAATTTGCATAATTACAGCAACAAGACGATAGAAAAGAATGGAGATTATTGATTAGGCGAATTTGCCAAAATGGTGAACGAGGAGAAACATTTACTATGACACTCTATACACTCTACACTGTCTAATTAGAATTTCTGCCACATGTACCACACACGCATTTATGACTAATTAAAACAGCACTCTCACATCCTCGGCTAATAAAACAGCCCAATTTTCCTCCTGTCTCTGGGTCTGCCATTAAAAAAAAAAAAAAGTGGGGAGGGGAAAAAAAAACAAAACAGTTTTTTTGGCCACTTGAACATTCCTCACATTCAGCAAATGGGCTTTGAAGCTCCCCTGTGTCCTCCCCATTAAATGTGTGAATCTAATTACAACTGATTCAAAGCGGGGGGGAGGGGTTGAGTTAACCTTTGCTCAAATGCCACCACACGAGCGCCTGTGAATGACAAGAAGGCCCCGGCTGCAGGCCTTTCCAGAGCGACACGGCCGCGGATGGACAGCTCGCCCCCCTCAGAGGACCAAAACACTGCGGAGGCCACAGTTTTCCCCCGCTCCCCGGAGAGCTTCCATTCTCCCGTCTGAATCCAAACGACATGAGCCGCTTCACGGCCACGTGCGTGCGTGCTAATGGCATTTTAATTTGATTCAGTCGACACCATGGAGTACCAAATATCACCGGCCTGCATTTAGACTTTAGTTTAAGTGGGGATAAATGAATTGGTACTCGGACGGACGTGCTAGAGGAGTCGCAGCAGCTCTGTTTCTGTTTTTGCAAAGCACCCACAGCCGAAGCATAGACGGGCCACACGCGGGCTGCGCTGTCGGACGGGCCCTGTGATGTGACCGTAAAGGTTACTCAGCCCGTGTTCGCCGATATTGATCCGCTGATAAATGAAGAAAAGTACTTTGCTAAATGTCAGTGCACATGAAATCGATTGTGTGCATGTCCTGTCCTGTAACCTGGCCTGGCCTGTGTAATGCGGACAACGGTTTGCTGGGAGCCGCGTTTGGCTGCTCATGTAATGACAAAAAAAAAAAAAATCCTTATTCATATCTAATAAGATGATGAGGTAGTTTTAAGTGCAGCACTGTAGTGGTTGGCACAGATGACGGGGTAAATCTTTAATCTATGACCCTTTTTTTTTTTTTTTTTCAATTTAAAGTCAGCTGCGTATTGCTGTTTGAGAGGACATTTTTACGACCACGTGCAGGACTATATAACTTAGGATTCCTGCCCTCCACCGTCATTAGAACACGCCACTAGTTTATAGTCCTGCTGTAGGCCAGAGGATGAGGCAGGCATGCTGCTCCCCCTGTTACTAACTGGTGAGTCCTTAAAATGATTTTGAAGCTATTAGAGTAGAAAAATGACGCAGCATTGCTGTAAGTAAACGTTGCTGTAAGTAAACGTTGCTGTAAGTAAACGTTGCTGTAAGTAAACGTTGGATCATATCTCGTTGCTCTCAATGCTGGTACAGATATTCTTTCACCTTCTGGTAATGTTAATAAATGCTAATACATTAGCACTGTTGCAGTGGACAGATCAGATGCTTTGCTTTCGTGTCTTCAGCATGCATGCTAATTTTCAACACCAGTCCATTGGCGCGGCTTTTCTGAAAAGGCTGATTCAACAACAGTATGAGGTGAAATAGATGAAATGTGTGAAAGTAGCAGCAGTATTAATAACAATGAATAACCAAAAAAACAACCACAAATACACGTGACACATGTGAGCACTGTTTTGCTTTTAGCCATTCTTCTAGCCCTCTGGCTAGCATTTGTTTCGGTGACTGGTTTCATGTGTGTGGGTAGACTGTCCCACAGGTGAACTGTTTTAATTTGGGAGGCAGATTGTCCAAATGATGTTGTGGATGTGGAACTTTACAGTCACTGTTGCAGGAGGCTCTTTTACACAGTTTCTATTAATCTCCCTTAAGGGGGCTACCAGGGGGCTCCCGGTGGTGGGTCTGCCACCATCCATCCCTGGCCAGGTCACACCAGGAACCCTAACCCTTGTGTCAGTCTCAAAGCTCGGATCAATGCGTGGGCTGTCTGCACCAAATTAAATACGCAAATCAGACCCCTGAAGTTGTCCAGCAACCGGATTTGCTTTTGTTTTCCCATTTCCCCAAACAACTCGACTTGTTAAAAGGCCGCCTCTTTTTGTTTCGCTGCTTTGAGGCAAACGGCAACACGAGTGGCACACAGACGTGGGACTGCGAGGCTGTAATTCATCACCTTTTGCCTTTTCACCCGTCTCGTCTGTTTACTCGGAGCTGCGACGACTCAGCATCGTTGAGAGGAACAAGAGCCAGGAGGCCCCCAAAGCAGCAGCAGCAGCTCTGATTATGCAATAATTCACTCATGGAGAATCGACTTTCCAGTTTTCAGTGATGACATGTCTGCGGTGCTGTAGTGTACGTCTGAGAGGCCAATGGACGGCTCCCTTTTTCCTGCATGTGTGCACGGCGGGCGACACGTGCTCTCTGGCTGTTTCCACACACACAAACACACGGACCTCAAATTGAAGTTATTTTTTCCAGCGCTGTAAAAACGGCCTCGTTCTGCGAGGAGCCCCGCCTCTTCACACTCCCTCAGACCAGCTGCGCTTTCTTTTATCGCGTTGCCACAAGCGGATTCCTTGAAGCGGCCGCTCTCTCTCTGCCTCCCCCACCCCGGCCGCCTGTTGGGGAAAGAGCAGCCGGGCCGCCGAGGCCTCGAGCTGCAGGCGGACGGAGGCCGTGAGGTAGTTTAGCTTTGGCAGGAGTTGAGAGGCTGCTGACGTGTGTGTCGGGCAGGATGTGTGTAAGAAGCGAAGCTGGATCCTGTTTTTCAAACCACAGCAACTGGAGCGCGACCACAGCGATGGCTTTTAATGCAAAACACACAGACAGACTGACACAGACAGACGGATACATCGACGCATAAGCAGAAAGACATACACACAGACAGACAGATAGACAAATAGACAGACAGATGCACAGACAAATAGACAGACAGCTGCACAGACAAATAGACAGACAGCTGCACAGACAAATAGACAGACAGAAACACAGACACGTGAACAGACAGAAACACAGACATAAAGACACGGACAGACGGACACATAGACGGACAGACACAAAGTGGTCAGACATGCACTCTGAATACAGAGGCTTTGGCTTCTGTATCTGTGGTGTATTAGGCCGTACTCATTTTTAAATGTAAAAGACAACGTGACACTTGTGCTTTGGCTCCAGACAGAATGTGTGAGCCCGCCCTCGGAGGACGAACGACTTGCGCGACGGCAATCCTGTATAACAAGTTTTTCCCCAAACAAACACTCAACACAAAAACTTAAGGAAGAGAATGCACAAACTGCATGACGCGTTTGTTTTTTTTGTTTTTTTGCACAAATCAAACAAACAAAAAATGAAGGAAGGAAAAATTACATTGTGTAAATATTGTGGTACGCAGGCTCCCGTGCTGACGGATGGCGTGCTTTGAGAAGTGAAAAAAAAAACAAAACCAAGCTGACAGCGGAGCAGCGGCGCTTGCGTAGTTATGACGAAGGAGGCCCGTAACACACACACACACACACACACACACACACACACACACAGACACGCACAGCTTGAGAGCAGAGAGGGTGAGGATGAAAAGAGAATTACTCCTGTCAACGCCCAGCTCACCGTGTACGTACACTCTTCCTGTACAGACCTGCCTCTTACTGAATGGGCTGGGGGGAAGTTGGGGAAGGGTGAGGACAAGGAGGGCTTGGGGGGGAGGGGGGGGTTGCATGCGATAAGAGGATCAATAGGTTTTAGCTAGTGGAGCGCACGCAGGCACACCTCCTGTACAGTGTCGGCCGGGACATCCCAGCGGAGGGAGGGCTGAGGAGAGAGAGAGAGAGAGAGAGAGAGCGAGCGAGAGGGAGGAGGAGGAGGGGGGAGACGCCTCACTCCTTTGTCTCACCCCTCCCCACACCCCCTGCGTTTCCTCGCCTCCCTCCTCGGGAGGTTGCGAAAGGGCAGCGCTGGGAAGAGGGAGACGCAAAGTGAGGCAGACAAAGAGGGAGCAGTGCTGAGAGGATGAGAGCCGGTGTGCGTGTGTGTGTGTGAGTAACCGTTGTGTGTAACGTGCTCTGTCACGCCGGCGCGACCGCCGCTGCCTCCTCTCCAAAACCCGGCGTCGCCGGCTGTCAGGAAAAGGAATGTTTTCCGGCGGAACGAGCCCCTGAAGCCGGTCCACCATGTGGATGTGGGACAGCGACTTCCAAACTTTTGCCGGAAGGATCCCACGGAAAAAAGCAGCGGCGGGACCGGAGAGCAGAGCCGGTCCTGCCTGGTGGCTGCCTGAGAGATCGTCCTGCTGAGGCTGCCGGGACTCACGTCTGCCTGCACTTTGTGCTGGGTTTTTTTTTTTATACTTCTGTGTTGTTGTTTTTGTATTGTCTCCCTTTATTGGAATTTTTATTTGTCTTCTGGAACTCATTGGATTTAATGGTGCTATGTAGTTCGACTTTGAACATCGTCCCGTTGAACGTGAGAAGTTTTGAGGGGGGTCTACAGAGGGGGGCTTCTTCACCAGTGGACCGGGCCTGGATGGGGGGAGTCCAGCAGTGGGACACGGCCAGTTGTGAATGGGCTGGTGGCACTCGGAGGGGTAGCCAGGAGCTCCGGGGTGAGAAGAAGGTTCCCGGAGCCGGGAGCTGAGCCCTGACGGCTTGATGATGAAGCCTGGACGCTGTCCAGGTGTTTCCAGTGACAGGACCATGATGCACCTCAGCACCCCCTATCCTTTCAGGAGACACTCTTGGATATGGTGAGTCGCCCTCTGCTTTCCCCTCACATGCAGAGGCACACATGTTGATCTGTGCAGCATTCTTGTGGTTACGGATAGGGCTCTCTTAAAAGCCCAGCCAATCCCAGGCCGGCTGTGTTTCTCCCCCCCCCCGCCCCCTCCTCCCTTCGCTGACTTCAGATGTATTCAGGGAAATTTATTGTTAAATGGGCAAGACATTTCCTGCCTTTTTCTCCCACACTAAATGCTCAAGTCAAGCCACAAACTGGAGGGTTGGGCAGGAATAGCTCAGACTGAGGCTGCTCTTTAAAAGCATATTTAGCTGTAGGAACCTCTTGATAAAGTGCCGTGCTATGAGCCTTCTCTCCAGCTGTCTTTACATTAGTCACACTGAGGTTGAGTGCCTCTGACAAATTGTTCCACCACAAGCAATATTTTAAGGAGCCACTTAACCCATGCTAAGGCTAGACAGTATGGCCATTCGCCGTCATCACATCTGACCTGTTTGTCAAGTGTTCCCTTCCTTTCATGCTCGACAAGCAAGCACATGTAACATGCCATCACACTGCTGTGTTCCTCTCAGTCATGTAATCCTGTGCCCAGGCGTGTACATCGTTTCACCCTTTATACTATGTTTCCTCCCTTCCTGTTCATGAGTCTGCATGTCAAGGCAACAAAGTATAGACGTACGAGGTCTGGATTTGATTTCAGTCCAGTTCGTGGCATTAAGTTTGTCTGTCAATGGCAACTATTGATGGGACGGATGAAGTCGTATGGAGTCAAAGCCACGTTACCTTTCCGCTCGTATACCTAGAACCTTCACAAGTTGAAAAAGGAAATGAGTCATAGTGATCATAATCAGAAGGTGCCAATGTGACAGTCAAGAATGAGGTACTTTTTCCAACTAGCTGTTTTGGTTTTTCCAAAGCATAACCGACAAGTTCATAAGAAAATGTTAGAATTATTATCATCTTAAACTCCCGTGCCTGCCTTGTGTCGCAGCTTATCCCCATCAAAGCTTTAGTGTCCTGTAAAAACCTTTAACTTCCCTTGACCAACGCTGTCCTCTCCCTACATGTTTGAAAGGGGACGAGACTCGATGTTGCCCCAAAGCACGTGGTCGTTGTCAGAAAGTGGAACAAACACTTAGCTGGAGGTGTCGTCACTACTCTGGGAGAGACTTCGGCACCTACTGCTACACAACAAAGGGCTGATTTCCAGAACGGCCTGTTTTGATGCGGAGCAAGCAAAAGTAAAGAATGGACTGTTTAATTGTATTTGTGGAAAAGCTCGGTCCCATGCTGCAGTTATGTAGTGCTTCACTGTATTGTTGAAAACATCTGTAAAGTGAATTTTGCATTATGTGGGTTGTGACGCCCCGCCACTTTGGCGCGAACCACTCGGTGGAGCCTTTGCAGCACTGTTGCTGTAAATGAAAGCTCCATGGCGACTTCTGGCAGACGCAAAACCTTCCAAGGCTCACCGGTTTTTCCTGACTCACACACAGATGGTGATGTAGTCAGCAGGGCTTCAGAGGCGAGACGGCACACTAAAGAGTCATTTCCTGTATCTGCGTCATGAGGGTTTCACCGCTGCCCACCCCTGTGGACTTAGTGCAGGCCCCGGGTCGATTCATTCCCATTCGAATGATGACCTATTTGGCACCGCAAGCGCCAAAAGTAAACGTCTGACCCATTTTTAATCAGTCACATATGCACATATCTTCTTGCAGTAATTGTCAAATTTTACAGCCTTCGAGACAAAACCCTCTTTGGGCGCTGTCTGTTCCTGCTGGTGGCGACTCGCATTGCTAGTCGCACTTTTGACATGCTAACGTATTTGGCTCGGACTAAAGTGCACACGCACGCTGCTTAGCGTTCTCGTTCCAGTCGCAATCTCTGTCTTTTGGAGTTTGGGTGGAAATACTCTGTGTTGATTCAGTCCTGTTGGTTGTCCTAAAACAACCAAGAAAAAAACAGCCTTTGTATGTGTTTAATGTTTCGCAACAGAATATTTAAGCATAACTTTCAGTCATGATGCTTTAGCTGACATTAACATTGATCCCCATATAAGGCCGGAATGAACAATCCCAAACTGTCAGAACAGAAAGGGATTCTTTCTTTTTGTGTCATTGTTGTGTTGATGAATTTGAATTTATGTGGTAAACCCTTCAACATTTTTTTTCTCTCAACAACAATCTGGTGTCACGGTTGTCAAGTCAAGGCAGTCGAGTATTATTCTCTGGAAATGGCAGATGAGCTTGTCAGACCGCATTGAAACCCCAGGCAGGGATTTTCTCTCTCTTTTTTTTTTTTTCGCTCCACAGTAAAGTTAGAGGCTGCTGTCGAGTTTGCGTGACTGTCTCCAAATACAGTTGTGTGTCTAGTAGGACCGGTGTTGTCTTAACTTAAGTTTGCCTGCGTCCTGTTAGCAACTACTTTATATGATGACATGTTTGTTCTCAGCAACCAGTTTTCATCTAGTAATTAATTGATAAGGGGACATGCCATTTGTCTGCGTTTCTTTTGCAACAGTTGCAACGAGTTTCAGTACCAACATTAAAACTGGAAGCGGAGACGACCAAAAAGAAGCATCCAAAAATACACTTATACCTCAACTAGCAATTTTGAGTTTATTTAAAAAACACACAAATAATATGCCTGGTTTTAGTTTTGTGGTGAAACTGCTTAATTGGCAGAATTGGCATCATTATTAAAAACCATCACTGTTTTTAAACAATGTATTTGGCATTAATTGAACCTTAAAACCCCACTTAAGAGCTTACATATTTTATATCCACCCCACTTGAGTGTATTGACACTGTCATCAATCATTGTGGCGCGTGTGCAGCCTAATGTAACGCACATCCGCCTCATCGATTGCTGCGCTCCTTCTCTCCATCCATCTCAGGGTTAATGTATAAAAAACGGCAGGGAGTGGTGCAGTTATTACGGAGCTGCGCTCCTCCTATTGTTTGAAATGCGCACGGTGTCGTCTTTAGCGCCGTACTGAACAGAAAAAGCAAAATGCCGTGTGATTTACCTTCGCTCCATTCAGCACCGACACCAGGAAGGAAAATGAAGAGCGTGTGTAGAAATCCCATTATGTGAATCCAGTGCCTGAGAGACTCGTGGTGGTGGTGGTGGGCGTGGGGGGGTAGAAGAGAAGCAATGCTATTTTTAGAAAACTTGCACTGGCAATGCACCACAGCGCCACTTCTCTCTACCTCTCTCTCCCGAACGTCGCAGGCTCCTGGTAATAAATAGCTTTGAACGTGTAATTTTTGTTGTGTTTTCCCTCGGTTTTCCCTTCCAGGCGCGTCTAAAAGGACATCAATTTCCAGTGCCTTAACTGCCCTTCTCTTCCTCCTGCCGTTAGTGGCCCCATGGGTGGCTCCCTCAGATGGAGCACATTCTGCCAGTGAGATAACAAGGCACGAAGCACTGTTATCACGTGTCTTTGAGGCTTTCCCCCAACTGCACATTGGCATTGATTCTGCCGCTGCTGGGTCATTCTCTGCCAAACTTGTTGGGATTTGAAACAGGTTTTTTTTTAGTTTTGAGTGAGTTTGAGTGAGCGGGAGGGCTGCTGTCAGACTTGAAGAGACACTCATCAATCACCAGCAGTTTGGGGCTGCTGATTTAGTTCGTCTCATTAGGCACTCGGCTCCCTGGCTTCGTAGTGATTGGATGCTAGTTGCTACTCCTCATCTTGACACAAAGACGCCCCACGCTTTGACTGTACCACCCACTTTATAAATAAGCCCTGGGTCAGACCCAGACTGTCGCAGTTGCAGCAGTAGTGGTAGTTGAACCAGGATAGGGTTGCGTCTCTGTTATAAAAAGATGGAATAACCAGTTTTGCCAGCAGATTTGAGCGTCGCAAGGTAGCGTCAGGGGTCGTACAAGAGACATGTTTATGTCATTTTGGTGTTGATACTCTTTGCTCTTGGACATTGAACAGTCTAAAGGGGATTCCAATATCCCTGCAGTGTTCAAATGCAACCAATATGATCCATTGATTTTAAAAAAATGTCACAATGTCTTACTTTACCACATTGGCGTCCCCACTCAGCTGACTGACCCCTCCCATACGCTAACATGTTTGCTCCTGCTCTGCAGTTCATGCAAGTGGTGGCGCACTGTCGAATTTAACACTTAATCGGTCTCAACTCGGTCTTGTCTCGGCCTCGTTAATCCCAGTCTTGGCAGTGTCTTGGTCTCGGCCATGATTACATCCCCAGTCAGGCAGCACTGGCAGTACTCAGAAGTCTGTCCTGAGGACGGGCACAACACAACTCTTCTAAACACTGTCGCTTGTTCATTGTCATCTGATGTGAAATAAAGCCAACTCGTTAAGCCAAGTTAATTATGATGAGACCCTCGTCGCTGTAAAATTCTGCTTCTGTTATTATCTTCATCCATATTAACGCCCTTAAATTGAAACAAGAGGATAAAATTTAATATCTGCTCCATACAGATTAAACCCTATAGAACACGGTTTCATTCCCCTCAGCATATTACCTGCACTTGATTTAAAACTGCATCCATATTATCCAGAGATGACCTTTGACACATACAGAAACGCCAGAGTGACTTACTGGTTTGATTCCACTGAGCATCCAAGTGGATCCGACAGGCCACAAATCACCACTGTAATGGTTGGACTTTGCCACCGGAGGCGTGTTGTCTGACTAAAGCCTATCACGCGCTTCTGTTCAGTCTGCAGGGAGGCCACAGACCCTCAGCACCTATTTTATCAAGCCTTTCTGTCAAGTGTTGAATGATTACTTAATTGTTTCACACGTCTCTGTAGGACATCTTGCCGCTGGCGTGCAAGTCTGTCTGCGCAGGCACACTGACTCAGTCAGCCAGCGCTGTGTGCCCAGGCCCGGCTGTTCTTATTTTCTTCAGCGCTTCACGAGCATTATCATCCAATTGCCCTTTCACACATTAGTGCTCCTGGAATCCTCAGCGTTAGTCTGACACTTAATTACAGCCGACCCCTCTTTGGCTTCCCAAACTGTACTTTTTCTAATGTGTTGCTCACAAACACCTTCTGTGCGTTTCGTTTTTTGTTTTTTTCTTCATGCATATACACACAATGCGCATGCACACACTGAGATGCAATGCACAATGCAAACTGTGTAGTCGTTCCTGCATGCCGTTGCCAGGAACACTATGATTTTGGCAGATAACGGCAGGATGACACTGTTCAGATCTGGAAGCAGCGTTCTGATAATCTGCCACGTCGGGCTTCTTTTACTCAGCCAAGCACGAGTGCTATGAATGGACTCGTGCCGCTGAAATTAATGATTTTCCTATTAGCGCATTTGTGTCGACGCGTTTCTTAATTATTATGGTCTGTCTTTGTTCAGATCCATCTAATTTGGTTAGAAGTGAGGTTGAGGAAGTGGGGGTTTAGCCTTCGAAAAAATGGCTGCAATTACCAGTGGCATACAGTAGTTATAAGAGAGGAACAATGGCTCCGGCTTCAGTGCGATCTGCTGGAGTCGATGTGAAAGGCCCCCGAGGGGGACGTGCTGCTGGAGAGCCTGGAGGCCGCGCTGGGATTCAATGTGTTCAGTTTAGATATCAATTTCATTGCAGTTGAATTTATCTCCGCCTGCTCCTGTCGCTGTCCACACGGCAGCGAGGCGGAGGGAGGAGGCAGGAAGACGGACGGATCGATGCAAACATGAGCTCAGGGGAGCAGCTGCAGGTTCTCGCGTGAGATCAACATAAATCAAAAATGGGAGAAAAAAACAAACCTATCGAAGGTGGAAGTTAGGGCCGAGGGGCCACTCAGGCCGTCGGTGTGATACAGATGTCGTAACTTTGACACCTAGGTCGATTGAAGACGCTCTTCCAGAACGGCGGTGTTTCTCCCCCTTTGGCTCAGTTCGGTCAGTCGAATGTGAACACAGCAAGCACATCAGTGATGTGGAACAAAACAAACGAGGATCGCCCCCCCCCCGGAGGAGGCGTCCTCGGCCCTATTCCATTTGAGCCGTGATGCAGTTTGTTTGCGGTGAGAACACAACCGACCCGGTTCCTGGAACAAACCGCAAACAGCCTCCGCGTGTTCTGCCCGGCAACAGCAGACCAGGAAAAAAAAAAAAAAAAATCACTTTGCATTGTGGAGAAAATGGGCCTGTGTCTTATTGTGTATTAGAAAAGGGAGGGATAAGGTTGAGTGCAGGTTAAGGAAAGGGGAACACATATCGACGGGTGAACCGATTTCGACGCAACACCGACATCCAGAGCTATGACGCAGTTTATGACTTTAGCAGCAGAGCAAGTATTGTGCAGGAGCAGAAACGGATCTCTTGTATAAATATTGTGCGTCTGCCCCAATTCTCGTCCGCTGAACTTCCTTCCACTGTGTTTACAACCAAATATTGTATACTGCGCATGTGCGCCTGTGTCTGGGGGACCGCTGCTGCTTTTCTGAGCAATGAGCAGTAGGTTTTCAAACTGCTACAATCAAACACGGTTTTAATGATAATAAAAATGTGAAACAGGAAATACTAACCAGCGGACTTTTTGAAGAAGAAGAAGACCTTTATTGATCCCACCATGGGGAAATTTACCAATGTTTTACTGTGGTTTATCATTTTAAAACCACCTCATTCCATCCCTATTGTGTATATGTGCTGCTGTCACTGCACACCGCTGTACCAACACAGTGTTCGGGCCCTTGTTCCATTCGTTCACGCACACTTTCTTAATTCTCTGTATCCGACATCTGGATCTTGTGTTCACCCGCTCGAATGTCGCTGAGGCCTGTCGTCTCCCACTGGACCAGCGCACGGCTTTCTCCGCCGCCGCCGCTGCCGTCGTCGTCGTCGTTGTTGTTGTTTTCGCGGCGGTTGTCATGACGCCGCCCCACAATGCAAAGCACCGACCGCTTGAGGCAATGACGTCATGGCAGTAAGGAAAGCCCTGCGAGGGTGTGTGCGCTTTGGCCTGCTTCTCGGTGATGCAGTGAGGAGCCCGGGGGGGAAGCATGCAAATGGCGTCGGGGCACATCATCTGTTTCTGAAGCGGAAGCAGGTGTGAAAGCACTGGAGTTTCACCTCTGAGGGGAGTCTGTAGGATTTCATGCAGTATTAGTGTTTGAATGATGTGAACGTCTGGCTGCTCTTGATGCAATATTGCATTTGAATTTTTTTTTTTTTTTCAATTTTTCCCCCCCTTGTCAGAGCAAATTTTCTTGTGCAAAAGTTGAAAGCCTTTTCAATTCCTGAGAATACAAAGCAAATATTTTTTTCTGTTTTTTTTTTTTTTCAGCAAAATGCAGGAATTTCCACCGGAGGCTCTCATTCTCGAGCTCAAACTGTCCCGTCAAGAAAAAAAAAAAGTTAATTTGCTAATTCTGCAACTGTTTTTCTTTTGTTTGTTGTTTTTTTCACTTGACTTGGTCTCAAACACAAAATGTGTTTTTCTTCCCTTTCTCATTTCACACCAGCGTTGTGTACGGAACTTCTCGGTGCAAGCGGGGATCAAAAGTCTCTTATTTTCCTGACATTCAAATGTCACTGTTGATTCAGAGGCTCCAAACAAAGAATGTAGGAAATGTCATTAATCAGACCCGTGGCGAGCTGCTGTGCCGCCGCTGTGCGGCCGCGGACGTCACTATCTGACCCAAACAAAACCTGCAGTCAGCTAACAGACGTTATCGTGCCCCAGCCCTTTCCTGCAATAACAAAGCAACCCTCTGAGGGCGGCCTCGGTATATACTCCCACCGCAGCTCCAAAACAAGCTGCTGTAAGCAGACAAAAGACGTGGAGAATGTGAGACTGAGAGAGTTTTAAGACCGATGGAGGGGAACCGTGTCCACCGTGCAATTAGTCCAAGCATGACGCTCAGATTGGTTGACTTTTTTTCAAAATGATTTTGCAGTTTTGTTTTTTTTTACCTTTTTTTTTTTTTTTTGCATGGCCACATCCTAGAAAACCCAAAATTCCCAGCACGTTTCTGTCAGGGTGGCAGACGAAAGGGAAGGGGCCTGAGGGGGGGGCTCAAGTTCAGCGGCGGTCTACCCGCGTGACTTGCTTTTCAGACATGGGACGTGGAAAATCACAAGCGTTATGGGAATTGAGGCTTATTAGCCGCGGGAGCGCGATGACGGCGGCGACCCATGTCAACAGGAAATTGCCTGTGACGATGACGGGGATTAGGATTGCCGCGATGACGGCTGAGTTTGCATGGACGCATATTGCGATGGATTAGAACGGTTTAGGAGAGGGAGTCCCCCCTCAGAAACACGTGTGCCGACATACCTGGCTGGATTTGGAATTATTGCAATCTCTCCCGGTATCATTTCAGCCCGGCCAGCCAGTGGAAAGGCTTGTCAAGTCTGTTATCAGTTGCTGGGCTCTGAAAAAAAACTATACTTTATTAAAGGCCTGTTGAGTGAAAGGTCAGAGCAAAACATTTTTTTTTTTTTTTCCGGAAAGTTTCTGAATGAATTCCTCGAGTGGCTGTTTGCCTTCCCGCCGGTGCGACTCCTCTCCAAGCGAAACATCCCTTTTCCAAACAATTCTAATTCTGCACATTTTGCCTTCCTCTGTATATTTTGCTGCGCGCGCTGGCATGATATGAATGCAATTGTTTGGCCGCTTCCTTCGAGGAAATATCCTCCCACTCGCGTGACCCCAAGTGCCGC
The DNA here is from genome assembly GCF_046127955.1 of Nelusetta ayraudi. Classification (NCBI taxonomy): domain Eukaryota; kingdom Metazoa; phylum Chordata; class Actinopteri; order Tetraodontiformes; family Monacanthidae; genus Nelusetta; species Nelusetta ayraudi. The sequence goes on from NW_027466091.1 coordinate 117,379, forward strand.
GCTTCTCATCCATCCGGCAAGACAGACTCTCACATTGCAGGGTGTACAATAACACTCCCGGCGGGACCCAAGCCAACACTGACAACAGCAGAACGCTCGCGATAATGCAAACTGTCTCCTCGTCTGAACCGCTAGATAGTCGGACTCAGACCTTTTTCCTTGTTTTTTTCTATAGACTTTTTTTTTTTCTTCTTTTCCTCCAAAGCTGCACGTTCAGACTCCTCGTGTGGTTACCTCCGCTTTGTGCAGATCACTGGCAAAACAGTGAGCAGCGTGACAGTCTGCAGGGATCAGTTGAATGTTGGAGAAATGCGAGAGCTGGCGGGTGTTTAACCACGACGCTCTGCTCCACATCACGTTAGACGAGTAAAACTGGGTGCGCGCTAGCTAACAGCAAAGTATCTGAAAAAACGATTTGCACGGTGGCTTCTCTGAAGTTACAGTGCGGAGACAAATTGAAGAAACCAATTAGATTCCCCTTACTGTCAACTTGGCACAAGTAAAGACGACTTGCAGAAGTTCTGCGTAAAAGCCAGTGCTACATTGAAGCGTGGGGGCACGGGGCTGCGGGCAGCTGTACCCCGTGATGTTGCTTAAAACTTTTATCGTCTAAAGGGCAATGTTTTTTGTTTTTAAAGTGTTGTGGAAATGAACTAACAAGGGTCCACTGACTTCAATCTCAAGAGATTGACTTGCTTGAAATGCCAGCTGCAGTTTCGACAGCTGTCTTTATTTTAACACGAACTGCGTGCCTGGATTTTCGCAGCTCCGGGCTGTGATGCAACACCAGGCGGTGGAGGCTTTAAAGGCAACGCAGCTTTCCAGGTGGGCTCATTTATTATTATATGGTCCCCAACTCATTTCTTCATTGAACTCCTTTTTCGCCAGTTTTATGAGATTATGATCCTCTCATAAAGCTGTTTATGGTTATGATATTATGGTCTGCAGAACTTGCTCGGCCTGCAAACGTCTACAGGAAGCCCACGTGGCGTCCTGCAGTGTCTCCTCTGCAATCTCCTTTCCTCGCCCGTCTCGGATGTTGCTTGCGCGAATGAGCAGGTGCACTTGATTAACTGCGTGGGACAACGTAGTACAACTTGGACTGGAGTGTTCCCTTGTGTTGATGTTCTGTGGAACAGCTTAACCTGGATTACCTGGCCTCTGCGGTGAGGGCTCCCTCGGTGCCGGCCGGCAGGGCATCCCTCTCCTTCACTCTCAAGCGCGCGCGCACACATGCGCACTCTCTGCGGCTCCCTTGTCGGCATGTGACCTCAGCCCTCGCACACTTTCGCCGGTCCGATGATGTCATCAAGGCTTTAATGAGGGATTACTCTGACATCACTGGGAACGCTGCCAAGTTAAACCTATTAGCGTCACCGTGTGCTTTCGCTTGTGCAGCGCCGAGTGTGAAGAGCGGGCGCCCATTGGGCCAAGTTGTGCACAGCGTGCGCTAGCTCCTAATCCACGCTGTCACTCCTCCACGCCAGTGCACCTCTGAAGCCCCGGTTGGTCCCCGGCGCAAAAAGGACTCTGACGTTGGGGCAGACAGACCTTCAAAGAGGTCAGCAGTTCAGCACAAAGCGGCTCAAATGAATCGGAGAATTTTCCGAAACTTCTCCGAAAATTTGTTTGTTTGTTTTTTTGTTGTTGTTTTTTTACAAATAGCTTGCAAAATACTGCATTCTGCACCAAAATGAGCGTCAGGGCCCTGGTGTGTAGTCGCGATGAGATGCTGCCAAGCTGTGACCTGTGTTGCACACTGAGCGGATGGTCAACAAAAGCAGGAGTAACAAACTCCAACATTGATATTTATTGAAAATGATCTTCCTCCAGATAGAACAGTGAACCTTTTTATATGCACCCAAACAAGTTTTGCTTCAACCTGAAAATGGAACCAGTAAAGCTCATTACTCTGCAATAAATGACTTCACATTTCACACATGCAAAATCGAATTTCAAATTAAACTCATTAAACCCACTAATAATAAATTTACAATAAACCAATGAAGTAATAATATCCTCAATTGAACCTGATTAACGCGGCAAAATGCCAACAGTCCTGAGAAGAAAAAGGTGTTTGCCGGATTCCATCCCGCCTTAAAGGTCAAGTTTTTCTCCTCTGTGCCAGCAGCTACATCACCCACGTCGGAATCGGTGGCTGTTTATATTTTTTATACGCCGGAATATTTTCACAGTTAACGTTTCCTGTCGCCCATGAAAGCAGTTTTTGCCCTCCAGCACGTCGCCAGGCTGCCTTCACTGCAGACGTGCCCCCCAGTTGAGCACGTGCATATTTCTTTGCAGCGCTGGTGCGTGACTTCATGAGCCGCCGAGGCTCTCGCCGGCCTTATCTACGGCCGTCAGACGTCGTCGCCGTCTCCGGAGGCGGTGGCGGCGGTTGGGGGGGTGGTGGTGGGGGCGGGGAGCGAGCAGGGTTCGGGGGGGGGGGCGTTCTATTCTCCTTTGTGCTCCTGCGTGTCTGCAAACAATGGCTCAGCGAGTTTAAATCCTCTCTCCCGGCTGTGAGTCAGATGTATATATAAATAGAGCGCAGCGCAGGTGAAGTCACGCCTGGCCGCCGCTGCCGCAGAGAGAGAGTGAAAACCACATGTTCATCCAGGTTGCGTTCGCCGATCAATCAATCCCATCCGTCATCTTCAAACAAAATCTTTTAAACGTCCTCTTTTTTTCCTCTACTTCTTTTTCTTTTTCCACAATCTGCCGCTGCGCCCTTGGCAACTGACAGCTGATTGGCCCGCCGGCTCCTACCTGTCCCCTTCGGTCGCCGTGGCAACCACATTATAAACATGCGTCGAGCCGGGTAAAGGCGTTGTAAAGGCGGGCAGGAAGTGGGCGAGTTGAGCCCAGGCGCAGGAACCATCGCTGCTTTGACGCACGACGGCGGCAGCTGCTGCTTTTCAAGCGGCCTCGACCAACGAATGTGCGTTTGCTGCCCCCCCCCCCTCCCAGTCACATTTCTTTGCTGATTGCACACATATTATACGTATAGAACCTCGCTGAGTGCCACGTCCACAGCAGTTGCTATAGCAGCGCCGCTGTCTTGGGCTCTGAGCTATGAGGTGGACTTGTGTTGGCAGCCTGCTTCAGCCTCAACACAACCTGGTACCAGTCCGTTAGCCGCTAACAAGGTTGCCAACCCGGGGAGGAGGAGGAGGAGGATCCTCACACCCTTCTCTCTGCCTGGCACGCTGCCAGTCAATTAGCTCCTTCTGCACTTTTGGACTGAACCTGAAGTATTAATCGCTGCTCATTCATTTTCTTCATCATTCCAGTCTCCAGTCAGTGGTCGTTTTCCGCGCTTTCGCGAAAAAAGGTGCAAATTCTTTCTTCACGTTTGCTTCCCACACTATACAGCTGGGCAGTGGCGGTGCTAGACGTTTTTCCTTGTGGTAGCCACAGGGTGAGATCGTGACTCACTCAGGGGTGGCAATGAGTGGATACCCGGAATGACTGCGTGACTGTTTTTTTTGTATGTATTAAATGTTTTCAGTGTGACCTTAGAACAGCAGGTTTGTCATCTTTCCTGTGAATCAGAGAAGAGGAAATCTTCACTGTTTATAATAAAGCAATATCAACTTGTTCCTGCTGTCTAAGTATTAGGTTGTGGGTTACATTAAATTTCTTTGTTTCAAGAACAAAATCCAGGGCAATAATCAAGACTGAAATACATATCTTCATGTTTTAGACTTTTTGCATGTCTTTTCAAGGACACCATCACAACCAAAGTTATATTTTTCTGGGGGAGGTAGCACAGCTCGTCATAATTCCTCTTAATTTGTGAGCTGAAATGTCATATGCGTAAAACAGGCGTTTTTGTTTTGGCGTAACGCAGACGCTCGGCAGGAAAGGCGATGCGGTGTGGACGCACCTCATTCAGACGCCACGGTTCTGCTTCTATTATGACGCTCTGAGCCTCAGGGACGTCGAGTGACGACAGTGGCTCCATCACCTGGCTCGCTGCTGCTGCTCGCTGCTGCTGCTGCTGCTGCTGCATTCTGTTACAGGTTGTGCATTTGTGCAGGGAAAAGAGAGCGAGGAGAAGCCGAGCAGGCAAAGAGCAGATCTGTGCTGCATTATTGCACCGATGACTATGTGATCTGTGCATGCTGCTACTGCTGCTGCTGGTGGTGTTTGCGTGTGTGGGCATGCTCAGATGTCCACGGTGAGCGTTGGAAGCCTGTTGTGTCTGCCGTCGCATCTGCGAGTGTGACAGTGTCTGCGTGCACCCAGGAGCTGTTGTCGCATGCTGGCTGCTTCTGTCAGTGCTGGGCTACAAGCGTGACTCCGCAGGGACTCGGTGTGCCTCGCATGGCTGTCGCTGCCTCCGTTACCTGTTCAATACCCGTCAGAGCAGAGCGCCCCCTGTGGACCGTTTGCTATAAAGAGCAGCGTTTTCGGGGGGGTAGCAAAAAAAAAAGTGTTTCGTCTTGGGATGACAAGGTGTTGCCACACGCCACATGATGTTAATCACAATTAACAGAATACCATATGTATATGTATATATATATATATATATATATATATATATTGCAAATAGATTAAAGAAAACATGTCTGAATAAACATACATACATATATATAGATACATTAATACAAACATACATAATCGCAGATAATCTCCTTTAAAATCAGTGACAGTCAGTTTCCATTACCGTGGCCTTTATGTAAATCACCCAGTAATTTATGCATTTGTGATTTAACCTTCACCAAATATGTATTCACAGTTCTTGAGAATACTTTTTCCTTTTCTTTGAAAAAAAAAACCCACCATGGTATTCGTGCCACTAGCTCTGGATTGCATGGTCCCTTGCTGCCCCCTATTGGTGGAAGTAAGTCATAACCAAAATAGGGGAAAGGGTTAAGGGGCATTTCAATTGAATTTAATATTAGCCACAAAAGATGCCGTCTGGGTCCTTTAGTTCTTGCTGTTATTAACCCAAATAATTTTTTTGATTTGATTATTCTTTTGCAACAGTGCTGACTGTCGGGTGTTCTCATGTATCAGCTAAGAAGGAACCGTTTTCGCTATTCAGTTTTAGTTATTGACTCTTCACAGGAGGGAGACGGCTGGTGTGATGATGTGGTGTTTGACTCTGGACATTCCCCTGGAGGCTGCACCTCTTCCTACCGTGCTCTCCCCTCCCAGTCAGTGCATTTATTTAGACAACAGCAGCAGTCTTTCAGCAACGACCTCCTGTGGCCACGCCTCTTTCTGGAAGGTGTCAGTTTGTTTTGGACTGCTGACTTTAGGACTTTTTTTGCTGCTTTTTGTGAATTGTAAGTCCTAATGATCGAGGCTGAACCACTGGAAAACAACCATTTCTTTTTTCTTTGTTCTAACTATACATCCTCTTTCAGCTCAGTTTAGGATTGTAGGGTTGCATTAACATGGAATACCGGAAGGCTTTTTACTCCATACACTGCTCCTGTGGGGATGTGATCCTCCACCCTGCTCCAATTTAGAAAACAAAATAAAGAAAACAAAAGAGGTACATACAGACAGATAGCAGATTATTTTCAGTACCTTCCACTTTGGGTCGCTGTACATACTCACAGTAATGCTAATGTATTTCATTTAAGACAAGCAGTAACTACTTCAGTCTACGCTGCCCCTCCCGCACCGGCATCTCCCACCCTGTCGCTCTCCTCCTCTCCTTGCCTTCCTCTGCCCGAGTCGCGCCCGTGCTCTGCCTCGTCGCTCCCTCCGTCCTCCTCCCATCAGCCTGCCTCTTCCTCCCTCACTCCCTCCGTCCGTCCGTCCGTCCAGTCGCCCTGACGCGAGTGCTGCGCGTGGGTGTGTCACTGCCGAGCAGGATGAGTTTGCCGGTGCACTCGGAGTACCTGCCTTTGGAGAGGATAGCCCGTTACCGCCATGCCTGCTCCAACGGCTCGCCCTTCGCCACCCACAAGCCCATCGACATCAAGCCTCGCTGCAGGAGAGGGTAGGAGCTCCAGCCGCGTCCGGCACTGAGGAGTGAGGGAGCGGCATTGTTTTGCTTGCAGGACTTTTTTTTTAGTAGTGCAGTACATGCTCTAGTGAAAGTCAGATGGCGTTGAGGTAGCTGTGTGCAAGGCTGTACTTGTATTTCCTTCTCCTTCACAGATTTGAGTTTAAAAGTTTGAGCTCGTTGCTAGGAGAAAAAACAGTATATATTTGAAAAACAAAAAGTTTGTCTAGGAAAAATCTCTATTCTGTTGTCTTTTCTCTCTCTCTATATATATACAGTATATATATTTTTTTCTAATGAAAACTCTAGATCCGTAATGCAGACTTGTGTATAGGTACACAGATCCTGCACGCGTCGCCTTATCAGAACATTAGCTGATGAATAGCTGTGTAACACACACGGCCGGCACTGTGTTCACAGCCGCTGTTTAAATTGTTGTTTTGCTTGGTGGCTAGTTGCGTTGTTAGGGGCTCTTGTTTGGCTGTTCACTTGCGGGAGTGAAAAGTGTGTCTCTGTGTGTGCGTGTGTATGCGCATGCTGATCCCTCCTCTGTGAATCAGCTGGTTTGCTCCCACAGAGCTGAAAGTAGGATAAATGATGCACAAATGAGCCGTCGCTGAAAGCATCAAGGTGTTCGGGGAGCAGCAGGTTCGGACATTAGGTTGCAGATTGTGAACCAATCAGGAGAGCACTCTGCGCCCATTAAAGCTCATCCAGAAATTACTTGGACCCTGTTGGAGCATTTTTTTTTCTTCTTTGCTCTGTACTCGGTAACCTCCAGAAAACAAGATGTGTGATTTTCATTGTTTATCTGCCTCCATCTATTTCCTTCACTCTGAAGGTGTGTCTGAAGCACAAAGTTTGTGTGTCCGAGCCTCCGCAGTATTTGAGTATGAAGCCGTAATGGCCAGTGCTGTTTGTTTTCTGACAAATACAGAGAGACGGTGGCTTGTCGATACTGCGGAGCAGCCATCTGTGCTCGCAGCCCGGCTCTTAGCTCTGTGCTATTAATATCTGCATTAGCCCAGCGACCTTATCTACGCCACACGCACACACATCTGGGTTCACGCAAGTACAATTAGAGCAAAATCAATCATTTTGTCAATTATGGTGGCTTTTTACGCCGCACCTATTTGGCCACCAGGGGGCGGCAGTGTCTCTGTTCTTCGGAGTCTTGCTCCTGTATTCCTCCAGCGGTAGGCCTGAATTGAATAGCTTGATAGCAATGCAGCAGGTGGGTCTTATTAGGTTGACCTGAACTGTTAGAGTGGTTACTACTGATGTTGTCAGTTACTTTTGTAACAGTTAGGTTACCTCACCTGTGTGTTTCCAGGCGTAAATAATGTGAATGAAAAACTTGTGCCTCAGCCAAGAACGTAGGAACATTCCGCCTCAGCTCTCCTGAGGAATGGCTCTGAAATGCAAAAAAATCTACTACGATGTAACTCTGACCCTAACCCTCTCTGCGTAGTGAACCCAGAAGGCCGACACAGGAGGCGGCGTTTGCACTGCTGTGTTTTCCTTTGGACTTCTGAGGCGGCGGCGGAAACACGGCTGGACTCCACTGTTTTCTTAAGGAAACGCTTCTCTTGTTGTTCCTTCCATGTCTGTGAGGAATGCACACACCGTGGTAATAGGATTAGTTTCACTGCACTAACCCACGGTATTTTGCCAGGCTGCACTGACATTACAGTGTCTCTTAAACACTGCAAGCCACCTGCATACGGTTGGTTTTCTTCTCCTTTTTGTTAAAGCTTGTCGTTTTATCAAACTATCAAAGTGTATCCCAACCCATGTAAGACCCGGGTTCAGTTCTGTGTAGCCGAGGGGAAACATATTGGTGTGTATATATATTGGTGTGAAACGCTGGGGGGGATGTAATAGGTGTGAATTTGACGTAGACGTTTTTTTTTTTTTTGTTTTTTTTTCATTTTTGTTTTTTTAAAAGCGTGTATTTGCACGTTTTTAAAGCTGACGTTTGCTTGTGTGTCACTGACGCACCGTGCACTGCAAATTAGCATATGACATCAGCGCTACCTCAGAGCTGCCTCCCCTCGCCTCGTATAAAAAGCTGCTCCACGTAATTCCCTCTGAAGCGTCAACAGCCATGAAATGAATGCACGATTAGTATTATTAGGAAAGTGAAGTGGGCATTTATTTTCTCCTCACGCGGAGGAGCTGCACACGAATGCATTACCTCTTCTCCAGCGGAGGTGCGCTATTTATCAGCTGAAAACCTATTCATCACCACTGTAATAACGAGCATGTCGGCCTTTGTGTTTGCGACGGCTGCGGTTCCTTTTTTTTTTTTTTTCTTTTTTTCTCATCTCCTGGTTTACGGGGGCCCTGCGTTCTGAAGCCACTGCGTGGAAAGCGAACGCTCGCCGAGCCGTGTTTTGACCTTCTCGCTGCCTACATGCATTGTGGAACTTAAAACGCGCTTTCAGGTGACGGTGCGGCGGGGTGTTTCTGAAAATGGAAGTGGATGCACTACTCTAAAGGTAATGCAAAAGGAATTGTGTGACTCACGCGGCAGACGGAGCACCTGTGTCTCTGTTGAAGGGCCACTGTTTGTTCAGTGAGCACTCACTGCTTCAGCTGCTTCAGCTGCTGCAGCAACAAGCCACACTTCCAGTGAATTACTTCCAAGTCACGTTTTGTTGTTTTTAGAAGTAAAAAGCAAATATGCCTCTTTAAACTGAAACACGGCGTTTGTCACAAGAATCTTCGGTGAAATTATCATTTTTATTATTCAATGTTTTCAGCAGTGTGAGGTGGTTGAGGCTAAAGTGTAAGCAATTTGGTTTCGACTAATATAGTTTGAATGTTGGAGAGGAGGAGAAACTCTTTGAGGTACTGAACATATTGTCCCAAGCGGCTAAATTCCAGAGCATTCCGGTTGCACTAAATCCAGAATGTCTCGCAATTACTGAGCAACTAAGCTGAACATTTTTTTAAAACGCTACAAAAATATTGACGACAAAACTTCCATGCATTGTTCCTGTAAAACTGTCCGTTTTCCCATCGCTGCCTTGATATCAGATTCCTGACCTCTAGCCGGAGTTGTATAGATATTCAACCTACGGTCCGGTTCTGCCGGCGTGCTCTAGATGTCAGTGTCAGCTATGGCACGAGTGATTGACGCACGGGGCCGAGGAGAGCAAGCCCCACCCTTCAAGGAATTACTACTACCCAAGCAACTCCTCCCCCTCCAGACTTCCCCGAGCCAAAGCCGTGGAAACTGACAGTGAGACGGTGGACTTGTGCGAGCAGCAGACCGAGAGAGGAGGAGGAGGAAGAGGAGGAGGGAATGTAGAGAGAGATATGCGAGGAGGTCAAGATCTCATTAATTGAGGTGGAGGAGGACAAGACACACGGAGGTCTGACAGTGGGCGCACAGCTGGATTACCAAACGGCAACATCACGCCGACCGGGCTTTGAAGGGGAAAAAAAGTGCACGTGAGAGGAGGGGAAACGGACTAAACAAGCAGCGGCGGTCGGAAGCGAGCGGCGTTCAGTCAGGAGGATCAGCAGCGACGACCACTCGGAGGGGGAGGTAGAGGTGTTGGTGCTGCGGCTGGTCGGAGGGCTCAGGTGGCCCCTTCCTGCGCGTGTTTTCACACATGTAGCGTGTGCAGAGAAAGAGCCAGGACATGAGTATCATCCTGAAGCCACGGTCGCGCTCCACCAGCTCTCTGAAGAACACCGAGGGAATCTGGTAAATAGGAACCAACAGGAAAAACTCTCTCTCTTCACCCTGCTCGGTTTTGGTGCTGCTCTGTTGTTCTCGTCTGCGGTTTTCTGAAACTTCGCCAACATCCCGTCCAATTCCTGTTATTTTTCTGTGACTCTCTTTAACTGTCACGCGTCCTTCCGAGAGAGAGACGCCTCTGACTTTAGTATTTTGTGAAGTCTCCTGCCCACCCTGGCAGGTCCTGGGGGCAGATTAGATTAGTTGTGTGTACCCCGCAGCCTCCCGCCCACTTCCCCCAGGCTCCCGCTCTACTTTATCAGCCCAGCTGTGTAAAAGTCTCACTGCTCCTTTTAGTTGTCGTGACCCTGGTGAGAAAAAAAAAAAGACGGGTCTGCCCGGCCCTGTGAAATCATTGAAAACGCCAGCTTGTAGAAAAAGCAAAGGCGTCATTCATTGAGGAATGTGTTGTCTCAGTCTGCATGTGGCCCCAGTTAAATGCAGGATGCAGGGAGCAGCGCCACGGGCGTAAAATCACCCTCCCCCATTCCCTCCCCCCTGTCTTGACTTGTCCTTGCCTGTCAGTCCTGGTTTCCAGCTCGAGAAAATGCCCCGTAGCTTCGACACTGGGAGTTTTTATTCACAGTTTCCAGCCGCTGCCTCGCTGAGAGGTGACCGCGAGAACGACAGGAGGACGCAGGGAGGGACGGACGGACAGACGGACGGAGGGACAGGGCGGCCGGGCCAGTGTCGGTGGGGCTGGTGGTTGCCTGGCAGCGTGTGCGTGAACACCCCCCAACCCCCCAACCCCACCCCACTCACATGTTCTCACGTTGTCACTTTATTAATCGGCTCTATGCAACCTCCCCTGCAGGAAGTGACACTCGCCGGCTAATTTAAAGATACACAGTAATTGGGTCGTTTCCCTCCGATCGGACCTCACGTGGCTGTAAAATGTTTCATAATGGACTTGATGGCAGAATGTCGCTATTTAACGCGTCGTCCTGAAAGCTGACAGTCTGCCGTGGTTCTATTGAGCCTTTTTTTCTTCTTGAGCACCTACCGAGAGGATTCGCTCAGCTGGACTGAGCCTGCTGCCTCCTCCATCTGTCCCACACTCCGATGTTTTACCGAGGTCTCCTTCACTCGTCTTAGCTCGGCTTTTTGTTCTTACGCCGTTCCTGCAGCGTTTCAGAGGGGATATTTTTTGTTGTCGTCGAATTTTTGTAGTAATGCAATACAAATTGGTGTCCGTTGCTCACGCATATGCATGATTACTACCACGATTTCAGCATCTGTGAGCCTCTCGGATTTACATTTATGTCCACCTCCATCCATCATTTGGCTCCGCTGAAAGGCCTCTTTCCCTTTGATCGTCGTCGCACTGCTGCCTGTCAGAGTTTACACCTTCGACCAGGAAATACCTCAACGCTTCAGTAATTCAATGTAATGTAATGGACTACACGTGTTACCTGAACACTATAATGTTGCATCACCTTGAATGAAAAACATTAAATGGTATTTACAGGTCTTAAGGCTTTCCTTGCTTTTGATTGTTTTGTTCTCGGAGAAATTTTGATAGATAAATATGTTTTCGACTTCACCTCTTTGACTCACATTGAGAGGCCTGAAATCTGAACATGAAACTAAACATCCAGTCCCATCGACTCACCGCTAGTCTGGCGTGGTTGCAGGAGCATGGTTAGTGTAGAGTCGCTTTGCAGTCATGGCTTGTTGCCTTTTTAAGAAGGTGACACAGTCCAGGTGTTGGACACGCTCCCCAGCCTCAGCCACTTCAACAAGGGGCAAAGTTTAAACGGGGCAAGCGGCCGTACTTGGACAATCCATCAGAGAGGAGGAAAACATTTCTCACCCGCCCCCGACACCTTCTTGAGTGATGAGGTGACAGAGCGTGACAAGGATGGGGGAATGTGAGCCTCTGAAGTGCAGCGTTTGCGTCTGGACTCTGTCGGTCCCGGACCGACTCATCAGACGGGCCTTCGCCGTTTACGGTGAACTCTCAGCCGTGAGGGTTTGACAGCTCGCAAGTTATGGACGCGCAAGCTAACATGATAAATTATCCCAAGAATGTATGCAGGGTTTGTTTTTTTTCACCCTCTGCTGTGACCTGGAGGAGAGCAGCATTTCTGTGGAATTTTTATTTCTTCTGGTTTATTTTATTAAATAGGTCTCTTGTGATTGACTGGCTTTTCTGGACAGCAAATCTTCATGTTTTTTTTTAACTTCGGCAGCACAAATTCAGCCATGTTTTAATTAAGATTCCAGAGTAAACCAATCAAACTACGTCAAATGGAACATTAGCTTGACCACAGTTTGAACTATGGCTCAGTTTCCTTGCACTGGTCACCTAATGGGCTCTAATGAACCAGTTGTGTGTTTTTCAGTCAGTGTGTTTTTGTGTGTTGGTCCACTCGTGGAAAAACTTGCTTGACTTATCAGTGACCGGCCGGTTCTTTATCTCCTCGACCCGACTGGAGCCTCTTGGCCGAGGCTCTCTGTCACAACCACTTGTGTGCTGTGTTTCTGTTTTGCTCCGCCCACCCCTCTCTGTGTGATTAAAACGCACTCATTTGCTAATGTTTCGCACGGTGATGCAAATCCATACATTTTATTCCTGACTAGTCCTCGCGTTAATAACTGACCTATCAGGTGCTCGTTTTGCCTCCTGGTTGAGCAGGCAGCCACGGCCCGCTCAGGTTTAACTGTTTGAGCTGCCAACACAATAAAGTCCTTGTCCTTTGTATAAATTCAAGGATTACAATTTTGATAATCTGGGTTTTTGCCTCGTGAAGTGCTGCTGACTGTTGTAAAACTGGCATTTGTTAGTTTTTACACCACCACAGTGCTCCCGGCGTTCAAGTTCATAATATGTCAGATTTGAGATAGTAGAACTGAGTGAAGCCAACTATCCTGCAAAATGATGTGAGTCTGTTTCAAGCTACTAGAAGTGCAACTTTTGGGAAGGTTCATTATTTGCCGTCCTCCAAAGCAAAGTAGAAAGGAGACGATGAATCTTGACCTTGTTGTACTTTCCTACCGAAATGCATACATCTCATCACACTATTAATACTGTCAAAACTCAAAAATAAATGGTCAACAAAGTCCAGCAAAAGTAGGTTATGGGAGCTAAAGCAGTTTCTCCAATGAACTGTGCATTGTTCCTGTTTGTATAAGACACAAACAAGCCAATAACGAAACAAACATTTGAGTGAAAACAAAAGTAAACGTATTTATTTGTTTGTGAGATTATTTGCAACTCCAAAACAATTGGACAATAATGCATAACACATTTTTTACATCATGAACTGCAGATGATTCCGCAACTCTTCTCCTCCTTCAGCCGTCGTGGGCTCCTCATGGTAGCTCGCAGGTCGTTGAGTCGGTCAGGCTCTCACGAGTGCTTATCCAATCACGGTTCAACATAAGGCCAGCTGAATGGCCTTGGCATCGCAACCTTGAGATCTGATTGAGTGTTGCAACTGACGGTAGTTCGTTCACGTACAGCTCACAGGAGCCTGCGGTGTTGATTCTGAAGGCCTCGGCCAGATTTCATAGAACCTGACAACAGCAAGCCCGCTGAAATATGACTGAATAAAAACTCTACCTTGATACGCAACATTAGAAGCAGCACAACCACGTGGATAACATGCCATAAAGAAACCAGATTATTGAGAGTGACTTCGTTATCGCATTTACGGGGAAAAGTAACTTTTCTGAGTATGTTTAAGCCGAGTAGAGAAGCCCTTGCTGGCCCTGACGGCCCAACACTGGAATCTTGTACTCACTTTTCTGTTGCTTTTCGGTCATTGTGAGTCAGTACAGATGCACAAAGGCAAACTCGTGGACCACAGTGGGTTCTAAAATTTGACAGAGACCAAGACTCAATATATTTGTGCCTCACAATTTCCAAGAAGAAGAAGGGGAAAAAAAGTACAGACATGAGGCCTTTTTTCACAAAACATTCTTTGCCCGATGATGGACCCAAAATGAAAATGCACTCTAATCTCTCGCAGTATTTTTCTGCCGTCCGTTTTCTTTTCTTAGAAGCTCGTCGTGAGTCATGTGAGCACTGCGCCCGCTAATATCGGAGGTGCAGCCCGCCAGAGGTATTAATGGGCGCCGTGGCTGCGGGATCACACGCGGCGACACTCGAAGCTGCGTGTGTGCCAGCTGCCCCCCCCCCCTGAGTGTGTCACCTCTTAGTCTCCGCCCGCGCTGCTGCCTGTGACGCTGGCAGGAGGAGACGGCCAAGGTCGCCGCACGCAGGTCCGAGGATCACGTAGCGACGCTCCCCTCAAGACACTTGTCACAGTCCTCGCTTGTCACGGACACTCCAGTTGCCGGCACTCTCGGCGCTCTGCTGTCTCTCTCTTTGTCCTTCCCAGCGCTCTCTTTGCCCTTTCAGCTTTCTAAAATAAATCCAGTGTCGTCTTCCCGCCTCCTCATGCTCCAGCACACGGCTCCGTTCTCGACAACACGGCTCCAAACCGTGCTCAACTTTTTTTCTTTCCCTTACCGAGTTGTATAAAGTGGAAATGATTTCATCTTTTATTACTAAAACTTGTTTCCGCCTCGTTTTTGTGCGATGTACCGAGACAATAAGGTTCACACTGTAGCTAAACCCAGGTAACAAATGTTTTTGGCAACAGGAATTCTTTTTCCGATGAAACCAATTCCAATTTTCTCCTTTATTTGGTTTCCGGTGGAGTTTGACACTGCAGTCATGAGTGTGTGTTATTAAAGCCTCAGTGCAAGCAGAGCTCAATGCTTGTCATTGTTTGGAAATTCAATCTTCCCAAGTGAAGCTTACCAGGATTTGTTTATAGCTTAAAAAATGCAGACAAAGTCATTACTCCTTGTCTGCACAACAGTGAAAACAGTCCAGATGAGCAACGATAAGGTAAATATTGAGGCTCGGTTGTGCAGCTGCACTAAATTAATGTTCAACATTGATCCAATTTGGCGTCGCTCCCCTCTTATATTCCTCTTGCGTGACTGAAACATTGTTTTCAAAGGTATTTTAGAAAAGTTGAAATGTCTGTTGCTTATGCTGGATATTTCCTCAATTTAAATGTAAATGTACAGCACATGGCCACTGCTGCAGTTTTTTTTTAAACATGCTTCATAGCTGATTGATAGATTTTTGTGCTCAGATGTAGATGTAGGTTGTTTAACAGCACTGTACAGCTGTGCTTTTTCTTCTGGCCTTTTCTCCATGCCGTCTCCTCCCTCCCTAGCCCTACATGTTAAATCTGGAGTGCTCCCTTTTTTAGCTCACTTTTCTCATTGTCTGGAGCTCCAGAATGTCGGTTTTACTCTCCGTTTTCTGCATCTTTACCATGTGTTTCTATTTGTTTCTCGCAACAAAATCGCTGGGCTTCTGGTATTTTTCAGTTTTAGTCTTCCTTTCCTCCCCACCAGAACCCAAACTATTGTTCCCTCTAAATGCTGTTGCTCCTGCTTTGTGCAGAACGGGGGAAAAGATTCCAGACATTCCCTATCAGTGCTGGAGCCGTCCCTCCCTCAGTAGACGCCCGTCCCTGTCGTCCCCCATGAGGGACGTGTACGTGGAGTCGTGCACACACGCGGACACACGCAAAGTTTCCTAGCCGCATGTTTACCGAGCAGCCGCACTGTGATGTAAGCGCGGTGATGAGTCACGAGACACCCTGGCACTTGGATTATCAATGTGAAAGAACAAAGCTTCTCCACACCTGCCTGCCTGCTGCCTGCCTGCTGGCTGCCTGGCTGTGGTTTTGTTGCTTGGTGTGTGAAGATGATGGAAAGATGGAGACTTTGTGCTGCTGCTGCTGCTGTCGTCTAGAACCAATGTCTAGAATCTGAACCGACAGGGCTCGCACTAATTTCAACACTGCACCACAGAGATGGAAGGGAGATAGTCTGCGAGATAGCCCAGCAATTAGCCACTGTGCTGTGGAGGAAAGTATGCCTGGCATGTCCTGTCTACACTTTAATGACCCACAATCCGATTGGCATGACCACAAGTTTGCTGATTTAGAGTGATTTGATTCATAATCTGTGGATTTGTGTACGAGTATGAGGAGTACTTTCTGATCGAAGTAGTTACCAGCAAAATGACCTAAAAAGAATTACAACTTTTAGGTCAATTTTACCTATTTTTCAAAGCCGTGGATAAAAAAAGAGGTCCAACCAAGCTGCCGTAATTGTGCATGATGCCTGAGTAAATGGCCTCTCCCTGTAATCATGAGTTAAACTTTCAGTAGGTTTTACCAGATTTTTTTGCTATGAGGTTTATTATTGAAATGCAAAAAAAAAGCTGTAGACAAAACTAGAAGTCGAAATTGGATGTTTATTGTGAAATTTCTATTACGATATGCTAAAAGGTTTTCATAGATTTTAAAAGACCAGCCAGTAATAAATATTGTCACCTTATAGGCATCTTACCGTACAGCACAAGTTCACAATTGAAGAATTGAAAGCGTGCCGACCACCCTGACTGCTCACTGAACTGAGCGTCGGTGTTTTTCATGAATGCGTCCAGCATCACACAGTTGGACGGCTCCCCCAGTCCCCTCCACACAGCACTAGCAGGGTGATCCTTCCTGGATGAGTCGTAGATTATAAAGGATTGGAGCGTGATCATGTGAAAGAGAACAAAGGGAATCCTTCCTGACCTTTGCATCCTCGCCAGGCCGGATTTTGGGGGGCATCTTTGTTGCCAGAGTGATGAGGCCGACACTTCGCGTGAGAGACATTTAGTCATGACCTGTGTGGACAGTCGCCTAGGAGACTAAGGAGCTCATCACAACACCCTGGTGGGGATAGGGTGTCACTGCCTTAGGAACACCACTCCACCTCCATGACTTTAATAGACTAGATCTTCAAATTATTATTTTATTTCATTTTTTTTACCTCCGTCCTCTGCGCTCGTACTGTGTTAGTCACGTGGATGAGACTGATTAATACGACATTAGGGTGAAATTAAACCTTTCAATTAGTCTAATGAGGAAGTGAAGAATTTAATTTCTAATGTATAAGCTTCCCTGCAGCCATGCGTCAGCAGCAGCGTGGAACCCGGTTGGAAGATCCACGCTGTGTGATGTCTCGTGGAGTCACTGGAGTTATTAAGAAGCATAAACTTGAACTGAATTAGATTCAGTCACTTCCTTCCATGTGGGTCAGGACTAAAATATATTTATACAAAAAGATGAATCATTTAGCTTCCATGCTGCCTGCATGGTTTTCTCCACGCATTCAGAAGACTCAGCTCAACTCAAACCTGTCATTAGGACACCTTGGTTTTTAGCCACAACAGCCACTGTAGCTTCCCAGACAGACACTTTTGCTCATTTTCGTAGTTGCAAGTTTGGCCAGTTCTGGCAGCATAAACCAACTCGACTCATTTCATATCAAATTGCACTTTTGCATCATCCGGACACTTGGGTGACGCCACATGAACAGTAACGCGTGGCGTCCTATCCTTTTATTTTTATTCTTTATTTGTGTCAACTTTCTTTCACGTCTGCTTCACGTCCCTGTGTTTTCTGTGCTTTCTTGCAGTTTCGATGTGGACAATGGCACGTCGTCGTCGGGCCGCAGCCCCCTGGACTCCATCGCCAGCCCGGGCTCGGCTCTCGTCCTGCAGGCCAACTTTGTCCACAGCCAGCGGAGAGAGTCGTTCCTCTACCGCTCGGACAGCGACTACGACATCTCGCCGGCTATGTCCCGAAACTCCTCCATTGCCAGTGAGATGTGAGTTCTAGGGTTTTTTCTTTTGGCTGATTTTCTGCTCGGATCTATTTTCAAAACCTATCCAGTTGCATCCAAATCCATAGGCGGACATTTGAAACCTGAGTCTTCCTGCATGTATCATACAGGGTTGGGGGTTAGTAGCATGTTTACTGCATTTTAACCTCTCTGTGTTTCCATGCTCTCCACTGCCCCTAAACTGCAGTACATCACCCAACCCTCAAAACCAGTTGGAGTCCTGTCGCCATGTGACCTGATAGCACTTTCATCATTTTTCTCCAAATGAAGCCTCTCCAGTTGCATGCGCTGCACACTTAGTGCAGCAGAGAGTAAAAATATTGACTGAAAACACAGCTTTTTTTTTTTTTTCCCATCCCCGCCTGGAGGAAATACAAATAGACAAAAGGATGAAAGGGCCGGACTGCTGTAACCTTAGACTTCCTCCTTGCTGCTCCTTTTTGCTCTAGAGTATTAAACCCATGAACCTCGCTGGCCTGTGCCCTCTCCTCAGTTACGATGTTAAAATCGGTATACAGGGATGCTCATTAATCTTTTATGCCTCGCTCTTTCATCTTTCCTTTTTTTTCCTGCTGATTTGCACCAACTAAGGAAGCATGGGGGCTCTTCATTTTCACACCATTAAATAGCTTTGGACCTGACACATACACTTATACAACTACCTCCAATTTCATAATGGCTTAAATATAGCTCTCACCAGTCGTCACTGCTGGTAGGAAGTATTTATCCCAAAACGGGAGCAGTCAACCAGCCTGCATATCTTTTGGAACACATACTGTTTTGTCCACTTACATAGCGGTGCGTGTGTATGTGTGTGTGACATGGTCGGTGTGTGAGCGGCGCAGTCAACTGAGATCCCTGTGACACCACAACACTTGTGTCACCTGAGCACGTGTTGACAGTGTTCACAATCAGGACGCGGCTGTGAGGTCAGCAGGCTTCCCTCTCCGGCCTTTCACTGACTGGAACCACGCTAATGGAATCTGATCCCTGCCCCTTTAACAATGCCCGCTCATGTAACTTTGGGCCTTGAGCAAGCCACCCAAACTCCGCCTACCTCAGCCGCGTGTGTGTGTGTGTGTGTGTGTGTGTGTGTGTGTGTGTGTGTGTGTGTGTGTGTGTGTGTGTGTGTGTGTGTGTGTGTGTGTGTGTGTGTGTGTGTGTGTGTTATCAGCAGGGGGCCACCAAGTGGGAAACGAGCTTACTTTGCCCTGCTTTATTAAATGGAAGAAAAAAACGAGAAAAAAATGTATCTTTTTTTTATTGTATTGATGCATTTTAGGGTTTTTTTTATAATTGAGTGACGAAGGTTTAGACTAAAACTTAAGACTAAGTACTTTTTATCTTTGAGAGCCACATGTCATTCACTTTTGTCAATAATGCATATCTCTGTCCTGGCAGTAAACTACCCA
Source organism: Nelusetta ayraudi (assembly GCF_046127955.1). Taxonomy (NCBI): domain Eukaryota; kingdom Metazoa; phylum Chordata; class Actinopteri; order Tetraodontiformes; family Monacanthidae; genus Nelusetta; species Nelusetta ayraudi. Next base: position 136,220 of record NW_027466091.1, read on the forward strand.
CTAAGGAAAAAGTAATTCTTCCGCTTCTACTTCTTCTTCTTCTTCTTCTTCTTCTACCGCTACTGCTTAAAATGATTTGGACTTGTTTAAATTAAAATGACACAAAAGAAATGACTGGCAAAACCACAGTGTTGGAAGGTCATCTGCAAAGCTCGCTGGCAGTGACTTATTTCTCTATAAGGAAGATAATTTAGTGAATTGCTATGAAATTAAGAGGTTGATTTTTAACATCCTTGTCAACATGTTTGCATTTACAGTGTCACTCTGTTTAAACTGTGTCCTTCAACACTTGAGGGTGCACTTAAGCTGTTGCGCTGCAGGCTATTCCACTATCGCATCTCAACAAGACCCCAGCGACAAAACGTGAATACAGAGAGGAGCCAGTGCTGAGTGGTTGGGCCACAGGGTAGAAGGCAGATTGAGCCTCAGTGTTCCTGCACTGTCGACCCACTGAAATCACCGTCTCCTTTACTAGTGCTCACTACCAAAACAAATCTCCCCGACATGTCAGATGTTTGAAATTAAAGCTGCCGTCTTTGTCTCTTTCAGTCACGGTGACGATTTGATTGTAACACCTTTTGCACAGGTGAGCCAATGTGCAAATTTACTCTCGTTGCTCTTTCATCTTTTCTACATTATTTTTAAAACATCAACATTGATCCTCATAATTTTGTTTTTTGTTTTCAGGTTCTCGCCAGCCTGAGAACCGTACGAAACAACTTTGGTGCATTAACTAACATACAGCAAGACAGGGCCCCCAAGTAAGTGTTGACGAGTTGTCGTCTCTCTTTGTTTGTCGCAGAGGGCAATGGCAGAATATCTGTGAACCCTGTTTGATTGTGCCCTGCTACTCTGTGCCTGTTTGCCAGGGTTTTATCGCCCTCTACTGTTCTCATGGAGAGCTTCAACAATTCACATCTGTCATTCTTACTGACAGTTAGAATAGATCTCGCACAAGGCAGAAATGATTGAAGGACAGCAGTTGTCACTTCTGCATTTTAAAGTCAATGTATTAATGGCATGTTTTCAATAATATTGCAATGGAAAATATCTTAGTAACTGTTTGTTTCCCCAATTGCAGGAGATCACCAATATGTAACCAAGCAAATATCACCAAGACACCCTTTACTGGTATGTATGCAAAAGAAACGAGCATTTGTCAGTGGAGTGTGTGTGTATGTGCACGTGAGCGTTTAAACAAGCCATGACTGTTTTCAGCATGTTGATTTTTTGCATTTTGAATTTCTTCTGTTTGTTTCATCTGAATGTCATAGTGCATTCTTTACATTGAAGCGGTGCATTGAAAATGTAGTTTACTATCTCAACACTCAAAATGACTAAAATGTAAAACTGAATGATGTAATATGTTGGTTGTGGCATAAGCTGCAATATCGCAAGCTTTCCGAATAGCAGTGAGGATAAAAAAAAAAAACCTGGCAACACCGTTGTTCATGTTGCATCCTTATATGTGTATATACTATTGTATCCGCTCCTGTTAGGATTGGTTATTGAATATATTAGTTGATGGTGACATCATTTAATATCACCTCACCAGCCAGCATGCAAATGGTTACTGCAGTATATTTTAAGCAGGTGTTAACTTTGTGGTGTTCCTTGGACTTCTACTAATAGAGCATTTCAACATTTTAATTTTATAATGTATCCATTCTATTATCATCTGTGCTGGTGCAGCATTGTAGTTATTCAAGTTATTCATACTTGAGCCTTCCTGCCTGAAGGTGTCAAACTTTGATCGTGTAGGTCAGTGGTTCTCAAACTTTCTCTGTCACGCCCCACCTTGGAGGAAGAAAAATGTTCACATGGTCCCATGTCTCTAGGACAAAGTTGACTTTTGACCCCATAGACTTGCATGGCGTTAGGGTTAGCGATAAGGCTGTAATTAGGGTTAGGATTAGGGTTACTGCTGGAATTAGGGTTAGGATTAGGGTTACTGCTGGAATTAGGGTTAGGGTATCGGGGTTCCTCGTGGGCTAGAAGCCCCAAATTTGACGTGGCTGTGTCTTGAGGGATCCCGATGAACCTGCAAGTGGCCCAATGTCTCTAGGACAAAGTTGACTTTTGACCCCATGGACTTGCATGGCATTAGCTGAAGCTGTCACTTGTATTCTTTGTTTTATTGCACTTATAGTGATTGCAGCTGTTTGCTACTGTTACCAAGTACATCTTTGGGTTAATTCATCGTTATTTATATCATTTATTTTAAATTGTTCACTACCCTGTTAGTGTGCCACACAAGAGTAGTGCATTGAAGTACAGCACCGGACATGTATGCAATTCAGAGTAGTGGTCTGGGGTTCTGATTCTAGAATATTCTAGCCTGAACAGTAGTGTCCTACTCCGATATATAGTGTGAGTGGCTCTAAAATGACCATATTGGATATTCACCAGTGCACAATAAAGTCAGAGTAAACTGGCATCATAAACTGACAACACATAGCTGCCACTTCATAGAACCTTCTTATGTTTCTCACAGATTGTTTTCTCCCTCCTCCAAAGCTCCGCTTGCAGTCCCACTTCACCGTTGAGCCGCTCCGGTTCGTAGTTTAGCTTCAGCCCTGCGTCTGTGCGGCAGAGTGGCCTCTCCGAGCGCCGGTGTCTAATGTCGCACTAAGCATGAGAAGAATGTCATTGACGTCAGTGCAGTGGCTGTCAGAAAGAGTAGCACCCCCCCCTCCCCTTTTCTCCCCCCAGCCGTGGACACCACAGCAGAAAGGAAGGCAGTCCGGCGGGGGGGAGGGGAGACAAAGGAGGAAGGAAGTGTGGGATCTCTGACGGAATGAAGAAGCAGTGCCAAGGAAGGTGGGGGGCGGGGGGTTGCGAGAGGATGGTTGGAGACTGACAGTGAAGGTGGGAGAACATCACTGGCTGGAAACATTTGCTGCATTAAATAAAGGCACCGGCTTGCTTTTTTTCTTTTTTTTAATTCAAGAAAAAAAAAGCTCCAAATGCAAACTGATGTTTTCTTCATCTGGCATCCTGGTACATATCGCTTATCATCAAAAAACGCCTCTGGTCAGACTAGTCGGGGTGGTGCTGGTGCTGGTGGGTCGACTGGGAGTCGACAACACAACACAAAGGGGCTCCCGACGTTCCCACTCTGACATTCAAACTTGAGATTTGAGAGGGGAAGGGAGGAAGGACGGCGACTACCCTGCGACTGTGCTGGTGCTCTGGTATCTTCACCATCAACCCCCCTCCCACCTCCTCGCGCTTTATTTGTATGCCGAACACACGCCGGCACACATGCACACTCGCACGGCGCCGCCGGCGGCTGCCAACCACCGCCCGCTCCCCGGGAAGCTCCTCTCCGCGTTTTCCCGCTCGCCCTTCCCCATCCACAGCGCAGTCCTCTCAGGCTTTAGGTACAGCTCGGGGAGAGCAGCACGTTTGGCTACCAGGGACGCTGAAGCAACAGCAGCCCACCCCTCCACACACACACACACACACACACGCACTCACAGACGTACACACGCTGACCATCTCTTGGAGGGAAAAAAAAAAAGGCTGTCGAGCAAACACGCTGCTCCTCTCCTCGGCTCTCCCGGATAGGATGGATGCTCCCGGACGGCGGCAGGGAGGCTGAGGAGACAGAATGATGATGTGTTGTGGTTAGCATCTCGTCTGCTGCCAGCGTGCCTGCGTGCCCGTGTGTGTGTGTGTGTGCACGCGTGCGAGTGAGACACCTCTGCGTCTGCCAACCATGTCGGGATGCTGTGGACGATCCCCTGCTCTCGCCACGCTGGACGCTATCGATCTCGATTTTTGACTCATTTTCCCAGCGGACCCCCACCCCCCACCCCCAAACCTTCCAGCCCCTCCTGGTCTTCCCTCCCGCCAAGCGTGGCAGACATGGGCCTGCTCAGCAGACTACTCTTCATCCTGCTACATGACTGGAATTACAGGTCTTCTCGTGAATGACGGCATCGACCTCGTACACCTGCAATTCCGACTGTGTGTGTGTGTGTGTGTGTGTGTGTGTGTGTGTCTGGTCTGAGATCCTGCTGCTCCTTTTTGGTTTTTGCGGGGGGGGGTTCCTGTGTGCGTTGCCTGCCGCACTCACCGTTAACATTCATCTGGACACCCTGAACTTGAGTCACGATGGCAGTTTGCCGTCCGTCACATGCGGCGGCGGCACCACTTGGAATGAACTCTGACCTGCTCGGAACAAGGAAGACCCCCGGATTCCAGCTGTAGGTCGGAGGGGGGGGGGGGGTTCGATTCTGTTTGTTTCCGAGGAGGGACATCGGTGAACTCTGCTACACCTGCCGTGTGGATATAGGACGACGCCACCTCACCCCCTGGGCCCGAGCAGCTGGCTCACCCCGTCCAGCATGAAGAGTCACCCATGTGTCTACTCGGGGTATCCCAGCTTAGCCATATGTGGAATGGGAGACCCCGGGCCTGGACCGTCCACTAGCCCCCTGAAGCGGGCCCTCACTGACCCCTTGCCCTCCTGTCTCGCCCCTGCAGAGGAGGCCTACCAGAAACTGGCCACAGAGACCATGGAGGAGCTGGACTGGTGTCTGGACCAGCTGGAGACCCTGCAGACTAGACACTCGGTCAGCGAGATGGCCTCCAACAAGGTAAGAAAGCAGAACATTGCACCTATGCACATCGTGACTGTATCTGAGGCATCACGTGACATCACCGGCAGTGTTTTTTGGGTTTTTTTTAAGGTCGCTGTATGATGGTTTGCTATAACAGTGAGGTGTAAAACTGCTCTGTGCTCAATTGTAAACATCCTATAATGCTGAAATTAGAGGCTTTGTGTGACAATCGCTCTTCAGAACTGACTGACTGCGCACACTGACCCACCACTTCTAAGATCAGTCGCTCGGTGCGGACGGTTAGCTTGCTGTGTTGTCCCCGTGTGCTAGCGACGACACTGTCACGCCGGCCCGGGACTTGTGCTGCGAACATGCTCAGTCGCTTCTGCTGCCTGTGTTCGCTATTTGTGTATGTGGTGGGAAGCTGCTGTTGCTGCTGCTGCTGCTGCTCTGAATGCCGATCAGCTCCGGGCTGTGGTGATGTCACAGCCTGTGATGTCACCCAGAGGGGGGACGGACCAGGAGGAGAGGCGGCGAGGATGGACGGACAAAGGAAAAACGCACACGCGTGCACGCCAGCAATGTTGTAGGCACGAGTGGGATACATCAGTCATTTTAAATCTTACCCACCCCCCCCCCAAAAAGAACTCTTCTATTATTCGTAAAATAAAAACAGGAACATGCTGTGCACACACTGCTGCTCACCAGGACAGCCATCCCGGGTTGTTATGGCAACAGTTTAACCAGCCTCACTTTATCAACACACGGCCACACTCGCATTAAAAGTAACTCAGTCACTATGTCTCCCACACATGGCCTTTAGTCTGTCTGTCTGTCTGTATCCTGCAGACTGCCAGTCCTTTTCATTAGCGCTGCTTCATTGATGAAGTTAAGAGACAAAAGCCCAAATGTCTGGCAGAGTGAATGGGACTCGATTGAAGCGGCACTCGGTGCCCTCTGCAGGACATTCATGGGGGGCATATCTGTGGAATCAGAGGCTGTGTAACTGCAGGTTTCCAACACCCCTGCATGGCGGAACAAGGAAATAGTGTGCTTGTGTTCTAAATCCAGGTGCAGGTGAATACAGTAGCTGCGTTTCTATTACCCCTAGAATTGCGCAGCACTGAAATATGGCAATAACAAATTGGTAATGGAAACGCCCTAAACTTCGACTCTCACATATGGCTAAAAGGTTTTGACGCTCTCATGAGGTGGTTTTTCAGACGTATCAATAGAGGGGTATATCGCAAAAAGGGTCATGGAAACATCTTTTCCCATTTACACTTCACCGGCTGTGACGTTTCAATGGAAACGCCTGCAAATCGCAATTGTACTGTCGAAATTTTAGAAATATCGCTTTTATTTTGTGAAAAGCTTGTGTAAACATTGAATCAATTAATCAATCAGTAATCAAAGAAGTGTTGTGCTGGTGGTACAACAGCACATAAAGCAAAGTTACAAGTATCATGAACGACTAATTACATCCATTTTATGACGATGAACTCGTGGCCACTTTAATTGGCGCCTCTGATCTACAAAGACCCATTTAAAAACTCCTCGCCAGAGGCTTCTGGGCCGCTATCGTGTCTGAAGGAGCGCAAGCTGGTAGACTTTCCTCATGAGGTCAACAGCCAACATAATGGAGTGATTCTCTGTTTATCGTCCTCATTTAATGATGCGTCTAAGTTAGTGCAGCATGACCTTTCCTTTGTCTGCCATAGCTGCTCCTTATCTTGTTTGAATCACCTGTCTCCAGTCAAACCATGTCCACCGTGTGCATATGCTGCAATTCTTAAATTATTCACCAATAAATCAATTAAAAATTGTACACCTCAGGAGTCCTTTAAAGAGTCCCCATCTTGGTAAGCCTATGCTTTGCTTTTCAACGGTTTTTCCCGAATGCGTTCCTTCTGGCAATGAATCACGCTCCTTAATATTTCATAGGTTACCATGTTGAGTCTCTGTTACCAAAGAGGATTGGGGCCACAAGAACAGAAAAAAATATTCCAGGAGGTAGATTTTTATTTAAGTGAATTGAAATTTCCCGAATAAAGTCAACTTTTCTTGAAAAAGGTTGACGTAAGTTGAAATTATGTGAATGGTCAAAATGTTGTGAATAAAGTCGACGCTAAAAAAAGACGAAATTTCATGAATAATGATAAATCAATTTATGGCATTCGCACACCTTTGAAAATGGAAGTACTCCGCTAGACTTCCAGGCAGAGCCTTTCGACTTTACTCTCGATATTTTGACTTTTTTCATATTGATATTAATTGCAAAACTTTGATTTTATTCACGGATTTTCTTTTTTACATCAACTTTATTCTCAAAATTTCGACTTTAACCTTGAAATTTCAACTTTATTCTCAAATTGGACACCTGGGAAAAAAAAAATTCTATCCTTAATCCTCTTCCGTATCCTGCAGAGATCAACAATGGACCGAACACTCACATCCCACCGGCTGAACATTCATTCAGACTCTCAGCCAGAGTTCCTTGCGCTCTCTGGGTTTTGTGAGGGCGTTTGCCACCAGTCTAAAAATGCACTGTGCAAAAAAAAGAAATGAATCAAAGAGGGGGAGGTGTCTTGGGCCATGCACAAGTGGGAATTGATATTTTTGGTCACTGTGCCAAAGAACAAATTGCACACAAATCACAGCTATACCGGGTGTGACATGTTCCAATTTTTTCCCGATAGTTTTTGTTCACACCTTGCAGCTCGGCTGTCAATATGTGTTGTACAGTATTCTATATTTGGCTAAAGTAGGAAGGTGGTGTAGCCAGAAGGGTCTATAGGCAGGCCGGCGTGTGTGTGTGTTTAGGGGGCCTGTGCTGGCCTGCTTGTCTTGATGTCAGTCACACCCGCTGGATCCCAGCGAGCTACTTATCTCATCTGATATGAGTTGGTCGCACCTCCAGGACGGCGGCAGCAGCGCTGGGGTGTTAAGTAAGCAGAGACCGCCTCGGTCCCTTTTCCATCCGTGTTGCCTCTGGACCCTCACACCCGCAAGCAAACACACTGGGGTGCCACCTGAGGCTGCACAAGTCAACCGTGAAGGTTTTCTCTGCTAAGCATAGAAGTGTATTCAAAATGTACTGCAAAATAACTTTGTAATGTCTCATTGTTCTAGTTTTTGTTAACCCGTGGTTCATTTTGCACATTATTGTCATAGATTTACAACAGTGAAAAATGTAAGAATAATGTAATAGTGAAATGAAGCCGTACTTACAAAAATAAGATGTTTTCCTCTAATTGCTTCCCTAAAAAAACCTATAAATTCCAAATTTATTTTGAAACAGCCCAGAGCTTGCGTTGACTACACTTTTATCATCGTTACTTCTCGTTTCACTTTTTCAATAGTCATCACTTTTTTTTTTGTCCTCATGAAGCTCCACTGGAGAAAGTCACCGAGTGGCTTGTGAATGAGGCGCCGCTGAACTGGCGATAGAAATAACTGTAGGGGAGGGGACATCGGGTCCACCGGATGCGTCCCCCTCTTAAAAACTAGCAGTCTATTGTCAATTTATTTCATAAGTGCGCTATTCATGCTTTCATGATGGGAAAATTTGATTAACACCTCCCTCAGTAAGGTCAGATCCCTCTTTCCAAGCGAAAGCGGCAACCTCTTGAGCGCACACACACACACACACACACACACAGCCGCCCACTTTTAGGTTGTGTCCCACTGAGCCCACTTCAGTATCTGTGACGCTCATTCATTTCACCACAATATTACACATCATCTCATCAGCGGCGTTAGTGTGACTCACCTTGCCTTTATATGGCATCAGAGGTGACCTCCAGTTTTTTAATCAATTACACACACACACACACACACACACACACACACACAGTGTTTCATGCTGAATGAGGTAACCTGCACCTGTGCATAATACGGTGGTGGATTAGGTCACTCATGACACACAGTCTCTTGTAATCAACGTTGCCATGTCTTGCATGAACACACACACATACAACTGCATATGCACACAAACATACACACACACCCACACACACACACAATTCCCGTTGCACTGCAGGAATGGAAGGAAGTTGTTTTTTCCTCTCTCCTCTGAATTCAGCGCCAGCCAATCGAGCGGCAGGTGACCTCAGCTCTCTTCCAGCCTCAGCCAATCAGAGGTGGCGATGAGCTCACTTCTTCATCCACTTTCTGGGCTCTGATTTGCTGCCGCTGCGTGACACGCTGGTAGGCAGCCTGCCTGCGCGCTTCACATGGGAGCCCGTGTCCTGCATGCACACGCGTGCACACACACACACACACACAGAGGCAGTAGCAGCCAGGCAGCCAGCCCTGTTTGGAAGCTACTGACGGCATCCGTCTCCCTTCCTGCTTCTCTGGCATCTGCCAAATATCTGCAGCATCATCAATTATTCAGCGCTCGATCAGCGTGCGTTCCTGAGGCTGTGTGCGGGGGTGTGTGTGTGCGTGCGCCTGTGTCACAGTATGCCCAGGTCAACTCTTCGGGGAGCCCCGCTCCCCTCTTGGAATCTGCTTTCCTGCCCAGATTTCCTCTCTTTTTTCTTCCAGTGGATGTTCCTCGGATGGGAGCACGATGCTTCATTTCTGGACAGACGGGTGTTTTTGAATTAGAACCTTTTTAAGGCTCCGTTGCTGGCAGGAATCGTGAGCTGTTTTTCTTGTACCCGAATGCCCCCGGTGCGTTGATGGTGCAGACTGTAGCTTGACGGGAACTCCAGCTGCAAGCCTGAACATTTCTGCTTTGGGATCTATTTTGTTAATTTGGAAAAATGCCTGAAGCAAATTATCTGCTGTCTGTGTCCTGGGGATATATAAAGGTAAGCTGTGGACTCTGGTTATCCGTGTATTCTAGTTGTTTGTCACCACAGCTATTTTGACCCGCTTGTTGAAATTCATTCATGCAGAAGGCTCAAAGTCGTTTCCTCAAGCTGATATTCAGCCCAGAATCCAAAATGGTGTTTTTGACACATTTTAAATTAAAGGGATTTTGCACTTCCTCTCACTAGCGTGTCACCAGTGAGAGTGGACCGTGAAGCATCTATGATGAAATGTTGACAGAATTTGAACAGGTTTTGCCAAATTCATTTATATCCTCTTCTTTCCCATTCTGAAAGGTCGCGCAATCGAGCAGTTATTCTTGAAGGTTGTAATTATGACGAAAGAGAATTTTCCTTTACGATAATCTGCAAAGTTGAGGTCGAGCATCATTTCCTAAAGATATTCTGTGTGCTTGTAGTGCTAGCAGTCCTTTTTCAGTCCCTTTCTACTTGCGCACAGGTTTGCCTCTTTGTTAAGAAGCTGCCTAGTCCCCGGCTGTTACTCAATAGGAGGTTAATCATCTTAATGCTCTGCCCCGCTGCAATAGTCTTGAGCTGATCAGTGTTGACTTGTGTATTTCACCTATGCAGTCGTTGTGCATCTGGGGTGGAGTCAGAATGATGCACAGTGGCGAGATGTCTTTGTCCATGAGGGGCTTTTTGTTTTTTTTCTTTTGCGTTTCGGACCTGTTGAGCGAGTCTCTCGTGTCGACGGCCACTTTGGAAAACAGCTGATTTTAAACAGGCTCCTCCACATCAATCAGTTTGTTCTCCAAATCAAAAGGCGGGTCTAAATTTAGGTCCGCCACTTCAATTAGACGCAGCAGAAGAGAGAACATGCTGGAGGAGCTCAGACAGCAGGGAGGGCCTCGCCAATGGAATTTCTCCATTTCAGCGCTTGCGTAATAATATTTCAATAAAATGTTTTTCCCTATGAATGGCCTCACATCAGATGCCGCGTTTTCTGTCTTGACGCCTTTAAGAGCTTTTGCAGTGAGCTGTGCAACATTATTCTGCAGCCGTGTACCTTTTTATTTAAAATGCATGTCCCCGCAGCACAAAGGCACCTGCATTATGAAGTGTAACCTTGCAACGCTGTCATCGTTCTTTCAGTTCAAGAGGATGCTGAACAGGGAACTAACTCACCTGTCGGAGATGAGTCGCTCTGGGAACCAGGTGTCTGAGTTCATCTCCAGCACCTTCCTGGGTGAGTGAGACACAGACACTGACGAGTGTGACGTTCAAAGTCATACTCAAGATGGTTGGCAAAAGTGTTGCCAAATGGGAATTACGTTACCGTGGCAGAGGCAGATCAATTATTACTATTAAGTATCATTTTGTCCACATATGTAAGTGAATAGTTTACTTAATACTTAAATTTCACCCACGCCCTGGTTCTCGTTGGCAGTCGAGGCTCTGCTGATATTTTCTAATGCACGGAACTATTCTGGAGTTCTGCCAGTTGAAAGAATCCCAACCTTTGGATGCCTGCAGGAACCTGGTATTCCTTAAAGGAAAAACAATATTGTCTTAGGGACTCACACAATCATTATTTGTGTTCATTTCAAATCATAATGGGATAATTTCAAAGTTTCAGAAAGGTAGAACATCAAACAACTAAAGAGGAGAGAAGATAATCTGGAATATAGTTGGACAAATTCTATCATAACTGTAATAAACAGTAATAAGATGAAGGCTGGCATCTTACATTTGTAACGGCGAGACTGAACTTACCACCGTTTGAACGTTCGCAACATGCAAGCGCGACTGATCGGGCGCAACGAACCCCTTCCTTCCTGTGTCCCACCAGACAAGCAGCATGAAGTGGAGATGCCGCAGCCTCAAACCCAGAAGGAGAAGGAGACTAAAGATCAGCCCATGTCTGAGATCAGCGGCGTGAAGAAGCTGCAGCACTCCACCAGCCTCGCCAACGCCAACATTCCTCGCTTCGGCGTCAAGACGGAGAAGGAGGACGAACTGGCCAAGGTGAGTTCTGCTGCGAGGCTTCTGGCGAAGGGAACGAAAGGAGACGTAGCCTGACTGGACGGTTCCGCCTCCTCCTTCGTTGCAGGAGCTGGAGCACGTCAATAAATGGGGCCTTAACGTTTTCAAAATCTCGGAGTTCTCGGGAAATCGGCCGCTGACAGTCATGATGCACACGATATTTCAGGTAACCAACACCTCCTCCATGCTGTTTTTAGTCCTAATCATTAGGACTTTGCAGAGTTGACTGTGAACATGCTCTTGTTGTCGTCGCTCTGCAGGAGAGAGACCTGCTGAACATGTTCAAAATCCCTCTGGACACCTTTATCACCTACCTGATGACCTTAGAGGACCACTACCGTCACGACGTGGCGTACCACAACAACATCCACGCCGCCGACGTCGCCCAGTCCACCCATGTGCTGCTATCCACCCCCGCCCTCGAGGTGCGTACGCCGCACACTTTCACACGTACGCCATGCATATGCGCCGCGGAAAAAAAACAAAAAAAAAGCGCTTCCTTCCGCAATCAGCTTCAATCACGGTCCCTCCCGCTTCAAGTCCCCCAATCAATGGCTCTAACTCGCAGGGATATTTTTGTCCTCCCCACCCTCCATCCCTCCATCCGTGCCTGCTCCTTTTCTTTCTCCCTTTCCAGGCCGTGTTCACAGATCTCGAGATCCTCGCTGCCATCTTTGCCAGTGCGATTCACGACGTGGACCATCCCGGCGTCTCCAACCAGTTTCTCATCAACACCAGTGAGTCTAAATGCGTCCCAGTCTTGACGGTTGCGTCAGCGATGGCTGCGGCCGTGTCATCCGCGCAAATTCACAAATGTTGCTGCGTTGATGCCTTCGCAGCCGCTGATCCGAGTGGGAAAACACGCTTTCATGCACATGAGAGCATATTGCAGACTGTGAACCTGCACGTAGGAGTGATGGAGTGCTCTTGGTCTGGTTTTTGCATCTCACAAATGTACAAAACGGCTCTAATGGTTGTACCAGCATGTTTGCCCAAAATGTCAACGTCAATGGAAACCAAACTTTTGGCTGCAGTTGAATGCATTTACATTTTGGACCAGAAATTGCTTCCATCTGCTCTGTGCCTTTAAATCAAATCAAAAATGCAAGCGCGAGTTCAAAGAGGAGATCAGCGTTGTTCTCAAGTGGCCTTTCCTGCTATTACACTGTCAAAAAGTTGAGAAGTTCCATAAATGGCATGGCATGGATGTAGTGAGAGCTCCACACAAAGAGGTGAGTCAGCAGGAAGTGAGAGGGTGAGCATCAACACAGAATATAAAGACATCCATCAACGGAACAGAACCGTCTTTGCTTACAAAGAGCTTTACAATCTCACATGCGTGGTAATTTACACAGAACAATGCTTGGTTTTCGTTTTTTGCACCATTGAGGTCTGAAGCAGCAGGTTTGGCCATCTCGGCGCATCATGAGCCTCTCAAGTGAGGAGAAGTCATGGGATGGTTTTTTTTCACATCTTTTGCACGGTTGCCTTGGTGGGCAGGTGTGTTCAAGCTGCGAGTCCTCGCTCAGTGCTCTGGTGGAAACAGCCAAACACTGTTTCCAAGCATCGACTCTTCTGCTTAAACAACCATCCTGGAGGACAATTGTGTTGCATAAGAGCATTCGTAATGTGGTAGTGGCCGGGGCACCTGAAATGCTAGTGCTTCCCGAAGCCAAACAGGGAATCCCTGCAGTGTGAGTCATCCTAGTCTGAAACCACCAGAACGCTCCTGTGTCGGCCGCAGAGCGAGCGAGCAGGATCCCCTTTCTCTCCCCCTGCTGCTCTGCTCCACTGGGGCCAAGACTAATGCATCTTAATGGAAATTCTAAATACAGACGGTGGACCTTCAGATGACCCAAAGTGGGAGAACCACTCAGTGGGAAAAGAGTTGTTTGGGGAACTTTGTTCTCACCGCTTCTCACCAGCTATTAATGACACTACCGGTCGTAAAATATGTGGCTTTCGTTTTTTTTGTTTGTTTTTTTTAATCAATTTTGAAATCCATTATCTGTTTTACATTCAGAAATATCCCTCATTTTCGTGAACGATTGTGCCCTTCCTGCAGATTCGGAGCTCGCGCTGATGTACAACGACTCGTCCGTGTTGGAAAACCACCACCTGGCCGTCGGCTTTAAGCTTCTACAAGGAGAGAACTGTGACATCTTCCAAAACTTGACCAAGAAACAAAGACAATCACTGCGAAAGATGGTCATTGACATTGTGAGTGGAAACAGCTGATTCTCAAAGAGTAGCTTCCTCAGCCGCTTTCCAGAGTCGCCGTCGTCGTCGTCGTCGTCGTCTTGTTGAACTCCTGAACGCAGCCTTAACGGTCGTTTCCTGCTGTTTCCAGGTGTTGGCAACAGACATGTCCAAGCACATGAATCTGCTGGCGGATCTCAAAACTATGGTGGAGACCAAGAAGGTGACCAGCTCTGGAGTGTTGTTACTAGACAACTACTCAGACAGGATACAGGTGAGAACACTGCCAAGCTCCCCTCACAGCATAAACACTCCGTCCACTCTGTTCTTGTGTTTAAAGATTGAGATTTATTTTTACTACAGTAACACAGTGCTGCTTGGTGCAAACGACTGACCCGATTCCAACTTCAGTTCTAAACGCAAACTGAAGTCCAGCTTTTGGCACAAATAACCAAAGCTTACGTTAAAAACAGATCTGCATTTTCCATAAAGTGATGACCTGCGTGACAGCAAATTATCACTCTAACATTTAAGGATTTTTTTTTCCTTTTTTTTTTCTTCCTTCTTCCATTTAGAGTTTAATGAACCGTTGTTCACATCCTGTAACTTTATAGTGTCTTGCAATAATACTGTTTCCTGTCAAATAACCCGTTTTTGGGGAGCAACAAGTTACATGTAACATTGTATAGTCATTTAATTATAAAATAAAGGTGATTATAATCAGTTACATTACTGCAAAAATGTGTAATAAAATTCTAGTTACTTGTGGAATTATTCATGATTACAATTTTAATTACATCTGCCCATTTTAAAAAAAGAACGGCCGGACTTGATGATTAATGAGTCTGCTGTTATTGCTGCCTCAAATGGTTTTCTCGAGCACTGGCTCGACACGAGCGCCGTCCTTTTCGGTTTCCCTCCGCTGACGAAAGTTTGATACTATTCTGATGCTTCTGATCGGTTCCCCTGTCCCGCTCAGTATTGCAGCGCCCCCTACCATTCGCCTGCCAGTTGAATTATCTCTCTTTGCGGCGCAGTCTGAGCTATGTCAAAGTGTAGTTCATGAAAGAAAATGCACAAATGTAGACAGTAGCATTTTCAAGGGGGTTCATTGAGTGCTAGATTCAATGTTAAATGGTTGGTTTGGAAGGCACATATTTGCAAAAATGTGGTTGATTTTGCTGATTTAAAAGATAATTAGGTTGTGCTGACTTGATTTTGATCTGGCAGTAAAAAGAGGTGCTGGATTTTGACCTGGTTATTTGTTGTTGTTGTTGTTGTTGTTTTGCGTACTGCTGAAAACTGAAAACTGTCCGGCCTTAATAGTCGAGAACATTTATTCAAAATTTAGAAAAGTAATCTCAATGTAACTAGTTACATCACTTTGATGATGTCATTTTCAATGGGGGCAACTGGTAATCGTAACCACTTGCTTTTGCAAAGTAATCTTCCCTTACACTGCAAATAACGAGATGAATGAGCAACAACCCAAAGATTTCCAGCCACTTCGGACTCGTCCTTTATCCAAGCGGCGATGTTGAAAACCCTCGGCTCGGTCGGCTCTCTGCAGGTGCTGCAGAACATGGTGCACTGCGCCGATCTGAGCAACCCCACCAAGCCCCTGCAGCTCTACCGCCAGTGGACGGATCGCATCATGGAGGAGTTCTTCAGCCAGGGGGACCGAGAGAGGGAGCGCGGCATGGAGATCAGCGCCATGTGTGACAAGCACAACGCCTCCGTGGAAAAGAACCAGGTACATTTCCACACTTCCTTCACCGTCAATGTTGTTTTTTGCCGTGAATGTTGTCCTCCTGCACTATTCTTATTTTACTTTTCCCATTTTTTTTTTTACTTATTCTTGCACTATTTATCCATTTCAAATATATTATTATTATATATATATATATATATATATATATATATATATATATATATATATATATATATATATATATATATATATATACACATATTATATTTTAACACCAAGATGAGACAATAAAGTTCTTGAATCTTGAGAAACCGTGTCGCTGTCCACATCCCGCACGGTCTAGTCCAGGCATGGGCAAACTATGTCCCGGGGGCCTTATGCGGCCTGCTAAGCTTTTTACTCCGGGCCACCGAATTTATATAAATAGGCAGTAAGTCATAAAAAGTCATCAATTTTTTCTATGTTTCAGGAGTAATTTCAAGAAAGCAATAACTACCATGAGGCTTCTAAAACGGCTGTTTTGTTGCAATGCTTTTGTTAATTTTACATTGACATTAAAGCAATTGTTTTCTATATATCCCATGATATATTTATTTTCTCCTATGATGTGGGTCCCCAAAACACTCCATCCATCGGCTCCTGCTCCAGCCCCTCTGTCCTCCTTACAACCCACTGTACCGGTCAAAAAGTTTAAGCTTTTAATTTCACTTTCCATTTTCATTTTCCATTCCAGGTGGGCTTCATCGACTACATCGTTCACCCGCTGTGGGAGTCGTGGGCCGACCTGGTCAACCCGGACGCCCAGGACATCCTGGACACGCTGGAGGACAACAGGGAGTGGTACCAGAGCACCATCCCCCAAAGCCCCTCCCCGACCCCGGACGAGTCGGAGGAGAGCAGCCGGCCCCCCGGGGCCGACAAGTTCCAGTTCGAGCTGACGCTGGAGGAGGCGGGCGAGTCGGACACGGAGAAGGACAGCGGCAGCCAGCCGGACGAGGAGGACGAGGACGAGGAGGAGGAGGAGGAGGAGACCAGCTGCACGGACTCCAAAGCCAGCGGCGCCGACTCCAAGACGCTGTGCACGCAGGACTCGCAGTCCACGGAGATTCCCCTGGACGAACAGGAGGGGGAGGACGAGGAGGAGGAGGAGGAGGAGGCGGCGGTGGCGGAGGAGGAGGAGGAAGAAGAGGAGTCTCCTTGCACACCGGCGTGCCTCGTGGAGGAAGAGGAAGCGGAGCAGGAGGAGGAGAGAGGAGAGGAGGAGGTGCAGGGCACACAGGAAATACAGCACACATAGTTTCCGGACAGCACCTAGTAACTCTTTTTCTTAGTAACGACAGATGATTAACGATAGAGTATTTTGTCGGGGGGGGCGGATGGGAGGGGGGGGGGGGGGGTTGTGGGTATTTTTGTATTTTGTTGCGTTTCTGGTTCCAAATAGTTTGCTGCTCTGTGTCTTGGCCCACTCCTCTAGTCGGTTTTGTTCAGACGCGCCAACTGGTACTTCTCAAAGATTGTTTTTGTTTGATTTTGTTTTTGCACTCAGGAAGTCTCCTCTCCATTCCCCGTTTCTCCTCCACTACCGTGTCCTTACTTCACTCTCGCGCCTCTCCACAATAAGCTTACGCTTTGCGGAACGACCCGGAGCGCCACTCCCCTCCATTCCCACCTTCGTCTTTCCTTCCCTCCGCTCCTCTGCGTTGCCTGAACGTTTCTCGGCTTTTTTCTGTTTGTCACTTTGACTCAAGTGCCCGTACTCTGCGGAGAGACGGCTGCCGGCGTCAGGCGCCAGGCCGACTCCCCCCCCTTACTGCGATCACAAAGGCCGTTTCTTTACTGCTGTTTGCTGCAAAACCTGGCGGGGGTGGGGAGGGTGGGGAGGGTGGAAGGGAAAGTGGGTGGCGGGGTGGGGGGGGTAAACGCAGCAAGCCGGGGGGAGCTTTTCGAAACACGTTTCTGATGTCGGAAGTCTTCCTTGAAGAAAACCTAAAGACACAAAGCTCGAACCTGAACGGCCCGCGAGGCCATCCTAGACCTTTATTTTTTTGGATTGTACTGTATGTAAGATTGAGATATTTTCTAGACCTTTCTTTTTTTTTTTTTCTTTTTTTTTTTTTTTTTGCAATTACAGGCTGTCACCTGTAGGTGGGGGGGGGGGGGGGGTCCTGAAGGAGCCTCTTTCACAGCTTGACGCCACTTCGGATCTGATCCTGAAGGCGTTTTGCACTCGGCTCCAAACAAAATCGCATTTATCCCACCGCGCCGGTGTGTGTTAGGCCCCTCTGACCTTTTGACCTTTGACCCACCATGACCTCGTCTCCGTCGGGGCCGAGTTCTCTGTGAGAGGGCAGCGCTGCGTCTCCTGCTGACCTCTGCTGGGAGTTATGGTGCGGTGTGGATGAAGCCTTCTGGATTTTTTTTTTTTTTTTTTCCCGTCATTGTTGCCTGCAGTTCTTTTTTTCCCCAGTACATCCCGAAACAATGCAATGCTTTGTAGTAAACGGAAAAACACGATATATATATATTAAAAAAAAAAAAAAAAGACGACACACAAAAACAAATGACACAGAATTGCGTGGGATTTTTCTTTTTTCCCAAAAAAAGAGAAACGACTATGGTGATTTTGTCAGCGCAGTTTTCTCAGAAGCCTTTCTCGCCCTGTTGTGTTGTTTTGTTTTCCCCTCGCTGGCTTGTCGAGTTTCATTTCCCTCCGTCACAACACAGAACCCGGCCGCCATCTTTGTTGTCGAAGACGGCCGGCCGTCATTGCGTGGTCACGGGAAGCAACACTGTCCTCCACATAGATTCTACAATGCACTGATAAATGCAGGCGTGGTCGCATCGCTAGTTTGAAATCCTTACGTTGCCAAAACTCTCCTTACCGCGCAGGCTCGAACACCTCGGCCGACATTCTTCTTCTTCTTCTTCTTCTTCTTCTCTTTATTTCACGCTACACCTTATACCATTATTTATTGTAATGTTTTTTCGATGCCTTGACTCGTTTTCAAATATAAGGGTGGTTCAGTAAATATTTCACCGTAGCATAGACCACAGTATATGCTTGCCCGGTAAAGACACCCAAATATTTTTTTCTTTGTTTGTGTACATAACCTGTGGAATATCATCATGAAACAATGCACACGCCTTTTGTTGCTTTTTGTAACTTTTTTCAAAATTTCATTTTTGTTATTATTATTCTTTTCTTTATTTGGTGCCAAGACCCCCCCCCTCACCCAATGCCCTTACCTATAGTAAAAAGCATACAAACATATTTATTGTGCTGTATATAATATATAATTCTTAATGTTATTACTATCATAATGACGTTTGTCGTAAATGGTTGATTCTTATCATCCCTTTTGGTGATGGTGTGGCTGTATTTACGTACCTCTTGTTTGAGAGAATGTTTCTGACACGCGTGAGCTTCGGTGCGGGGAAGAGAAAAAGAGAAACTCCATCGACATTCTGCTCATCTGGGACTAGCTCAGTGACGAGGGGGGAAAGCCAAATTGTTTTTTTAAAAACGAAACCGTTCCTTGGCCCATGGGCTGTGCCTTAAATCCTGCGCATGTTGTTTCTGTTGGCCTTTTCTTCGCTTTTTTTCCTCCTCCTCCTCCTGTCTTTTCTACTTCTGTTTTTTGCTGCATCGGCGAATCTCTCGGCTTCGGTCGACCTCGAGTCTTGGTTGCGGGTTTTTGAAAACGTTGCCTTTCTGCGAGCGCATCCGAACGTTGACTGCTCTGAAAACGACAACGCGGAGACTCAGGTCGACGGGCCGCGGATTCGCCACAAGTGTCGCGTGGCCTCAAGATGATGTCTGAGGGTCTTGATTTGATTGAGTTGTGTTTGTCGCCGTAGGCCCGGTGCGACGCCGCTCGCCCCGCTCGCCCCCACACTCGGAGGTGCGACGCAACCGTCGGTGTGCTCGGCTGGAAGGCGACGGCTGCGTCTCACCCGCACGCCCGTGTGGTTCGAGCACAGCTGCAAACACTGTGTGTGTGTGTGTGTGTGTGTGTGTGTGTGTGTGTGTGTGTGTGTGTGTGTGTCTGTGTGTGTGTGTCTGTGTGTGTGTGTCTGTGTGTGTGTGTGTGTCTGTGTGTGTGTGTGCGTGTGTGTGTGTGCGGCTGCTGCTGCTGCTGCTCGACCGCGGCCTACGGAGCACACAGGCTTTGAGACACATCTGCATGTTCAGCCACTGCTGCATTAATTCCGGCTGAAACACTGACGGTGTGTTGCTTAATCTATGCTCGGCCCCACACTTCCACTCACACAACTCGCAATACCCAAAAACCGCTGACTTTTGTCGTCGTCGTCGTTTTTTTTTTTTTCTTCTGCCTGACCAGAGGGTGGGGGGGGCGGGGCCGGGGCGTGGGATGTTCCTGCATACGAATAGGGAGGGGAGGGGATGAGCGCGTCATTGACCCCCCCACCCTCACCCCCACCCCCCACCCCACCAAAATGGGATTCTTGGTTTGACACGCATACTGTAGATTCTAAACAGCCCTGGACCAATGGGAACAGTGGGTTCTTTTTTCTCATTCTGTGCTCTATTTTTATGGTATGAAAGGAAACACAAACTGTAACTTTAAAATAAAAAAAGGTCTTCAGGACAATTATTTTTTAGGTTTACGTCTTTAGGATGCCAACTAGTCTGGAGGTTTCAAGACAATTAAGATGTTTTCCTTGTTAATTGCAGTTTATTGCATAGCACTGTAGAGCATACGACTTTGTGTATAAAAAGGATACAAAAAAAATACTGAAAAAAGTTTTTATATGCAATGGATTAAATAAAAGCATGGGTTGATTCTGCCTACTCACTGTTTTTTGTTTGTTTTTTTTGTCGTCTTTGTTTCGTGATGGATTGTTTGCACATTTGTGATCACAGCCATAGTCCTTCAGGCATGACATTAAGAAACAATAGGAGAAATTTTTCCCTTGAATTTCTGCCTCACTTTGACCCGTAAACGTAATTCTGGGGGGGGAAATTCCATCCGATACTTAAGACCTTCAATAATTTTCTTTGACACAACACTTGCCATTATACCAGAAATGTAGATGATGGACAATGTCAAATCCAACTAATAGTTTATCAGGTAAATAATTAATATTTCCCACATGTACATTAATTCAGAGAAACATCTTAAATCTTAAATGTGCCTGGGTTGAAAAACAATGCTGTTTTAAGATGTCTTTATTCATCTGTCTGTTTGTTAGGATTAGGATTCGTGCAATTCCTGGAAGGACCTCTTGTATGTGACCACCCCCCCCCCCCCACCCCCTTCCATTTGGATTGCTTTTCAGTGCTGGCTGCAGTTGTAACAGTCTATCGCTAGATGGCGTACATTACCTTGGAAGGACGCAAGGTGGCAGCAGCGCCTCGGCTTCGACGGATGAGTCAGGCGGAAGTCGCCGGCTGGGCTGGTGGGAGGGGTCAGGAGGAGTCATCCAATCTCTTCCCCCCGTTGTCTTGCACGCACTCAGTGGACGCAAGCCAAGACGCGCACGGACACACACACACGCCACACACTGACTTAATTAAATTTATTTCCTATGATCTCAAAAACATATTTTTCTTACTTTGCTTGCACAAGAAACAATTATTTCCAGTTTATTGTAAAGTGTTCTTCAATGACACCCAGGTGACTAGAGGGGCTCATCTGTTCCTCTACTGAAATGAAACCTGACCGGAGATCAATGCAATAACTTTGTTTTCTAAGTGGTGCACGTTAGCTGCGAGGTGTAGTCTCGTGCTTCTCTGAACTCTATAGTCTCGGTAATGATGACAGCAGTACTGCATATTGTGGCATTGCCCCCCCACCACCACCACCACCACCACCCCGGCCCACCCACCTCCCCTCCCCAACCCTTCACAATTACACTTCATTATGACATAACACATGATCAACCAACACCCAACATTTAGCAGGAACAGCATACGAGCACGTGGATACATTTGTCTTTTTCTCTTCTTTTTTTTTTCTCGTCGTTACAAAAGGTATACAGAAACGGCACACTATACTATGCGGTTTGTCCAGTCAGTATGGCGAGGACACACACAAACACACACACACACACACACACACACAAGTCAAGTCGCGCATTCACAGGCTTCAGTCACTCTCTATCTCTCTCACTCACACACACACACACACACACACTGCAAGATTCCAAGGGATTCTGTCGCTCACTCACTCACTCACTCACTTCAGGTAGAGTCACTGTACTTGGGGACGGACGGGACTATGTACAAGGGTTCATTCATAAAATATTGCACTTGTTGGCCCATTGCACCTCACAGCGAGCGCCGTGACAATGCTCCTAAATCTGTAACACTGACTGATATATTCATATGTATATATATATATTATGTTTATATATATATATATATATATATATATACACTATCTTATTATTATAAATCTACACAGATAAGTCGGGGGTGACTTCATGCAAATGTTTTGGAGCTTTTTCATTCACTATACATTTCTACGCAACACACGACGACAACGCTAAAGAAACTGGTGGAGGTTTTGGCACATTTTTTTTTTTCTTCTACATACTGCAGAACGAAAAAGGCTTTCTGGGTTGTTGTCTTTTTTTTTAAAAATAAGCTCTCTTAATACACAACTATACATAAACTTAATTCAGCCTTAGGACCACAACAGCACTGCACGTCTGTTCAGAAGAAGAAAAAAAAGAAAAACGTCCTGTTTTAAAGTTCTTTACGTAAAAGAGATTTGTTGTTGTTGTTTTTTTACCTTTTCGGTTGATTCGGGGCTTTAATTCATAGCACACACGTGATTAATTTTTTTTATTTAGCATGCTGACTTAAGGTTTGAGCAATATTCCTTATATATGGCTTTAATCCATGCCAGAGCTGAACGCCTATCTCATATTACACACTCTATTATGGCTCAGCAGTGTGACATGTTTATTTGGTGCTGGATTGTTGCTCTCGAGTGGAATTGCATTTAGAGACGACAGTGCAAGGGGTTGATATTTTGGCAGCATGCTTATCGCACCAATAGAGGCCCCTCCATCCCTCCTCCTCCTCCTCCCCCCCTCCCCCCTTTAGCGGCTTAGCACAGAAGAATAGTCGCTTTTAAGGTTCACGGACGAACTCGCTTGAGAAAATCGCACACCAACAAAACTGCAAGACATGGAGTAGCTATCACATGGACATTATATGATGAACCTTGCTTCTTCCCAGACGTGGGCAGGACGGGAGGAGCTTACAGAGGCCGTGTTGGGGTTGCTATCAAGGCCACTCTTTTTTCTTTCTTTTTTTTTCCCTTTTGTTTTGTTTTTAATCCGTGGGTAAATTATTTCAAAACGAGTGTGCTGCACTCATTTGTGACTCAGGCAAAATAGAAACAAAACAAAACACAAACAAAACACAAACACTCACACACACACAATCATGCAAACCTTCAGTCACGCAGGAAAGCTGCTACATCCTCTAGTGCACTAAATCAAACATTTGGCAGCTTCAGGAGAGAAAACAATTCCGTGAAATGGAGGAAAGGATCGTTAAAGCACTCGCTGACTTCTTGTTTTATCCTAGAATCACGTTTGAAAAGATGTTAAAGGTCTCAGACATCAGCTGTATATGTACGACTATGGACTCTTTCCTGCCTCTCAAAACACACTGTGTTGACAACCACGCGGAGTAGCGAAAGAATGAGATAAGCCTTTTTTTATATTCGCTAATGTTACTGTGTTTTTGTTGTTTTTTTTTTTTACAATATCTGTTTATGTGGTTATCTGCTCTCGATATAGGGTGATAAAGTTTAGAGATTACACGACTGGAATTTAATGACTTCACTAGATGAGGAGGGTTTGAACCGGAGTCCAGGGAAAAAGCAGCTGTGGCAGGAGCGGCCGAGGCCAACGCTGAACGCTCTAGCGCCCCCCCCCACCCCCGGCGGAACCCTGCCGCTGCCCCTCCTCCCTCAGTCACTAACAGTTGCATCCCGGCTGCTGGAGGGGCGGAGCCGCATCCGTGAGTTTGGCGGTGGGCGCCCCCGTGGTGACTGCCGGATCCGTGTCCAAGCTCTCGGACATCTTGTCGCAGATGAGGTCGACGAGGCGCTCGAAGGTCTGCTTCACGTTGATGTTGTCCTTGGCGCTGGTCTCGAAGAACTCGAAACCTTTGCAGGGGGGAGCGGGGAGCAAAGCAGCAGGGAAACAGGGACAAAAAGTCAGTTCTTGGCCGTCCCTGCAGAACTCTTGTGTGTAGCTGCGTTCAAAAATCATAAATGTGGCCAAATAGTCCAGACTGGACCTGTAACACAGTTGACAGCTGACACTGAATGGCTAGACTCACTTGCTCATGTGTTTTTTGAACAAGCAGTTGGGAGTTTTTTCTCTGTAGTTTGCGCATTTTTTTTTTTTTTTTTTGAATCTTCAAAAACAACAGCATCCTACTTTGGAACAATTGTGATCCATAGGAAAAAAAACAAGGTTAGTGGTGACAAAATGTTTTGTTTTGTTTTGCTATAGTGATGAGTTGCTGAAGGGCCTGGTTTCTGTGTGAGAGGATGGAAGTTGTCGTTCAGTTGTCGTTGTTGTTGTTGTTGTTGTTGTTGTTTGCTTCGGCCATTGGATCTCTTTGTTGATTACGATTCTCATGTTTATGTTGTTGTGCCTGCATAAAAGGTTACAGCAGTGCATGCACATGAATAGGAAAGCCCCTGAGAAAAAGGTTTGTCCAAGGGGCCACCGTGTGTTGGAAACCCCAAACCATCCAATGTAAGAAGCAGAAGTGGCCGGTCATGGCCAGAATGCCACCAAGAATATTATAATACAACCACTGAAGAGGTAGCTCCTGAAACAACCCATGTGGAGACACTTTTGCTTGTCATTATGGCCAGACCGGACAAGGGGGGGGGGGGAGAAAAGGAAGCAGAAGTGGCTGCATCGTGGCTCCGGACTTACCCAGCTGCTCCGCCAGCAGTCGTCCACTGTCCACCGACACCACCCTCTCCTCCTCCATGTCACACTTGTTTCCGGCCAGAACCACCTGCGCGTTGTCCCATGAGTAGGTTTTTATCTGAGTTGACCTGCGTGGAAGAAGAAAACAACGGAGCGGCGGGAGAGGAAAGTCCAATTGTCAATCTGCTGCTGCTGCTATGATGCTCGACGCGACGATGACATGATTGTTGTTGTTTTTCCGTCCCTTTTAATGGGCAGGGAATTAGCAGCCGAGCTGGCGCGGTCTCACAGTGACGGTTCGCTGCCCTTGTGGACGAGTCGTGAACAGCGATTACATCACAATGTGCTTGGCATTGTGGTGTGCTTGAGTCATCGGCGGCTGCGGCATTTGGGAAAGTGGGTCAATCGCAATAGAAAAAATACATATATTTTCTCATTCTCCTCTTTTGGCACCTGCTTACACCTGAAAGGTCCAGTGTGTGAAATGTGGCTCGATTGGTCATTTTTATTGGTAAAAGGTCAACATAGTGTCCACAAATACATTAATAAAAGTGTATATTCACGCCACGACTGCCAGTGGTGCCCTAAATATGAAACATACTGTCAGGCGGGCTTCATTAAATACTGGGCTCCCTTAAAAAATTGTCCTGACTGGACCTTCATTGCTGAACTGCAACTCACCAGTCACAGTTCAGAAACTCTTGGTAGACATCGCAGCATCACGGTTCTCAGTTACAATCGCTCCAGGCGTATGGCAAAAATGAACTGACGGCATAAATAATAGAGGCTGAGTAAACGGGGGATGTTACACACCTTAAAAACAGGCCCCAAGCAGATTAAATCACTAATCTGTATTTAGAGGGTCTGCAAGCCATAACTGAGGCAAACCTTTTGTTGGCTTATAACGAGGTGTAGCTGCAGGATTAAAACATGTGACACCTTAGAAAGAGGATTTGAGATCGGAATTTGCTGCGTTTCCAAATACGGAGGCCCTATCAAATGGGAGCTGCCTCGACCACATTGTGTCTTTTAAAGTTCATACAAAGCAGTCCATCGTACCTGATTCAATTCCTCAAATGAATCGGTCAGAGATGTGCCTGCACGGTTCGTTCCAGACTCGGAACACATGTGGAGGAGAAGGACGGCGGAGCGCAGTTCCGCTCTGCGCTGTTGCTACTTGACTTAAAGTAGGGCAGCGGCGGGCTGACGGCGGTGGGGGCGGAGCCAGCGAGGCGTGGAGGAAGAGACACTGACTCAGAGGGAGAGAGACGGAGCAGCATGACGATGACTTGCTTCCTGTCGGGAGCTCAGGTGCAGCTTTTTCCCGATTGCTGCTAAAATGCTAATTGCTCTTTGTAGCACAGCAGGCTAAAGACTGCACAGTCACCTGTGATTTTTATTCATTTATCTATTTACGTAAAACTAGACCGTAACCCCCTTTTGCGATTACGCTGGATTGTGTTTATAGTCAAATATTTCTAAAACGTGGATATTTTGAAGATTTTAAATGTCATATATAAAATAAAGCTTTTAATATTCCACGCTTTCTGCCTGAGGTAGAGCATTTTCTGGTTTCGTCTCCGCCGGGGAACGAGCATGTCACCGGCTTACATCCCGGGCAAGAGCTGTTGCCTTGGCAACCCCCATTTTTCCTATAACCTTGTCACATGGAACAAGGGAACGAGAAAAGTGGAAATAAAGCCTGTGGCGACTGCAAAGAAAAAAAAAGAGAGGGGGGGGGGAAAAACCAGACCGCAGTTATGCGAAGAAAGAAAAGGAGCATTTTTTTTCCTTTTGTGCGGACGATGATGTGACGCTCCGAGGCATCTCTTCAGCAACGTTGCTACCGGCAACAAAACTTGGCTCTGTTTAATGGAGATGCACGTCCCGGGCGGTGCTCGGACGGCAGTCCTCCATCACAGCGGGGACGGATGCGGGAGATAAACACTGTGTCCTGGGAAGACTGACTATGCTTTCAAGGCCGATACTTGTTGTCCCGTTCCACCTTCCTATTGCTGCAGCTTCCTCAAGCAGCTGTCACAATCTGCCGGTGTTGTGACAAGGGCCAAGTCGACGGTGGCCCTAATGCTGATTGTCACGCATGGCGTGCGGGTGCCTGTCACCCGCCGTGCTACGCAACCGCCCGCGCTGTCGTTTACGCCTCGCAACGCAGTGCAAGTGTCAGAATACAAACACTGCAAACTGTGTTTATTATGGCTCACTCACTGCCTCAGCCTGCCAAGGAGACATCACAGTGGCTGCGAAGAGAGAGAACAATCGCTTTTAATTAAGATTAGCGCAGCGTTAATCGCAATGAGAAACACGAGGCAGAACGGGCCGGGGTTTTTTTAATCGCATTTTAATTGCGAGCCTTTTGACCCTTTCGTTCACCCGTAGTCAGGACCTCAAGCCGTAGCGCAATGTTTCAACACAACGCATCCAGTTGACGTGACCCGTGTTTACAACACCGCGGTGGTTTCAGCCCGCACCACCTGCACACTAAACATCCAGGTGCAGCCGAGGACCCTCAGACTGGTGAGGCACCGCGTTGCCAAAAGCACCTTCTCGGGGGTCTGGCGAGACCCCACAGACCCCCGAGAAGGTGTCTTAATGGGAAGCAACTGATTGCTCTGACCCACTGCACAATTGTTCTCGCACCCTGGAGCCGTGTGATGCTGAGAAAGGAACCAAAATGGAACTCCTGTAAAAATGCCTATATGATAGATAATCAAGTCGTGTTACTATTACTGCGTTTAAAGAAATAGTAATACAAAAGACGTGTTCACGTGGTTCCCAGTTAAGACACTCTAGTTGCTTTACATTGATGTGCACATTCAAGACATTTGCAAATGTCTTGAAAAGCAAAATAACAGAATTTTATATGTGCAAATCAAATCGTGATTAATCGCGATTAATCATGGCGGCGCTGTGAAACTCATCACTTCACAGCGCCACGATCAATATGTTTGGGAGTTTGGGAGTTTGGTTATGATGGAGAGTTTGCTTGTTCGCGACATGTTGGCGAACAACGACTTGTTCTGTGTCAAAATGTGTCCGGACAGATTCTCAGCCTAGAGACCCACTTCTCTGCTGCCAATCCGCTCGTCTCCCATGTGACTCACCGCAGAGATCACCGGCGTTCGGCCTCGGCGGGTTGTCAGCGTTCAGCACGCAGACTTCTGGTTGACTCACAAACAGACCGCGAGAGGCCGCGACCCTGACAAGCACCCCCCATCAGAGTTTCTGCTCTGACACAAACGCGCAACAATCGCACTGCGTGACAATGCTGCTGAGTTTTGTTTTGTTTTTGGGGGGGGTTTTTTACGGAGGGAGGGGAGCAGAGCTGCTGCTGGTCAAAATCCCCCCCCCCCCCCCCCCAAAAAAAAAAGATTGAAGATTTGCAACACTTGAAAGAAAGATCATGTCTGATCTTAGATCTCTGAACTGATTTGATTAAAGCCACAGACATGGCCAGAGAGCCCGAACAAGGAGTTGAAGTCTCTCTCGCTCTCTCTCTCTCTCTCTCTCTCTCTCATATATGTATATATTTACATATACATACATATATATATATATATACATGAACATTACACACACTGAAGTCACTCACCAGTCCTGCACGGCGCCGAAGGACTCCTCGTTGGTGATGTCGTACATCAGGATGAAGCCCATGGCCCCGCGGTAGTAAGCAGTGGTGATGGTCCTGTAGCGCTCCTGGCCGGCTGTGTCCTACACACACACACACACACACACACACACACACACACACACACACACACACACACACACACACACACACACACACACACAACGATTTTAGCGCCGCCGCCCCGACTGATGTTCATCCCGTCAAGACTCCGCTGCGTCAACGTGACCCCACCCGGTGTTTTTAACCCCCTGATCTTTAACAAGCCGACGCGAAGCAGCCATTTGTCGTCTCTGAGTCGCTTTCGTCTCAAGTGATGCGACAGATTCTGAATTCTATCTACGTCCGCGCCTCAATGCGCACCCGTGGCCTCAATTATCGTGGTCTGGAAACAATCGTTATGCTAATTGCGACCGCTGCCTTTGGCATCGATGAGATCCCAAAGGCAGCGGTGCGTTTTTTCGTTTTGTTTTTTCGGCCCGAGCGATTGATTCTTTCCTCTGCTGAAAAGAGCAGCCGCGTGGCTGCGGCCGCGTCGGACGCTGCAGCAGCTGACAGTGCGCATCCCTTGGGCGAATGTAGTGCCCGCAAGCAAAGCGGGCGAGTGATTACACGGCTTTTAAGGAGCAGCGCGCTGTAGACGGATCTGGAGCCCGGAAAGCTTTCGGGGATGTCGCTGATAATGCAAATAAATCCCAACTGCGGCTGCCTGCCCGCATTGAGTCGCTCCGTTCGGAAGGAAGGAGAAGACTGGCGGGTTTGGCGCTTGTTTGGTGGCTTTTCCTCAAAGTGCACCGCAAGAGAAGCACGGCAGCGCTGGCCGGTTTGGGTGCGATCGTTTTTAACGACGAGTCAAACGGTAATAAATCCCTGTCGGTTCCCTCCTCTTTGCACTGTATGTTGTTCCACACCCACAACAAATGTGTTTGCAGGCCCCTGTGAATCATGACGGAGGCCTTCTGGCTGCTCCACTTGGCTCTTGTTAAGCAGTGGCAGCGCCGGGGCCACATTGGTTTGGCCGGCTATGACAGCGTGCCTGTTATAGCCAGAGGACAGCTTTGACCTTCACTCTGCACACACACGCGCACTTGCGCACGCGCAAACACAGCTTGGACCTTTTGTCAGGGTGTAATGAGGCCAAAATTCAACAGGAGCCCTTCCCCCCTTTCAAATATCACTTGTTTGTGTTTTGCGCATGGCTTCCATGATAAAATGTTTGGCCAAAATGTGTGGCATGAGACACATTAAGTCTGATGTCAGTCAAACCCCTGTGAGGCTTGCTGACCAGTTCCATTTCATTCCCAGAGTCTCTGATCCTCCTAATTGGAGCTCTTTGGAAAGCTTCCAAAACACCAAAACATCGGTCCCTTCAGCTGCCTGAATCAAACCGGTAAAAAGCCTCGGCTTCATTTTCATTCATTAATTCAATTGATTTAGATCTGCCGCGTTGGTCCTTCTTCTTGGCAGTGATGTCTTTCATCCGCCTCAGCCAAGAAACGGCCACTTTCGACAAATTTTGCCCGCTACTATAATCGCTGTAGTCCGATGACGAGGTACAATCCCTTTAATTATCGGTGTCTGCTGTTTTAAAATCTGGGGGGGGCGGGGGGGGGCAAAGGTCGCAGCTGCTCAGGAAACAAAGGGGAGGTGAAGGGTGCAAATCCCCCTCCCTCAAAACTCATCAAACACACAATCCAACCACTCCAAAACGCCCTGGTGGACAAGTAGTTGTTTGACTCGCCGTGGATCTCAAAACAACAGACGCTGACAGCGTCTCTCGTCTCTAAAGAAAATTGATGGCATTTTGTGTTGACCTTAAATGGCCACTTAGTTACGGGCCGTCGCAAACACATTGCTGGCTGTGTTGCCACTACGCTGGGAGGACAGATGAGAAATGAGATTAGAGGTTTTCTCCTTTCTATTGTGCGTTCACTGACTGGCTGCAGTCATGGAATGACTAGCAATCGTGAGCAAGCGTCGCACAACGTGGGACCTTGAAGCACTTGAGACTCTCGGCCACGATCGCCAGCTTATTCTCTTCTCTCGTTCTTTTTTCCTGTCCTCTGGTTACCGCTATGGATACGAGACACCGAGGTGCAATGGACCGGATGATCTCGTAATTAAACACTCTGATATTCCTCAGTTTCCCACACAGTCTCAGTGAGGTGTTGCTTCTCTTTCCCTCGCCGCCGTGCGCCAAGCTAACACTTACTAGCTCCCTGTCAGCGATCTTGCGATTTCCATCTGGCTCCTTATTTACATCGTGAGGTGTTACATCAGCCCTTCCACTGAAGCTGTCGTCGGTTTGGTAGGAAGGTGCGCCACGTGTTTTTACAACAAGGGAGACTCAGAAGTTAATTGTTGGTTTTATTCTTGGTGGGTTTTAATAATGCGTTGAGTCTAAAATGAGATGGTTTCGGGTTCGGGATTTACTTAGAATTGATTTATAATTACAAAACTAAAAAAGACTTTTTGCATTTTCGTTTTTGTTTTCATTTTCTCCCGACTCAAGGAAAAATGTATATCTGCATGAACCAAACAGAAAACAAGTCTTTCCAAATAGACCTGCGTTGTGTCAAAATTGAACAGAGTGATTCTTTTTGCGCACAACTTAGCGAAATGAACTGCCGTCAATTTTTCAACCTGTCATGGCCCATGAAATATATTGATGATTGAGCAGAGGTCAAAAGAAAGTGGTCAGTGGACAAAGACTGACAGCCTTTGACCGGACACTGTCAAGTGCTGGAACACAGAGGCAAGCAGAACAAGAGAAGCGAGGGGGCGGGGCCTCCCGCTGGAGACCCTTCCCCCTTAGAGCCTCACTAGTCCTCTAGAAGACCTTGGAAGAAAACATAAAACTGATATTCTGCAGAGGTTTCCACTGTTCTGCCTGCGTGTCCCTCTAACCGAATCAAAGGAAGTGATGTGCGCAGTTGGTTCGACGGGCGAAACATGACTGCAAAACATCAATGTGGCACACTGCGCTTTGCTGCCCTGTACTTTTCATCTTTCATCCAAAATTACCAGACGGAAATAGCAGCGTCCTTGATAGCCCTGCCCCGCTGCAGGTTCGGTCATGAATCAGACATTTTTGGGGGCTCGCTTTTAAATCTTTAATGCGTGCGCTGTTAATAATGCATACCCAGATCTGCAGCTTGATCCTCTTGTCGTTCTTGTACACGGTCTTGACTTTGAAGTCGATGCCCACCGTGCTGACGAAGGCCGAGGTGAAGGCGTCGTCGGCATAGCGGAAGAGGAAGGAAGTCTTGCCCACGCTGCTGTTGCCGATGATGAGCAGCTTGAACATGTAGTCAAAGTTCTGGTCCCCTCCTTCCCCTTTCCCCTTCACATCCTGAGTGGCAGCCATCTGCAATAGCAACAGAGAAAAGAGAGATGCTAAATAGATCACATTACAAGGTTCACATCGAATTAATGTGAAGCTCTTCAGAGCCGTGACGCACGCCAGATCTGAACCCGCTTTGTGACAACCAGAACCCCCCCCCCTGCTCCCCCTTCCTCCTCCTCCTCCCACCGTCACCCGCCTTTTAAGGGCCATTACAGGAAACAAATCAGGAAGCCAAAAAAAAAAATGAATTGAAAAGAAACAGAAGGGAGATTCATGTAGTTCAGTGTACAACACGACATGCTTGTTGAACATAAGAGGTGACATAAGGCTGTGTCAGGCAAAAGCAGCATGACCAACTCAGCATGCTGCAGAATCAATAAGTATTAAATAAGGAGCATTTTAAAGAGCTGAGCTCGCCTTTAGAGACATTTGAATACTTGTGCTACACCGGGGACAAGGAGGGGGCTGCTTAAGATGATAAATCGCATTGTAATTATTCTGTATGTGCATATTGATGAAATATTACTTAACATTTTCAAAGCATTACAAGCCATTCAGGTCTTGCAATGAAAAACAATTTCACGAGGTTTTATTCGGAAACATGAAATGCCTTTCTTTCATGCTTCCAAGTGACATTATTAACTAGCCACGTCAAACACCACCTCATCCATCCAACCCTCCATGTTGAGGCTGCTGTGGCCTCGCATGCAAAAGGCTGTTTTTAAATTAAAAAAAAAAAATGCCTCAAATGCTCCCTTGAGCGTCTCGCGCAGATCATTTCCCCTGCGATGTGTTGTTAGCATCCCGGGAGGAGAGGCCCGCTGTGACTGTGACAAGACAGAGCGGGCTGATCTTTAGCTCCAAGGTGAACATGCAGTGAAGGCCAGTGCGCTTTAAAAGCCGAACACGGCCAGCTCGTCCAGCGATGGAGAATGGAGGGTCTCCGCATCGGTGTCTCGTCGCTTCCGCGTATTCAGAAAAAAAAAAAAAAAGGAAAAAAAAAAAAGGCACGGCACCGCGGCGGCACCATTGGCAAGGACATCGCCGATAAAAAACAAACCAGGGGGGGGGGGAGAAAAAAAAAACAGCCGATGCTATACAAAACAAACAGGAGCTATCGCATGAAATGACACGATGAGGATGGTGGCAGCTGCATGACAGCTAATCTCAGCCGAGCATCTCCGAGCAGGAGTTCATCGTGCCCCCCCCCCCCCTCCCCCCCGCACATTTAACCACCGAAACGCGTTAAAGGACATTGCGTGAACAAACCTGTTTCTGAAGGCCTTGTTTCTATCTGTGTATGCCCCTGATTCGCAGAGTACGTGCTTTTTTTCTTTTTTTTTCTCGATGTGTGCACACTGCGGGCGTTGCTTTTCCTCCCCCCTCTCTCGGTGCCTTCTCTCTCTCTCTTTTTGTGTCTTTCTCTCCGCGGCTCGGCAGGATTTTCAGCACCAGGGAGCTGTCCCCTCCGCCTCGGATGTGGCACGCGC
This sequence comes from Nelusetta ayraudi, assembly GCF_046127955.1. Taxonomy (NCBI): domain Eukaryota; kingdom Metazoa; phylum Chordata; class Actinopteri; order Tetraodontiformes; family Monacanthidae; genus Nelusetta; species Nelusetta ayraudi. Next base: position 168,938 of record NW_027466091.1, read on the forward strand.
GACGGAGCTGACGGAGGCTGGCTCGCGTGACGATGAGCACGAGCGGGCGAGAGACGAGAAGTGCGTGTCTTTGACGTCACGGCGCGCGCGCGCGCGCGCGCGCGTGTGTGTGTGTGTGTGTGTGTGTGTGTGTGTGTGTGTGTGTGTGACTGTGAGAGGGAGAGTGGAGGAAGAGGAGATGAGGGGGAGGAGGAGAGGACGGAGGGAAAGCTGGTGCTTGTAGTTTTTCAGCGGTGAAACGTTCATCAGGAGGCGACGCACCAAAGCGCGTTTGCGTAAAGAACGCTGAAAACCAAAATGTTATTCTTCTTTTCTTCTTTTTTTTTTTAATTAAAAATAAATAAAAACATAGATTTCAGTGAATGGGTTTCATCTTTTCAGCCAATTAGCGTGACACTAAAAAAAAAATAAATAAAAAAATAAAAAAAAATCCACACATCGCTGATTTTTTTTTTTTTTTTTTTTTAAAAAGAAAGAAAAGAAAAGAAAAGAAAACCCTGCTTGATCGCATCACTTTTCTGCATCATGCTGCTATTCTGCTTACCTTTCCGTACAAATCCATTCTTTGGCTCCAGAAGCTCGACTTGTCGTCAGACTCACCCGCCCCAGCTGCTGTGAGCTATAAGCGGTATCTGGACAGCATCCTCATCCAGGAAGCGAACGTAATGGCCACTCAGCCCTGCTGCTTGTCGCCCCCCCCCCGCGCAGGAGAACAGGCGGCTGAGCAAATAACGGGAGAACTCGGGGGGGTTGGTGTTGTTGATAACACGGGCCTCCCGTGTAGTAGTGGGTCGCTGGGTGGGTGAGACAGAACTGGGAACAACGTCTCAGCCCCAAATTGTCATCAACAGGTAGACTGTCAATCAGAGGTAGAGACTGTATCTCTGATTGAGTCCATCTCACTCGCTGTATTTATAGTGAACTTGTTAGGACTTTGTTGAGTAATCTCTTAAAATTGCCTTTTATTTGTAAGTTTTGACACCAGTATCAGTGGCCTAAGTTACTTAATCTTAATAAGGAATTTCAATGGCTCCGGAAACAAACAAAGTGTTGCTTGACCAGGCCAATGTTGTTCAACCTCTGTGCCGCGACACACTAGTGTGCCGTGAGATAATGTCAGGTGTGCCGGGAAAAAACAACCAATTTCACTTGGTCTAAATTTCAATTGGTCTAAAAACAATCATAACATTCCACTGTGGAGTGACTGTGCTTTATATGTAAGCCTATTTCCCTCCTTATTCCTCCCAGGGTTTTTTTTTCTTTTTTTCAAACATCCGTTTAAAGTACAGTTTATTCTGCGTTATACTCCAATAAATAACTGACCTACACTGCCATCGTACCCCCCCCAATTCCCACGTTGCTACTTGCAGTCGGTGCTGTAATGTCGGCCAGACACAACACACATTATGTAATGGAGGAGGAGAGGGAAGAGGAGGAAGAGGAGGAAGAGGAGGACAGCTCGGACGCTGCCAACAGTCCAGGCAGGCAGCAGCAGTAGCAGCAGTAGCAGCCTGTTGGCTCAGGCTGGCACCGAACCGATCTGATCCCGAGGGCGTGAATGACTTCATAGAGGCGCGATGTGACTGGTGCACTTTGACTGAAGCAGGCTGGCTGCGCACTGCGCACTGCGCAGGCACACACCAGGAGGAGGAGGAAGAGGAGGAGGAGGGGGGTCAGGTAAATGTGGGTGACTGAGCAAACGCGTTGATCTCTGCAAAAGTGGCAGACGTTGTTTCCACGCTGAAACTTCGCCATTGCAGTTGCAGCTGCGGTGAGTGCGTGCGCGCGCGCGCGCGCGCGTACTTTCACGATTCGGTTGTGTCACTGTTTCGTTCGACGGCATTGAGATCTGACTCGTGTCTTTATGGTGCTTATTGGACGTGGTTGAGCCAAGTCATGGAGTTTCTGTCAAACAGAGTGCGATCACAATACTGTCGTCTCTCGAATGCCTTCAGCTGTCACAGTCAACAAACTGGACTTGGCAAGCGAACTTTTCTGGAGGGTTCTTTCTCCAAAATGAGGGCCCTCTGGCACCACCTGCTGCTCAACACTGCTGCTGTTTGACTTGAGGGCAATGGCAGCGGTCAAGGAATGGTTTCGGTTTCCATTCATTTGATTTGTCTCCAGACTGAAGTTGCAGTAGCCTGCTGGGACTCGGGGTCTGTTGCATGGATGTTGATGTGATGACCAGTCAAAAGGAACGTTGAGCATAATGCATTGAACAAAACTGTGTCTTTTGATGCCAGTATTTCCCTTTGCTCTGACGTTGCTCAACTTGTTTTCTCTCTATATGTGTAGAAATAGCTGTTGCGGTTTGCAATGGAGGACGCAATTGAGGTGATTCTGCAGGACCACGACAGATTCCTGTCCACCTGCAAACCCCATCCACTGCTGTCGGCCTGCTTGGGCGCTTTACTCACAGGGGTGTATGGGGTCTGGACTCTGTTTACTCTGCCCGGCTTGACCAAAATCCCCTGGAGACTCAAGGTGCCCAAAACGATCTTTTGTTTGTCTTTAAGCTTCCTGTTTTCCCCCAACCCTCTCAAGTAACACCTGCTGAATGGTTGAGTGAAGACAGGAGGCCAGAGTATGACTTGCACATTAATGACAATTTTGCTTATTTCTGAAGTATTGTTTTCCATGCTAGAAAGACATTTTTGGAAAAGGAGGATGCGGTGAGTTTGTGACTGTGTTGCATGGAGAAGTGCAGCAGCTTTTGCTTTGCATGAGAGGGATGTGGGCTCTATTATATTGTATATGATTATATTTTTTGGTATAACGGAGCCGACTTTTCCACAAGATACAAGACACTTTTTATTTTGCCTGTGACAGTCAATGTTACTTCCTCTGTGACCTGCGTTTTGTAAATACTGTCTCCAACGCGTCACACAGGGTCCAAAAGTAGTTTTATGGTGTTGTTAACCAAAACACAATCATTTTAATATCATAATAATTATTTTAATATGACTTGAGGGCAGAGAGGAACTCTAAGAATGCTTGACTACTGAGTGGAAATAGATGTAATGGGATAGATAGAGAGGGATTTATTCTATTGAGAGAGAAGAACATGTTTTTGCTATCTGTTTTGGTTGAGTGTATTTCAGCTTGTACCTCATCACAAACTAAAAGGAATATGAACCGACCTTGGACATTCAGGCTTAAATATTTTGTGACGCATTGATTACGAGACCCCTTTTAGCAGTAATTGACACTTTTCTTTCCTGTCTCGTCTATTGACTGTGTTTGCACTGCGGCTCAGGTTCCTTATTTGCCCTCCAGCAAAGATCAGACTCGGAACATTATGAAGCTGCTTGAGGGACGGGCAGGACGCCTGGCAGACCTGGGATCAGGGGATGGACGAGTAGTAAGTGAGCCACAGTTAGATTGTAGTTCACTGTAATAATTCATTTGAAAAATGCTTTTGCTTGTTTGCCTTTGATTTTACTTGCTGCTGTCGTTGGAAAGAAGGCAGAAGGAGGCCAGTAAGGGATTGGCTGCCGAGGAAGCCGTCTGAAAACTGTCACTGTGCTGATGTGCGGAGTCAGGGTTTTGTTCCCAATCAGTCAATCAATCCAACGTAGCGGTGTGGAAGAGAGTTCTGAAAAACAGCTCCATCTTTTTGGGTCTGTCCACTTGCCTTTTGTGTCTTGATGCAACATTTTCCTTCCAGATCGATATTATGTCAATGTCTTATTCTGACGTTATTTTGCTTCTTTGTTTAGTTAAATTTGTTTGTCTATTTCTCAACAACAATAATATGAAGAATCTCGTGTGACGTCTGACTATTGCTGTTAGCACCAGTCAGACATGTGTTGTCCTGCTGCCTGGACAACACAGACAAACATTGTCTCAACTAATATACATCTATGTGTATATATATATATATATATATATATCTACCTCTATCTGAATTTTGCTCCGCCCATGAATCACACGACCATAGACTTCCTCTATTGTCATTCGCTTTGCCCTGTACGATGCACGTCAGAACGAAATGCCGTTGCACTGACTGTAGCCGACTACAGACTGGACGTCTGTAGCTGTAATCCGGTTTGATTTCACAGGTGTTTGCAGCCTCGTCTGCTGGCTTCCAGTGCACTGGCTTTGAGATCAACTCCATTTTAGTGGCCTATGCCAGAAGCAAAGCCCGCTGGAGACGACTGCCACCCAGCCAGGCTACCTTTGTGAACAAAGACTTCTGGAAGGTTCAGATTTGACAACTGGCTGAATAAGATTAAAAAAAAAGATAAATCTGATCACAGTTTTGATAGAACAAGGTTACCATTCTCTTCTAGACGGATTTATCTCCGTACAACAATGTGACAGCCTTCCTCGCGCCAGGAGTGGTCAGTATTTCTCTTCCTTTCTGCCGAATAATTTTTTTCAATTTCATCCAACAAAGTGAGCATTTTGTTCTATCTTTTTGATTGCACAGATGGAAGAGTTGGGAGAGAAGTTGTTGAAGGAGCTTCCTGATGACGCGCGGGTCGTTGCTTGCCGCTTTCCTTTCCCAGCCTGGCCCCTGCAGTCGTCTGCCGGCTCGGGTCTGGATCAGACTTTTGCTTACGACGTGCGCAGCATTCGTTCACACCTCACCAAAGTGCCAGAGTGAGAGAGGTGTGATTAGGTTTACCATCATTTTCGTTTCATTATGTTCACACCAGAGGATGAGCCACACTTTCACATCACATTTAATAACAATATTTGGCAGAAATACATAAATGTCGTGGCATTTGTTAGTGGAATTTACGGCCCCTGATGTGAAGTATCCGTTTGATAAACATCTGTGAACATTGGCCCCCGATGAGAGTGGCTGAGAATTGTCAGGATGCATCACTCAGCCTCTGCAGCAATTCTCCATGATTTGAGCTACCATGACAGACCTCTGCATTGTGGCTGTCAGCCTGCTTAGAAATACCATTCTGGACTCCTTATTTAGTTACATTTTGGCATTAAGAAAAAAATCTGAATTTGGAATCTAAATTGGAAGTTATTTACGGACTGATTCACTGTAACATTTGTTTGCAGCCAGGAGAGCAAAAAAACTAAATAACATTTATTTCTCTTGTTTTGCACTCTCCCACAATAAAATGCAACTTTGACGCACAGAAACTCTGATTCTGATCAGATCTGCTGTGGTATGAATGTAAAATGAATGTAAAAAGCCATTTTGGAATTTGTTTAAAATCTAATGTGTGTGTGTGTGTGTGTGTGTGTGTGTGTGTGTGTGTGTGTGTGAGAGAGAGAGAGAGAGAGAGAGAGAGAGAGAGAGAGAGAGAGAGAGCGGTTTAATGCTGTCTCCCTATTTGGTCGGGGACAAAAATGTGGGCAGCTGTTGAGTGTTGTCACTTCTAGGAGATGTTGTGTCAGTGCCATTTGTGACATCACAAGGGGCCTATTTCCAGAACACGGAACTCGCCGTCATTTTGTCACAGATTATGAATGTGGGTCTAGCAAACAAATCTAATTGTGGACCAACTGGAAACTTACAATTATTATCATGGGACTTTTACGAAGGTGAATTTAGGGGATGCTGCTCGCAGCCCTGGTGGATTTCCTTTTAACTGCCTTTGCAATATCTGCCGACACTGGACGAGGCGCTGCACGCTTCAGTACCCAGATTGTCCACCTGGGGGTGCCGTTGTTCCAAACCGATCTTTCTTGCTTTGTGATTTATCTCCAGTTGGTGTTCCATCGAATCCGGCTCTCGGACTTTGTGACCTTTATTCAATGAGAATGACGGCTTCCTTAGAGGCCATGACGCACCTCCAGTGATGTTGTGTAGGATAGGATCCAGTTATAAATACAATGACATGAGCCCTAACAGAATTGTGTGAGTCCGGCGTCCCGGAATACGTTCATATCCCATACCCGTTGCCTTCGGCCGCATCGACGTTGATGCGAGGTGATCCTCACATCAGACAAGCCCTTATACTCTCTCTGTCACGCCGTGACGTCAGAGAGGGAGGGTGAGAGGGAGGGAGGTAGGGAGGGAGGGCGGCAGACAGACAGCGGTGAGGGGAGGGGGAGTGGAAGTGCCAGACTATAAAGGCTCGCGCGCGGACCAGCTCGAGCTGCATTTCGGCTGACTTTAAAGCGTCGCACATGGAACGACGGGGACAGAGCGAGTCCCAGCAACACAGCGAGGCAACGCAGCAGCAGCAGCAGCAGCAGCAGCAGCAGCAGAGGTCCTGCGAGCCCCGGCGCAAGAAGATGGACGAGCGCAGCGCGTCCTCGGAGATGGCGCGCATCATCAGCGACCCCGTCACCGGCAGGTGCTACTGCCGGGGCAGAGTTCTGGGCAAGGTAGCTGGGCTGTTTTGTTTTGGGGTTTTTTTTGCGCGCGCGCGTGGATTTGCACGGTATCTCACGATAACAGCGAAACATTAACCGCGTTTGTTTGTCTCGCCGTCCAAACACAGGGAGGTTTCGCAAAGTGCTACGAGATGACCGACCTCTCCACCAGCAAAGTTTACGCGGCCAAGATCATCCCGCACGCGCGCGTCTCCAAGCCGCACCAGCGCGAGAAGGTAAAAAAGCGCGCAGCTCTCTCCTCGTCCCCGCCGCGCGCAGCCACTTCCATTCAAAGTCGCAGTTTGGTGACTCTTTTGTTTATTCTTTCTCTGTTTGTTGTTGTTTCCTGCCAGATTGACAGGGAAATCGAGCTGCACAGAGCGCTGCACCACAAACACATCGTGCACTTTTATCATCATTTCGAGGACAAGGAGAACATCTACATCCTGCTGGAGTACTGCAGCAGAAAAGTGAGTCGCTTGTCTGAGATTGGGAGCAGCACTCTGCCATTACACTCCGTGCCTGGAATTTAAACGGCACCTGCATTGCACCTAAAGTCGGCGATGAAGGACTTTGGAGTTACACACTCTGTTTATACTTTAATATTTTGTAGAACAGCATGTTCATTATTTAGGTACTATTCAACAACCAGTATTAGTATTAGAATGTATGATGATACTAATTGAAAATGGTCATTAATATTTTTTATTTTTTTCTTGCGATAGAATTCTGTGCAGAAAAACAGTCCTGTACATCTCAATGTTTTTTTTGCTTGCAGTCGTTAGCCCACATCCTGAAGGCTCGCAAGGTGCTCACTGAGCCAGAAGTGCGCTATTATCTACGACAGATTGTGTCTGGACTGAGGTACCTGCACGAACAGGAGATCCTTCACAGAGACCTGAAACTTGGTAAGGAATATCACAGTCCAGGGACACTGTGAAATTCAATCTTCACCGTAACTGTGCACTTGTTTGGCACACTGACAAACTCTTTGAATCAATCTGTGAAGACTTGAGCGTCTGGCCCCGGGGGTTAAATATCAAGTAGTCATCTTCTCTCTCTCGTCTTCTCGTTTCCTCGTCGCAGGTAACTTTTTTGTGAGCGAGTCCATGGAGCTGAAGGTCGGGGACTTTGGTCTGGCTGCCAAGCTGGAGCCGGCAGGAAACAGGAGGAAGACGATCTGCGGAACTCCCAACTATCTATCCCCGGAGGTGCTCAACAAGCAAGGCCACGGCTGTGAATCAGACATCTGGGCCCTGGGCTGTGTGATGTGAGTAAGCAAAGTCCCATTAGATCTGGCAGCTATACGGGATCATCGTGTACTGTACAGTACACGACCATACTGCGCTGGAAAAGACTGACTTCTCTGATCCTTCCCCCGCCTCCCAGGTACACCATGTTGCTGGGCAGGCCGCCGTTTGAAACCACCAACTTGAAGGAGACGTACAGATGCATCAGAGAGGCGCGCTACTCCATGCCCTCTTCCCTGTCGCCACAAGCAAAGCAGCTGATCGCCAGCCTGCTCGCCAAGACCCCGGAGGACAGACCCAACTTGGATCACATTCTGAGACACGACTTCTTCACGCAGGTCAGATGGTCCACCACCTTTTTTTCGTTTTAGACTCAGTGCCGCGTCTAAATGTCATTTTGTGCAGCGGGTGAAAATGACCCTCTACCCACCAGCCACACGCTGACCCATTTTTTTTTTATTTTTTTTTGTTCCTTTTTTCCCCTCCACAGGGCTTCAGTCCAGAGCGTCTGCCGGCTAGCTGTTGTCACTCGGCACCAGACTTCCACATTTCGAGTCCCGCCAAGAGCTTCTTCAAGAAAGCTGCCGCCGCGCTGTTTGGTGGGAAGAGAGACAAGGTCAAGTACTACGAGACGCTAAGTGAGTGTTGCATCAGCCTCCTCCTCTGTCTGTCCCCCCCGACGCCACAAAAGGACTCGCTGATTACGTTCATCCTGACTTTAGAGATCAGCCTCATTTCAGCTTTGCACATATTGAGGACAGGATGTCTGCATGCGCAAGCAAAACACCCGAATAACCACAACGCTTAAGTCCATAGTCCGCCCTCTCCACTAGGCCTTGTTAAATCTGCTCGTTGAAATAATTGCCGGCCCTTGTCATACCACATCCTTTCAGGCATTGATGTAACTTTATGCTGAAACGGTCACTCACTGATTTCTTTTTTTTTTTTTTTTCTTTTTTTTGTCTTTTTTAACAGACAAGTTAACCAAGGAGGAGGAGGAGATCTACAAACTGCAGCTGGACCTGGACAGAATGGCAATCAGCCAGCAGCAGAGCAAAAAGATCTCGGAGGTGAGCAGCTCCTGTCTGAACATACAGCAGAGATGGTGTTGCAGGTGCATTAGGTGGGAGTCTGGAACACTGCAGTTAAGGGAATTTAACATCAGACTATTCTAGAAAACTCAATGAGTCACATTGTCTCAGGCAGAACGTTACAAGTGCCATTAGAGAACAAACCAAAGCTTACTTCCCTCCTTTTGAGTCTGCGGGTGAACGCTTAGTCATCATAGCGAGGCATGATCTAAACTCACAGACTGCAACTTCTGTCGTCACCGTTTCAGAATGGAAGTCCACTTCCGCCATCTGCCGAGAATCCCGTCTCCCCGGCAACAGAGAAGAGCCAGTCCTCGACCGCACGAGACACCATCCGCCTGATCGTCAGGGGGAGCCTGGGGAGCTGCAGCAGCAGCAGCGAATGTAAGTGTGACGTCGCTCTCACCGCCAAGTGCTTCACCTTTTGCGAAAATCTGGCTGTTCTGTCATTCGTGCATGGTGCCGACTCGGTGTCAAGCGAATGACCGCCTGCTGTTGTCTTTCCCAAAGGCCTTGAAGACAACACGACGGGGAGTGTGGCTGAGACAGTGGCCAGTGTGCTGAGGGGATGTTTGGAGAACATGCCAAGAGGTGAGTCTTTGCAAAGCAAACTGGCAACTATTGGCACTTCAAACCACTTCACTGTCTCAAAAGTGAGGTTTCAGTGTTCAGCCTCGATCCCGAGCGCTTTGCTCGGGCCTGCGCAACTCAAGATTCCCCGAGTCTCAAAGTCTCTGCCGCTCTAATCCTCCCGTCGCTCTGCCCTCGCCCTGCAGCGGACGACATTCCAAAGAGCTCAACTGGCTCCAGTCTTCAGTGGGTGACTAAATGGGTGGACTACTCCAACAAGTACGGCTTTGGCTACCAATTGTCTGATCACACCGTGGGAGTTCTCTTCAACAAAGGCACTCACATGAGCCTCCTGCCAGACAGAAAGTATGCACCCATCTCAGCTTTCACAACTTCTCGCTTTGAACCCGATTAGTCACTGCATGCAATGGATGGCGGCTTGTTTAAGCATGTGCGAGTATGTGGTAGTGCTTTGAAGACTGTTCAGGATCAGTTCAGGATCAGTCTTGTAATGAGTGAATGGCTTGCAAGAAGCTAATGGAAGGTTTAGACGCGGAATCAAAAAAAAGCTGCTGACGCTGTTTGTTAGGTTTCAGCTTCACTCAGTCCTTCCTCCTCTCGACAGGACCATCCATTACTATGCAGAGCTGGGCCAGCGAACCGTCTTCCCCACATGCGAGGTTCCTGAGCACTTTGTCAGCGAGGTCACAGTGCTCAAGTACTTCTCCCACTACATGGAGGAGAACCTCATGGATGTAAGCTAATATTCCCATTTGCTTCTCTCGCCGTTTTAATCTACTCGCGCCCTGAGGCGTTTGACTCGGTGTTCTTCATGTCGCTGCCCGTCTCACCCTGCTGTTTGAACCTTTTGCTTTCTCAGGGTGGGGACTTGGGAAGTATGACGGATGTACACATGCCCAGACTCTATCTGCTGCAGTGGCTGAAGTCCGACCGCGCCCTCATGATGCTCTTTAATGACGGCACTTTCCAGGTAAACACACGGAGAAAAAAAACACAGCCGCTGTTAGGCGTGCCGCTGTTTGGGCATCTGGAAAGTAAAGAAGCCAACTTCATAGACATTTCCAGCGTTTAAAAATAAAGAACCTGAACTAATCAATCCATTCTTTTCCCTTCCTAAAGATCAACTTCTACCACGATCACACCAAGATCATCCTTTGCTGCCAGAAAGAAGAGTACATGCTGACGTACATCAACGAGGAGCGAGTGGCCAAAACCTTCAAACTGAGCTCCCTGCTGACGTCGGGCTGCCCCAGCGACCTGCGTGAGCGCATGAAGTACTCCCTCAACATGCTGCTGCAGCGGTGCAGCTAATCTGACTCGACTGAGGAGGCAGAGAATCAAATCTGTCCGCCGCTACGCTTGCAGCGGTGGATTCGTGAGCGTTTTCGACGAGAGGAAGGAGCAGCCTCGAGACGGAACGCCGGACGAGCGAATTAACATTCCGGGAGTGTTGCACCTGGGTGACTCAGCAGAGAGGTGCAGGCGGCAGGAGACGACACGGACGGACTGTGAATGAGCGACTGAGATGTTTGTAGCGCTGTTAAGAGCAGAATATAAAGGGCTGGCTGATTGATCGTTAGAGGGAGAAACGGAGCTTGTTGGAGCGAGTATGTTGGTACGAATGTGACCCTCGGATGTTTCTTGGGAAGAAAGAAGAGAGATGATGGTCGGGAAGAAAAAAAAAAGGACAAAGGCTGGGCTGGAACCACCTGACGGATGAAAACTGATGCTGTTTATGAGAGACAATCTATGAATGCGACTGGAGCAGGACTGTGGAATACTGTAAATGGTGTACAGAGATGTCATTCTGAGTGTGTGTGTGTGTGTGTGTGCGTTTGTTTGTGTGCGCGCGTGTGTGAGTTTGTGTACAGCAGCAGAAACTGTGATGGGGTGGGGCAAAAAAAAACGACAACAAAAAAACCCCACCAGGGATCCTGGAAGAATCCCTTCGGAGCCATTATGACCTTGGTAGACGGAAAACTGCCCCACGTAAATTATTGTGTAAGAAAAGTTCAGTATTTATTTATTTAAGAATAAAGGACGTTTTCTTAACAAAATGGTATGCTTGTGCCGATTTATTTATTTACCTTTGAAGCGGAACATTTGCTGCCGTGCTAATTGCCGCCCTATCTGTGCACTGGTCCGGGTCAAAGCCAGCATTTTATCTTCAAAAACTCATGTGTGTGTGTTTTCGCTGCAGGAAATGGCCACGGGGAGAGATTGTTATCACGATGGATGGGCCACGATCACAATCAACAGTTGTTTGCACTCTGGCTCAACTCCTGACTCGCAGGAGCAGCAGCGACAGCAGCGTATTGTGCTATTTCGCATGCAAGAGTGTAGTACGGGGGGGGGGGGATGTTGCCAGAGAGCTCAGAAATGCGGGGGACGAGAAGAGAGAGCCAATAAAGTGGCAGCTCGCACTGTGTCAGCGATTACATCACAGCTTCTCAGACGCCGTGACGACGGCCTCACTTGGACGTCCTTTTCTCACTCCCCGGCTATAACCATGGAAACAAGAGGCGGCAGCGGACCCATTTGGTGGGAATCGGAAGTCGGTGACGGCTGCGTAATAAGCACATGTGGTGCCGAAGCCCTGCTGTGACACAAAATGACATCTCACGTCCCCACTCTCTCAGTGATGGAAGTTGAACGTGCATGTCTGAGTCAACCCCCGCCCGCCCACCCGCAGACACTCTCTCGAAATATCTCTGCTCTTCACAGTTCAATAATGAATGACACAGGCACAGCAGACAGCAGCCGGGCAGGAAGCGGCCGACAAAAAAGGAGCTGGAATTATTCATGACGACACCTCCGGCATTGAGTGCGGCCCCCGTTTTGACAGTAATGGCCCCTGCAGTGGATGCTGGAGCCGGTCGGAAATAGACGGATTGTTGTCGATGTGACGTTTTCCAGTCTTCAGGGCATTTTTTTTTATTTAAGCCCATGCAGGCCCATCAACATCCAGGTTCCCCATGACTTCCCAACGCTCCACTCAGCTGGATGTACCATTAAATCGGCGTGCCGATTTTTCCCAGTGGCCACTAGAGGCACTGCAGCAAAAAAATCCCATGTGCCCAACAAGAATTTTTCCCATAGGCCGCAATAATCCCAATCCCATAGACCAGAGGTCCCCAACCACCGGGTGTTTGGTCATTTGGTACTGGGCCGGACAGAAAGAATAATTAACTTCCGTTAAATGAATCCCGTTTCATTCATTATCTGAGCGTGAACACTTTTATTTTGAAAAATGACCGGATTCTCTCCGTTACGTCCATCTAACGCTCGACTCTCTAGGCGCTTGTCTCGGTCACCTGATACGTTACCGCGAGATTAAACCCGCAAGCTTGCAAGCTAGCGAGCAGCATGAGTGTCGATTGTCATGTGACTGATCAGCTGATTGGTCACATGCTCTCTCCCAACTTCCTGGTTATTCTACGCCATGCTGCTGCTCTGTGTGCTTACTGCTACAATGCTGCTTATTTCCCACAACCTTTTTAGCAATCCCACCTCCTCCCCGGCGACCATCAGTGGGCCCTGTTTCTACGAACTACTGTGGATCGTAGAAACAGGGCAAGAAGAGGTCGAGACGGAGCCTGACGCCAAATTTGCTTGTGTGCGTCGCTGCAGCTCTACGTAGTGCTAAGTACATACGGATTGCGTTTAATCCAGAGTTTTCTGACTGAACGATGCAAGCAGGGAACTAGTCGCTACAGGGTCTCACCAGTGAGTCAGCGGGTGGTGGCTAATCATCTTAATGGCTCATGGGAACTTTCTACGTGACCGTCAGCACAACTGAGCTTAATAGAAGTAAAAAAATAAAAAAAAACCTGGTGAAGGTCAAAAAGCCAAGAGCTTGCACTCTGCGTGTCATGTGGGAAATAATGACAGTGCTCGCTGTCAGTGTCACCCACACAAAGCCGCCTCGCTGTAATGCCACACCGACAATGCCAAAAAAAAAGAAAAAAAGAAAGAAAAGAAAATAGCGCGTGTGCACCCCGGAATGACTCTTTGTACCTTCGGCTTCCTTCACAAAGTTTACTGCAGGCAGGAGAGTGAGTCAGTCAGTTGGCATTAAGAGTGGTAGCTGGCACACGCACACAAGGAGTGCTCGGCACACACACTTCAGATGTGGGGTGGTGGTGGTGGTGGGGGTGGGGGTGGGGGGGGGGGGCGGTGGAAAGGCCTTTGCCTATCAAATGTCACAACTCCTCCTCCTACGGTGCGGATAAAAACAGAAGTATCGTCCCGGAAGACTTGAGGATGGAAGTGCTGCTTGTTCTCTGCTCTGGTTCACCAGAACGCCGTGTCGACCGGGGCGCCTGCAAGCTTTCTGCCGCTAGACCGTGTTGCCCTTTTCCTTTGCCAGGCGTGTTCAAATATGTGTAAAGCTGAAAATGAGTCCACGCTTAAGAGGCAGCCACCACTGATGCTCTCAGCGTGTGTTTTCTATTCAAGGCTTTAACAAGCACAGAGCGAATATTACCGTTGAGAAGCACCTGCGGCAAAGTAACTATGAAGGACCTTTATTAGGATGGACTTTTTTTTTTCAACGCAAGTCATTTTTTTTGACGCAAGTTTGTCTTTCTTTAGACGCAAATAACAGAGCAGCGCGACTGATGTCACGCTGCTGCTGGATTGCTGCAAATACTCACCACACGCTGCTAGTGGTCAATCAGGGGTGATTATGTCTCAGGGAGTGATTTTCTTTCATTTTCGACACCAACGACTGCTCTCCCAGCGACGTTGAGAGAGGACACGATTCCCCTGAGATGGGAAACAATCCACCGAGCAGTGTTATCCCCTGGAAAATAAAGAGAAAAAAAGTACACATCATTGCTGTGTGTCTGGAGATTGACAGAGGATGAACTGCCACTGACAGCACAAGCTGCTGTGAGCATGCAAAACACACACACACACACTCCGGCCATTTCCAGGAAATGAAAACTCCTTTTTAGAAAATATAAAATTCGACATTTTTGGAAGGTTTGAGATTTATGCACCAACATTGAAAAAGGGCAAGCTTGAAAAAAAAAAAAAGACCTGCTTTTTGCTCATAAGTCAACAAAGTTATTAATCAACGACAACAAAAATCCAGCCTGGCCGCAGAGTTTGATCTCGAGCTCGTTCCTGTGGGAGCCAGCGCTCCAGTCCAGTCTTCCTCAAAGTCACTCTTCACATCCTGTCATTATAGATTGGTGGTTGGAGCAGACGATCTCTTAAAATGTGCTGGTTCAGGAGATAATGAGTGTTTCAGCTCTTCTTTGAAATAGCAGCAACAGCGGAGAAATTGCATTCCATCCATAGCAGCAAATGAAAGGGTTCCTTTGTCGTATTGAAAAATACCTCTGACAAAGTTTCAGCTTGCCTGAGGGTTAGCTTCTTTTTACCGGCATAACTTAAGATTTTATTTGCATTACGTCTTTCTTTTTTTTTGTTGTTATTATTTGTGTGTGTTGGAGCTTTATGTTGTTTCTTTCAAGAAATGTCAACCATGTTTGATATGAGATCTTCATTCAAGGTCCAGATTTGGGAATTCAGGGCCAGCAAGGCCTTCTCTGCTGACCTGAACACACTCATCAAAGTTACTTTTTTTTCCCATAAATATGATGATAAAGTAAAGCTACTCTCCGTAGTCTGTTCTCTTCATGTGATACCATCCACTTGGTTGCGCTGCTTCTATTGTTGAATATTACAATAGAGTTTGTGTTGTTAAGTTCTATGAAATCCACCTGAGGCCTTCAGAATAAATATAGCAAGCTCCTGTCTGTTGTAGGTAAACAGACCACCGTTGCCATTAGCCAATCATATCTCAAATATGCAATGCCAAGGACAGCTAGCTGGCCTTACGCTGAACCGTGATTGGATAAGCACTCGTGAGAGCCTGACAGACTTAACTAACCCCAGCGATCCGATGGCTGAAGGAAGAGAAAGCAAAGTGCCGAATCATCTGCAGGTTACAATGTTAATAACGCGGTGCTTTATTGCTCCATTGTTTCCGCTGTTGCATACTTTCAAAAACAAATGCAAATAATTTACTTTTATTTTCATTGAACATTGAAGAGTTTGTTTTGTTTGGTCATTGGTGCCTTATGTGAAACCGCAACAGTGTGCAGTTTATTGGACAAACCTGTTTAAGCCCGCAGTGTGTACTTTTGCTGGACACTTATTAAAACTTTGTTGACTAATGTCTTAAAATCGCCATTTCTTTCGCGTTCTGACGGTATTGACGGTATGAGTCGGAGTACTATGACAAGTATCTAGCTAGCACTGAGGACAAAGTAACTGAAGGCCTAGACATGAAATGCACGGCCCGCCACTGCTGTTTTCACCATGTAAGCCTCCTTATAATACAGACACTGAGCCATTGAAAATGGTCCATTGTGTTCTTCGTCCTTTCCATCCCACAAAGGCCTCGCCGGCATGTAAATGCAAATGAATACGCAGTTGTTAAAAGAACTTCACAAAGAGACGTGCAGTGCCGGTGCAGCGTTCGCAGCCAGAGACTTGTTGTTTTCAAGCCCAAGGTCCTGAAGGGCTTTGTGGGCTTTGTGTCTGCGAGTCCAGCAGGTATATGGACGGATGAGCGGCTGAAAATGTGGGAGTGTAAACACAGCCCTGCCGTCCTCGTGCAGGGAGCAATCACAGCGCTCAGCATCTCAATCTGGTGAGTCACGGCACTGACTGACGGCCCCCGTTGCACACACACACACACACACACACACACACACACACACACACATACATACATACATACATAAATGCATAATTGTCTTTCAGCTGTAGGTGCGGCCACATCTCTCAACATTACAGCCAGTTGCCTATTTTTCACAACGTCAGAAGTTGAACCTGCCCACGTAAGCGGATCGCTTCTCTTCCAACGTGCTGTGAACTGAGCTGAGAAATCACCACCCAGTGCAGGCCCACATAGGAGACTGAGCCCGACACCTCGTCTCCCCGCCGCCACTGCTACATCTCTGACACGCATACAAATTCATCTTGCGCAGCTCCGTGCAGCAGTCCCTCTTCTTTCTTTTCACCCGGATGTCGGGGTGAACAGTCAGCTGGAGGAGGGAGGACCTGCTTCAGCAGGATGAACCTCCACACTGACGTCGTGCGGCAGCGTGACGTGCGATAAGCGCTGCTCCAGACCGTGGATGGCTGTGTCTGAGCTCAGCCGTGTGATGGAAGCGCAGCGTGCCGACAGTTCCCGCCCCCGCCGCACACGCCTTGGATGCGTTTCATTCATGAAAATTCTGCGCCCACTTCCGTGTGAAAAAAAAAAAAAAAAGGTACAACTCCAACGTGAGGTTGCCATGATAGGGCAAGGTTTCCGGGGGATTCGTCTGACAGCCGCGTTAATGAGCCAATCAGTGCTTTAACCCGCATAGATCGCCTCTGTCCCACTGCACTGAGTGGGAGACACCACACACTGTTTCCATAGCAACTGGTTTTTCTCATCCTCGCCCTCACATAAACATCCAGCTGCATTTCATCCGGCTCTTCTCTTAGTCATCCCTGCATTGCTCGCACACCTTCTCCATTTGCATCATACTATTTCATCAGATTGTCCCATGTGTGACACTGCCTTTTTTTTTTCTTTTTTTCTTTTTTCCTAATTCACTCCACACCTCGTTTCAATCCCTGTAAGTGCTGTCCCTCCTGACAGCCCTCGCTCTCAGCGGTTGTTGGGAGCCTGAGCGTCTTCAACACCGCCGCTGAGGACTCACGCTGCGGGTTTTTTAAGGCCCAGGCAAAGTGTTTTGCTCTTGCAAAGTTCATATTTGCTTCGTCGCCCCGCGTACGTCAAATAAGGACACACTCGTGAGCTGTGGTCACTGACAGGTGTACGTTAATGGTGGAAAAATAAACACCTCGCACTTGTTTCTCCTACATAAATAACCAGCAGACACAACAGCAGACGCAAATAAAACACTGCCTGATGCCTCTGTTAAAGTGTGTTTAATGAGTGCACAGTGTCTCTTTTAAGTCTAGGAGGATGTGTAATACTATGAGCCACCCACATACACACAAACACACACACAAACACACACACACACACACACACCAGGAAAAGACCTCAGTGTGGACGAAGCCAATTCCCTCCAATCAGAGCAAATTGACTCTTATGTTGTTCACCTGGTGGATTGTGTTAACGCTGCAAGGTCAGAGTGGAGTTGAGTTCAGAGCTGCAAGTGTCCCGCCAACCTGATGTGAGTTTTTTCGCGTGATAGCCTATCGTGGTATTTTGTTTGTGGGGCATTTTACACGGTTTAAAGGCGTCATTATGATCATTTTACGCACCGTTGCAATGGAGTCATCTTTATTTTGTTTTGTTCTGCTTTGATTTTGAAGGCTGGCTTTCGAGATGGCACAATCTTCAGTTTCAATCAGTTTGGCAACCTTTTCAATGAAGTGCAGCTTGTCCAGTGGGGTGAAAGCTGTGCTTTATAATCTGAGGGTTTATGCTGGTCAGACAACCCCGGCCGTGTGCTTTCAGACACAGAGAAGAGGCCCTCCAAGGTCTCTCTGTGCATCTCATTGGCTGAAATCATTAGCTGAAACTTATTGCCTTCCCATGAATTATCAGTAATGCGAGTTCACCCTTTGATGCAGCAATTCACGTTGCAATGCGGAAATTTCAACAGCCTTCTTGTTGCTTTGGATGCCAAAGTATCACATGTTCGGGAGCACTTTGTGGCTTTCTGATGTTTTTCAATTAAGTCAATGAGCTTGTCTGGAACTAAATCCGTAGCACTGCTGTCTGCAGTATCGTTTCACTGGTTTTTAGCAGCGTTTGTTGCCGCAAGGATCCAAAGAACTCCTGCAACATCAAAGCGTGTTTGTTTGTTTTATTCTTACTCTTATTTTTGTGCTGTGCTAATCTATCCGATACTTTCGGTATCCATTAATTATTTGAAATGGAATGTCAAAACATGGCCAATCTCACAAACAACTCTGACTCCACCCCTTTATCTTGTTCCACTTCTCGCTCCTCTTTTAAAGAGGCGGCGGCCTCTTATTTGTTTGGAAGTGCAGATCTGGAGTCGCCCCAGACGTTCCCTCTAAATGCTAAATTGAAATTGAGTCATTTTCGACCTGAGCTCATATTGACTTTGCTGAAGGGAAATACTGTAAGATCACATTTGCACGTGACTGCGGTTCACCCCAAATTATGGAGGACAACGCTGTTATCAGGGACTTTCCGCTGGGTTGCCGGGGGCCAAGTGCAAACAGCTGGTGTTTAGGTTGGCTTGCACAACGTCCTCAGGATCTCCGTCACATCTACGCTGAGCTCCTGCCCCGCTCCACCCTCTTGTCCAAATATCTCTCACACATTTCCGGGATTTGGTGCTCTTCCTGGGATTTTTCTCCCTTCAAATCATGTTTTTACTGGAATCTTGCTAAATTGGCTGGATGCAGTAAATTAAATATTTATCTGTTGTTTTACTGTCAATTAGTTTCGCATCACATGTCTCTTGATGCTTCTATGCAGATAACAACAGGAAGTTTGAAACCAGATAAAGCAGTTTGCAAAACAAACATTGTTGTTACAGTCCAGATTTCTCTGAGCCTCAACACTGATTAACTTCAGGCAATAGAAAAACAACCAAAATTTAAGTTCAAATTAAAAGTTCAAATTTAAAAAATAATAATTCTAAGCTCAATTCAAAACACTTTTCTCCCCTTGGTAACAGTAGATGAATTACACGCTTTGATTGAAGAATATTTAATACGTTGTTGTCGTTATTGTTTTACCTCTGATTGATAAAACGATGGCCTGCTGCTGCGAGACACAGAGGAAAGATGGTGAAGCGCGATATGAATAACGGCTGACAAAGTGTTAACTACGGAACAGCACAATGGCTGTTGTCATTGTTTGTATTCCTTTAAGGGGAAGTTCGCAGAAACACATCCTACTGGATATCCTATGTTTAGCACATCGGATGACACAAGAACAATAAACCAGAGATTAGAACCAGAGGAAAAGACAAAGGCCACACTTGTCTGGTTTACTGGTTGGGCCAGTTAGTGTGATGATGGGAGGGATCTGATGAACAGATGAAAAGAACTGAGTAGACATTAATTAGACATAGAAACTATTTGTTTATCCCTCTAAACTTGCAGTAATCATGTCAGGAATGATAGTCGGGAATTCTTTGGCTTCAGGATTCCAAAGACAAATATTTTCTATAAATATACTTTTTTTTTTTAATTTTGCTTTTTCTGTTGCAAAGTAAAAAACAGCATCATTATAATTTAAAGAATTTCGAGCAGCTCAGACACACAAGTCACTAACTGGGAAGAAAAACTGCACTGGACTTTGTTTTCATGCTAATATGCTAATGGGTTATTTACGTCATTGATGTGTTGCGTGTTTGCTAACAGGATGTAAGGCTCTCCTAAAGAAAGGGTTTTCAATTTGCATCTCTTGTCCATGTGCTTTTAAAAACGTTCAGTTTCAGTCCCTTTTATCAAATGCTAAAAGGGACAACAAAAAAAAAACCTTTGAGACAGCACAGAAACCGTAGTGCACTGCATCCTCTTGAACTGTTAGTCATCCCTGTTGGTGTGACTGACTTTGTGTTCTTCGTTGGACATGTTTGAACATCCATATCGGGCCTCGCTGTCTAGTATCGGTGTGAGCTGGCTCTCCGTGCCAAGGAGCAGGTGTCTTCATTTACTGCGGGGGGTCTCCTGAGCTCACCTGTGTGACTATGCCTGCTTCGCGCAACACGCTGCAGACACGCAGTTTTGCTCACCCCCGGGCTCAGAGTGACGCGGTGCCTGATCTTTTGCTGTGTCTGCGACTCCGTGTGCGTTAGAGCCCACCTGTCAGCCTGGAGCCTCGACTAACAATTTAGGAAGTTGCTTTAAGTGCATTGGAAGGGATTTGCACGGACAAGTGACGGTAAAATGTCTCAGTTTTCTCACGGCGCTGGGCTTCCCCACAGTTTTTATATGAGTCCGTTAACATGCTCGTCTGTTTTCGATTTCAAATGGGCAATCTCCAAAATCTGCAAAATCATGTGAACGCTAAAGTCAGAACTATATCTTTACTTTTGCTTAATTTGGAGACTTGACACAGAATTTGGCCGCAGTCACTTAGCAGGTGGCTAACAATTAGCAGGTGGCGAACACAAACTTTAAATAGGCCTTAGACCTGGCAAATGATTCTTCTAAAATTGTGTTACGAACGGACAGCAAAAGTAAAAGAGAATGGCCACAAATGTCAAGATATACAGTACGGCTGATGATTCTTAACTTAGAATTAGTGTCAGATCACCAGAGTGGCCAGTGAGAATTGTCAGTGTCTGAGTGTACAGAGCAGTTTTATTCAAAAGAGCTAACATAAAAATAAAAAAAAAAAGGATCTGATTTTGAGGAACTGAACACAAGTTGTTGATAGATGTTGATGTTCATCGCTCAGAACTCTGCTGCCTGTCGGTAAACTCTTGCGCGGTGGTGTTTTCACTTTTTGGAAGTGAGGAGAGCAATTCATCGACCCCTGACCAATGGCAATAACAACTGCTTTGTGTTCGCACAGGAATGACTGTGCTTGAATAGGTGGGTGTTCCTGGAGCGCCGAGAGCTGGTGTCAGTGGGACGACTCACTCCTCTCAGTATTCGGCACGTTGTGGCGACGCCCCTTATCGGGCTGAATTTGAATAAATCCTGTGAAAACAATGGATTCGTGGCCCTCATCAGCTTGTGCATTTTGTTGGCAGCCAAGCCAGGTATCATTTAATGCACGGGATTCACGCAGACATTCGCGTTAATGACCCGAAAAAAGAAAAAAAATAATAAAGTTTGTGCCACACAGGAATTTATTGCAATAAGCAAGCCAAGGGCAACCATGAGAACAAGTCCAGACACATCTGACAATCAAAGCCTCAAACCTCCCATATCAAGAATGAGGAAGGCGCTCCCCAGTCGTTGGGCAATCACTGAGCCTCGCAGCTTTTTTTCCTATCTATCAGCTGTCAGCCTGCGTTGTCTCCAGAGCGAGAAGCAGATGTTGTTCTTTGTTTTTACCCGCGCTAATGTGGGGACGAATTGCCCCAAACCACAGAGATACGACGCCGCCCAGATACCAGATGGAGATCACGAGGTGGCCACGATTAATCTTTCTTTAGAATAGGAGGGAATTAGATCTCAATCAGCTTAATGGCCTTGCCTCAATATCCGCAGACCTCAATAGGAACTCATACAGCGAGAGAAGCCTTGGTACACAAACAGACACACACACACACACACACACACACACACAGTAGAACCGATTCACTCTGTGAAACAGAGTCGACGCGCCGCAGGAATCTGTAAGGAGAAAGAAAAATGCACCGCTGTAATTATCGTCAGGTAATTTTTTTTCGGGACTGTCACAAGAATAGAAGGTAATTAGCATTTAGAAGTCTGTGATGTTATCTTTGACTCAGCACCTCCAAACGCCGGCTGTCAGTGTGCGTTCATCATCTCTTTCATTTCAGCAATTATATCTTTTTTTTTTCTTTCTCTCTGTGGTTCCGGTTCACCTCTCGTGCGCTTGTCAAGGAGAGTTCTTTGCCACGGCAAAGCTCTCACACCTGGAGGTCTTCGTACATCTGTGCAGTGACACACACACACACACACACACACACACACACTTGAAATCAGTTTGTGTGTATGCACATCAAGCAGGAGTTCCTAGCTGGCAGCAAAAGTCGAGTTTGAAACGGCAGGTTTGTAGCAGTGTGTCACCAGCCTCTGTGTCTCGTTCTGTTCTCAGAAAAGACTGAATTTAGCATCGGTGGTGGTGGTGGTGGTGGGGGGCGGGGGGGTGTGTGTCTGACACAGACTGAACAGAGCTGAGCGCTAAGCTCCGGGCCCTCAGGGGACTGACGTCTCAAAATACGTTAGGCCGTCACTTGTCAAAGATTATATAACACAGAGCCCAAGAAAGAACTCCGAGCGAGCACTCCAGCAGCATTAGAGACACACAGACAAAAGTCAAATGGACAGCGGAGCACTGGAGGTCATTTCTGGTAATGTGGGTGATTGATTAAATGTCTGCATGGGCTCGCTCAAAAAAAAAAAACCCTTATTATCGTTGTCGGGGGAGGGAGGAGGGGGGGAGGGGGGTGGGATGGCGACTCTTTCCAGGGGGGAGGCTTCAGTTCTGTGTTTCTGAACCAGTGCTGCCTGTCAAACATTGAAATCTTTCTCTTTCAAGATTTGAATCAAAATAAATCAATAAATGCGTTCACGTTAGAATAAAATGTCAAATCACACTTTTGTTTCCAACAGGAAAGATTTGACTGTCCAAGCACACGGCTTCCTGCAGCTGAAGTTAACACACTAGTCCTTTTCCTGTCAGGCTGTTTCCTGGACCAGCGAGCCTCTCACAAAGGAAATGTGCAGCTGCAGGCCCTGCTTGGGTTCGGCAATCAGCGAAGCCGCTGCCACTGCGTTTTGTTGCACTGATTTTTAGAGCTTCGCCGCCGGCGAGACAATCAAATTTAAGGTGAAATCATTTGATTCCCCCGTCGCACAATTTCACAAGCCCTGGCTGTTCATCGACAGGCAGCCTCCCTCTGTCCACTCGCCCTCCGTCTGGGTCTCTTTGTCCCATGCAGTGTTTACCCTGCAACCAGTGGGTGGGGTGGCTTTTTCAGTGCTTCCTGCACAACAGGAAACGGAGCGCGGGGTGAGAGCGAGATGGGGAGGGCTCGGAGGAGTTGACGGATGAACTTGCTTTACCCCATTGTCTCTGCTTTCCTCAACAGGTGCACGTTGCAGGGGAGCAGCGCTATATGAATTGTTTAGCTTGTCTTTGGGCAAAAAAAAATGGGACAATTTGGTTAAAAGAGGAAAAAACAGCTTGTGCTCATGAGAAAAGTGTATCTCTTTGTTTACTGTATGTATAGAGATATAAATTATTAGTGTGCAGACCAGATACTATATAAAATAGTGTTTTTATCAATGGCCCTTTTTTATGTATTATGTAAGGTAATTGCAGTTATTTTGCTGGTAACAGCAGCATCCATCATTATCTTGCAGTAAAAAAAAAAAAAAAACACTGCTTTTACTTTTACCTTGAGAAATGAGGCTGATGTTGCGTCCATTATGGTGTCTGTAACTTTTGTTCTTTTCCTACATATCTGGACAAGAACAAGTAGTGTGTGAGATGACACTCACTTGGTGTTGGTGTGTGTGTGTTGCAACAGGATCAGATGACTTTTTGTCAAGGCGTATTTCTGAGGTGACGTTCCAGAATCTGTCTGGGCATGTCTGACCGCTAGCGCAAGAATCAAAGCCACCACAATCCCCCAACTATTCATTTGGCTACTCGGCTCTACAAATTGTGTTTGCATAGGGTGATGAGAAGCTTTTACAGGGAAATGCATTTGACGTTTGCGTCTTAAATGGTTAGCATTGGACGACAAACAGGCATTCAAACAAGGGTTCAGCAGTTTTCTCTGAGAATGACTTTCTTTGTTGTGCTTCTTTTTTTCTTTTTTTTTTTTTGTTTTACTCGCGTCGAAGAATAGGATGGCACACACCCACAAAGAATCTTTCACTGCTCATCATACTTGCTTTGAATTCTTTTGACTTGTTCATACCAGTCATCGTTTCCTCAGTGACATTCCAGAAATAACACTCCTTGATTAAGATGTCAAGAGATTTTCTCTGTGGCATAGTTTAAGCATAGTGTAATATAGTATAGTTTAGTATAATATGGTATGGTTGGTATGGTCTATTATGGGATAGTGTCATGGGTTCAGTCTGCTCCTGTCAAAATAATGGTTGGTCCTAACAGTTATGAACTTATTGCACTAGTCAAACCTAATGATATAAGACAGCATGAGCCCAGACACTGACGCACACTCGGGGAGCAAATGCCTCTGAAACTGAATGGAAGCAACAAACACAGCTCAACTGGTCTGTGGTTCACCAGGTTCACCGCTCTCATTCATTGTCACAACTATCTAAAGGGAGGCCATCGGGCCATGGAGAAGTGTTGTGAAGAATTCTGCCATGGCCCTGGTCAAAAATAATTAAGATGACGGTGCAAAGACACGGCGTAATCTGTGACAGAAGGTGCTCTGTGACAGATTGCTGTTTGTTTCTGTCCCAATTAAATCCAGATTGGATAGTTTGCACCATTTAAATTAAGAATTGACCTGGTTGTTAAAACTTGCTCGGTCAGTAGGCGAGACTCAAGTCTGACTATGTGGACAGTGCTGGAAGTGATTTATAGCTGCCTGGGTTCACACTTGCAGTGAGATGACACCTATGAAAATGGGCAATCGGGTTGTGACATGGGTCAAAACCTGTGTCTGAGTGTTTGTTGGTGATAATTGCAATCTATATTGCAACAGCTCTGAGATCTGCAACAAAAAGCCTGGCAGTTTTCTTCTTCTTGATCCTTTTTAAGAGCCGCTCTCGCCTCCAGCAAAAAACAAAACATTGAGGCGGAGCTTCCAGGCGCCAATGAAAATACTGTGTCTCCCAAACTGGAGCCAGAGCATCCTACTTTGCTTGAGTTGGCAGTGAAATGAGCATTAGCATATTCTGCTCCAGCGAACATTGAAATGTCCTCACAAATGCCATCTGGGTTACCAAGATACATGAGATTTTCTGTGGGAAAACATAGTGCACACAGAGCAATTCGGCCCCTGTGCAAATCATGTACGGAGATCACCGCTGAGTGATTTGGCTCGGATGACACAATTTCATAATTTATTTCTATTACATAAAGCGGTTGCTCTGACTGTGTTCCCATTTCAAGGTTGTTAGTTTTTCTTTTTGTCAAAATGTTGTTTTCATGCTGTGGGGTTTTTTTGGTTTTTTTTTCTATCTTCTTCTACCTTCTCCCTCCGCCTTTCTCCCCGTCCCCCTTTTGTTTGTTTTTCGTCACGCTGTGTCATGATGTCCTGGGTTCACTGTTGCCCTGCGCGACTTATCAAGGCAGACAATAAGACAGGCTGGCTGTATTACAGCTCTAATGAAATCTGTCAGCGCAGACTGCACTCAAGGGCTCGTGGAGCAGCAACTCCACTTATCCTTGCACTGCACAGAGGAAGGGGAGATGCAGAGAGTTGGGGTGGGGAGGTGAGTTGGGTGTGTGTGTGTGTGGTGTGGGGGATTGGGGGGGTACAGATGAGAGGCAAAGATAGGTGGGGATTAAGAGCGGGTCGAAAAACTGTTGAATGAAGCAATGTGCACTGCTCGGATTGCAGGAGGCTCGAGCCAGAAGCAGACAGCCACAGACTCCCCGCTCAGACCAGCCGGGACTGAACGGAATACTAATGCACACAGGAAGTAGAGAGGGAGGAAGGGGAGGGGAGGGGAGGGGAGGAGGGTGGGCGTCGGGGGATGCGGTCGTGAAGGGAGGCAGAGGAAGGAGCATGGTGCGAGGTGGGATGCGCAGGTAGGGGCAGGAGAACGATGAAAAGCTGACAGAGGTGCAATGGGAATTAAAAATAGAAAGATGCGATGGGGTCCTGGGAGATGTGAGGCGTGAGTCATGAGAGAGAGACGATGCCAAACGTGGGGAAAATGCAGGAATTGCTAGAGAGGCTGGCGGAGCTTTGATGTTCCGGACGTGTTGTCGGCGCCAGAGGAGAACCTGTGGAAATACAATTAGCAATGTCGCATAGGATTGGCAGCTGCAACAGTGAACACCACAGGTAGATGTGTGGACCTTAACTTGCAGAGTTTCTTGGGCTCTTCACAGGGCCTGCAAGATCATTTCCCACGGGTTGTTTTCTTTTATGCCAAGACGATGGTGGTGATATAATGGAGCTCGTCAAATGTTCTGCTGCGCTGGCATATAAAATGTTCATTTCATCATTTAATGGTGAACAGAGCGCGAGTAAACAGAGCCAGGGGTGATGAGCTGAGCACAATACTAATAGTCTTTTTGAATGTGTCTCCTCCATGTACTCATAAATGTACTGTTACAACCAGCTCTTGAGGGGAAAGGGAAGTAACATAAAACCAGGTGTAACGTGGTTTAACAAAAGTCATTTATTACAAAAAATAAGAAATGCGGATATAAACAAAGGTTGAGGTGGACAAGGAACTTCATGGGTGCTGGTCAAAATAGGGGGGTGGGGGGGAAGAAAGAACAAAAAGAGACTTCCTAGAAGTGTTTACGTACCTCACTAATTGGGTAAAAAGAAGGAAACCAAAAACCTAATGATCTACTCTTAACTAACCAAAAAAGGAAATACAGAAAACAAAAACCCAAACTAATGCCCCAAACAAAACAACGCGCTTTAGCAGTCAAGTGATACAAAGTTCGAAGGCACACGAGCTTGGCGGCCTACAGCCAGCTCTCGACTGAAGGTCGGCCAGCGTCTTTATGTTCTCCCTCTTTCCCGGGGCCTCTCCGTGATTGGTGGAGGTCTCTTCGGGCAGGTTCAGCCCTCGGCAGCCCAGGTGCACGGCATCTGGGTAATGCTTGACAGCCACAGCCACACTCGCACAGCCACACACACACACACACACACACACATGCACATAGCAAGAGAGAGAGAGAGACGCGCGCACACACACACACACACACACACACACACACACACACACACACACACACACACAATACCCCGGAAACGGCAGCGGCCGTAACATTACCAACACTGAATTTAATTATATCAGGCACTTGCAAACTGGAACAAAGTTCTTGGTGGGTAGGTGAAGGGAGTTTCCTTCCCGTGTTTGGCAGCGTGCGACTCCTTCACACAGCCGCTGCTTCCTGACACTCATTCCGCTCGTTGCTAACATTCTCTAGAAGGGAGGTTGCATGGCTGACATTTTCTCATTCTGCAGCTATGCAAACAAAAGCCTGAATTCACCTTTTCAGTTTTACTTCATGTCTGCGCACGCATCAAAGGCACCTTTCAGCCCGGCTCCTCCTCCGTGTGCGCTTTGAATAACGACCCCCTTTACTATCGCTGCAGGTGTTTTAAGTATTTATTTGCTCAAAAACAGGCAGGTGCATCAGATTTGAGTAACGAGCAGGCCTTTTGTTTTCAGACAATGGGTCCTCGACACACACGTCACGACTTGAGCTATTTTGCTGTAAATCGCTTGCAGTTTTTTTTAGCTAGCTTGTGTTTTGAATGTAAGCCGGCAAAATATAACAAAGGCTAGGATTATGAGGCATGTGAAATAATTCCAAGGACTTGTGCCAGAATCATTTTTCTCCGAGGGATGTAGTTCTCAAAGTCGTTTTGACCTGAGAAGCTGATATCTCATTAAGGAAAACACCTTTTGCACTCCAAACCTGAGAGGTTCAAAATGACCTTTGAAAAGCGAGTATGTTTAAGTTCCAGTTGGGGAAATAACTCGTAAGTGAAGAGAAGAAGGCGTGCCGACCCAGCCATCCTTCCATATGCTTTATGCACAACTGTGAGCTCAGTTTAAACTGTCACTCTAAAAAATAGCCACAGTTTGCGTGCAATTGTCAATCTCGGAAGCTTGTTACTATGACAAACTGAGCCCATGTAAAATCAGCAGCGTTCACCGTAACTCTGGTGTGGCTTGGTTCCTGTCACCGTGTCCATGGTGACACACACACTCGGACGAGGTATGACGGAGGGAGAATTGTTATGGTCCTTTAGCAGCAGTTTCCCCTAATGAGTCACTAGCGGTGCTGGCGCTGCAGCATTCTAACTCTGGAGGGGCGGGAGGGTGGTCTGCAATCAAACAACGTCTAAAGAATTTTCGAGCCGCAATCTGATTTTGTGATGACTAAGAAACTCAGGTATGTTCAGAATTATGTGCACAGTGATGATGTGACCATATGTTATGAAACACATCTATAGCAGTCATGAGTAGTTCCATACTGCTGCCTCAGTCCTGTATGTGCCTGTGAAGCCATGTGTTCACCCCAGCGCCCCCCCCCCCCCCCACCCCCCGACTCATCACTGACACTCATCTGCACCACAGGCAGTCCTGCCCAGTGCTGGGAAGATTACCTTGCAAATGTACAATCACAAGTTACCCTATTGAAAATGTAATAGCCGTGTAACTATTTCAATTGCTTTATCAAGGTAATGTAACAAATTACATTACATTTGATGACAATTACTTTTCTAAGTTTTGAATAAATGATCTCTATTGGTGACAGTGTTGAGTTTTCAGCTGTACTCAAAAAAACAGTGAGAGACAATTCAACTGGCAGGCAAGTGGTAGGAGGCGCCACGATTCCGAACTGGACCGGAGAACCAACCAGAAGCGTCAGAATAGTTTCAAACTTTCGTCTGTGGAGGGAAACAAAAAAGGACGGTGCTCATGCCGAGCCAGTGCACCAGAAAACCATGAGAAGGAACAAAAATACAATTATTAAATAGAAAACAAGACTTTTTTGTAAAAAAAATAATAATTAAAAAAAAAATTGGTCGGATATAATTAAAGAATTATACAATTAAAATTGTAATCATGAAGAATTCCACAAGTAACAAGTAACCCTTTTCCAGTAATGTAACAGATTACAATTATTTTTATTGTGTAATTAAATTGCGTCACAGCGTTCCATGTAACTCGTTACTCTCCAACACTGGTCCTGCTTCCATCAAGGGAGGCTCCTTTTTCTGGTGTCGTCACTCTCACTCGGTCGTAAACTGGGGATGGAATTCAGTGTTCTTGCACAGTATTAACGGACCTGATCTGGCAGAGCCCTCTTTCACCCAACATGCAGACACACACGCTGACACTTTGTCTAAAGACATCATGTTCAAACACCAGCGGACATCAGCCACCCTCGCCCCGTGAAGCCATTACTTAACACCCCATGGTTAACACGCACACACACACACACACACACACACACACACGCACAGATGCACTTGGATACGGACACTTAGAGCACAAGCGCACTGCAAGTTCACGCACGCAGCATGCATCCAGCAGCCAGCGCCAAAGGCCTCGTCAGCATACATAACCAGGCTAGTGCGCATTAGCATCACGTCTTACATTAGCGCGCGGCGCATCGCAAATAGCACTAATGTGATCAGCTGGTGATGAAAGCCGGAGGTGCTACTTCAGTCAGACAACTGGAGCAGTGATAATGATCAGGTGATCAATCACACGCGCTCACTCTCTCTCTCTCTCTCTTTCGCTTTCTCTCTCTCATCTGTCTCTCTCTCTCTCTCTCTCTCTCTCTAATCACAGTGCACCGCTGAAGTCTCCTTGCTCGGTGCCTCCTGCTGCTTGCTCAAGTTTTTGGGTTTTTTTGGGATGTTTTGAATTGATTTTTGAATTTCACCCTCTCTAACAGTAACTTCACCCCCTCTGTATTTAGGTGCCACACCTTTTTTAAGATAATTTATGCTTGTATATTGTTCTATACCCAGTAATATTTTATTTATTTACAACATCCAGTCTAAGAACAAGGTGTAGGATTACTAGGAGTGAGAATCCGAGGTCAGATGTGTCCCAACAGCAACACAATATGTGGCTATTTTTCCTTTTTATTGCTCCAAATCACTGCCAGCCATAAGCGAGCCACTTCTCTTCTGATTGCAGACTTTACCGTTTAAAGAAAAATACCTGTAGTCAGTCGTACATACCAGTCTGCCTTATCTGACCACTGCTTCCTCTCATCCGCAGGGACTGATGTGCAATTAATTACCATCAGTTAAGCCTCCCAGAATCCTCTCTGTTTTCTCAGCGCTTGAAAAGGTTGTGCAGCTTTCGCGGTCGTCAGCAGGGTCTCCGCCTCCTTCCTTCTGTGTTATTTCTCTGCAAATCAATGTTCAACAGTCTGTGAAGAAACACCACAGAGAGGACTAGCGCTGGCTAGTATTGTTTTGTTTTGTATTGATGAAACATAATTGACAAAATCCTTTTTTTGTTAACTCAACGCCTCGAGAGGAGGAAACCTGACCAAGTTGACTTTCAGTCCCTGGCCGAACCAGAGACTATTTAATGCGGTAAACCTCTTCCTGCAGCATCTAGTGCAACAAGGACCTGAGTGTTGGTTGCCAGCTGCACTCTGCTTTTTAATGAGGACGCTTGGCGAACAGAGACGGAAGCCAGATGATGTGCTGAGGTTATGTGCAAGTCTTGCTGGGTGACGCAGCTGAACCACCAGCTGAACCACCAGCCTCCTCCACAGTAATCAGGACTGACTGACTGACTGACGGTTTGCGGATGCGACGGTCTGCGTTGCAGCGAACGCAGCTCGTGTCAGTTCAACCTTCGGCTGCTGCCGCTCCATGTTACGCAACAGCAGCTGAAAGGGAGCGTCTTCCGGTGGCCATGGTTGTGTTCAGCAGCCATAGAAGGCAGAAAAATGACGGACACATCTGTCTGTCCGTTTTCTACCAGTGTTTCTCCTGCACTTGCAGTAACCCAGCTTGATGAAGTACCAATGTGCAGTTCATTATTATTCAAATGTCTATCGGCATGAAATAAACAGGACATACATATCTATTTGTTTACTAATTTTCTTTACGCAGTTGAACATATTTGAACCTTGAGGTGTCTGAAGATATAACCAAACACTGTTCCAGCCATCCTGTGTTGTTGTGAAAGTCTGTGCTAATCTGTTCTTGATTAAACAGGAAAGTGTCAAAACAAAAACCATGAACTCTACCCTCTTAAAACCTGCAACCTCAGCCTCGGTACAGTGCCACCACTTGCTAGTCTGGCGTTGTGGCTGTTGTTATGAGGTTTTCTGTTGCAGCCCACGGGGGCTGAGAGAGAGAGAGAGAGAGAGAGAGAGAGAGAGAGAGAGAGAGAGAGAGAGAGAGAGAGAGAGAGAGAGAGAGAGAGAGAGAGAGAGAGAGAGAGAGAGAGAGAGAGAGAGAGAGAGAGAGAGAGAGAGAGAGAGAGAGAGAGAGAGAGAGAGAGAGAGAGAGAGAGAGAGAGAGAGAGAGAGAGAGAGAGAGAGAGAGAGACTAATGTGAAACTGTTTGTTTCACATTATTGTTCTGCTCCTGCTGCACACTGAGCAGTGGGAACCAAGGCCGGAAAGTCCTGCCCCGCCTCCTCTCTCTCTCTCTCTCTCTCTCTCTCTCTCTCCTGTTTTCCCCTTCCTCTGTGTTCAAAACATCCCTAAAAGAAAAGTCTTTTTTTGCCTCGTAGAGTTGCCTCATCTATTGTTTCCGGGCTCCACACCGGAAAAGCACTGAGTGTTGACACACACGATGACGCACTGTATACCGGAGCTGCTTCAAAATGCAACAACACAGAAATTCATGATTTTTCCCAGTGGGATGTAATACTTGTGCACAAGAGAGTTTTTCATACCGAGGGTGAAAACAGTGCTGTCTGAACAGTCTGACCTCTGCAAGAATGGAAGGCCTGTGGTACCTTGCATTTTGGTGAAGAAGTCTGTTACCAAAGGAACTGGGCCGACCTTGCAGAGGATTCTGTTAGTCGGCTCTGCATTTGAGAGTAAGACATGCAACTGAAGCCTAATCCCCATGTCCACTTCATTTTTGAAGAGCAGGAACATTTGAGATGGTATACAGAACCTTTGTCGACCCAAATAGAACCATTGTGATAGTTTCAACCAACAACACAAAAAAAATCCCTCAAGTGAGCCTGGAATGAACATCGGTGTCACTCCAGGATACCTGCCAGATGTCCACAAAAGCCTCTGCCCTAGCAAGTTCCTGTTGCAGAGCTGGACAATGGCTGTGAGTTTTCTAGAGGGGGAAACTCTGCAGAGAGGAAGGACCTCTGGTTTCTTGCTTTCGCACATTTTGAGTAAAACAAAACAAAAACAAAAAAAAGTCAGTTAATAAAGGAGTTTCCCCGTGCAGGCACTTCCCACTTTTCCATTATGTTAATGTTTTACCGGAGCGTTGCTTCCAGCTCAAATAACAGTAGCACTGCATTAACTACTAGCCACTGTTTACTATTCGCTATCATGTCTGTTCCATTTCTTTGATGAGTGATGAGTAAGTAAGAAGTATAAATTCAACTCTGATTTTCTGACCTAATTGCTCTCTCTTGGCATTCATTTCATTTGTTGGTGGCTTTTGTTGTGCATTTTTTCTCCTATATATATATATATATATATATATATATATATATATATATATATATATATACATATATAATCTTTCATGCTTAGCTTGCTAACAGGTTTTTAGCATTCAGCCTCAGCACATCGTCATGAACACGTGTGTGATAAGTACATTCACACTTGGGTTGCTTGTGTACGTCAAGACGTATTTGTGACGGCATGAGTGTGAAATATCAGCATTCATTTGCATGGAGCTTACGATGTAATGATTAATGTCAGTCAAGAATCAGTCATGTGCTCCAGTGCACATGCCTTCAAAAGCATTATGAGACCAACTATAGCTACACTTAGATTAACTAGCATGTAATCAGTCTGTATTTTACCAGTTGACTTAATGCCTTGGTCCATATCTTTTTTTTCTTTTCTTTTTTTTTTTTTGATTTATTAGCCCTGATGTCATCGAGGTGAATAATCTACCTGCGGGAGGACATTCCTTCAAACTCAACTTTTGCCCTGTGGGAGAGGCTTCCTGTGAAGCTGTGAAAGGGGGGGAGGGAGGTTTCCACAGCACAGGAACCAACTATGATTCATTCCTCGAACAAGTTTATCCTCTCCTCTCTGCCTGAGCCGACATTTCACACTCTTCCTACTCACCAACCTGAGTCAGAGAACCCTCGGTTTTTCTTTTCATTTTTTTCATACTGAGTCACAAATGAATTCACATGGATGTAAAAGTCCTGTGTGGGTGTACAGTGCACTGCATGCTGCTGTTGCACATCTAGGAGGCTCATTGTTTTTTTTAAAAAGCTTAAAAAAAAAAATGAAATTCTTTCCTCTATAGTCCTCTATGCTTGTTTCTTCAATTTTTAAAAAGTTCAATTTATTCCCTAAAGAGATGTCAAATAAGGTTTCAATGTCTTGTTTTAACACTTTTTTACAGTTTTTATTGTATCCTATGTATCAACAAAACGGTGGTAGCTGTAAGTTGGAAAATGAATCACTAAGCACGGGATTGGTTTGGATTCCTCTTCCCGATGCCCTGTTTTTTTTAATGCCCCCCTTATAACTTGAGAATTTCCTGCCCTTTTCCCGTGTTGCATCTTTCCATTAGTTTTCATGGAAAAACACTCACCAGTCTCTTGACTAGAGAGTGTGACATATGGGCTCGTGATTGGAATATTTTTTTTGGGGGGGGGCGGTGGGGTGGGTGCAATTCACTGAAAGTATCTATGCACACAAGAAAGGTGCTGGTGCACACCCACTATGGTCTGGTATGCCCCTTTGTACTCCACACGGAGACGTTGTCGGGAGATCATGTACAATGAATGTGCTAATATCACACACCCTGACCACACTTGACCGTTGAACCTGACTGTGCCGTGGTGTTTAAGGGAGGAAAGGGTGGAACCTCCAGGGTGGGAGAGGTGTGATGGCATCCTTCCTTATAGGAAGCATATGGATGGTCGCAAAGAGGAAACCAGCACCTCCTGAGGGCAGATGAAAGGATATGGACAGGAAGTGTGGTTAATTACAGGAATGCAAAGGACAGTCTTTGGGTGAGTCAGGATATTTTCTTTGTCTTTTTTGGAAAAATTTAGCAGTGGCCGAGCGTTGCTTTCTGCCGTCTGTTTTAATGAGCCAAAGTACGAGTGAAGCATAATACATTTGATTTCAGAAAAGCCTTGTTAAGTGTTGTGCACTGGGTTGCATGTATTATGTCATCAAGTCTTTTAATTGCCAAAACACAAATACATCTTAAGCCTTTTCTTAGACCATGACTAACAAAACAATAGGGCAGCACAATGCCCAGGTTGATTAATACAAAACTCCCACAGACATCTTCTACAGACATCATTAAAATTCAGTGGAAAATAACAAAAAAATCTAATTCTTCACCTCTTTCCCCACCCACATAACACAAATGGGTGAAACTGTGGTTTAAATTGCCTCGAGGTCCGTGAAAACATGGCTGTGTTTTTGCTTGATGGAGTACCAGGATGTCATAATTACAACTGTAGCTAACAATGAGTGTATTCGACAAGAGCGACGGTATGCATTTAAATCAGCAACAGAATGGCTCGTGCTGTTTTCATTGCTGTCCAGCAGAGACAAAAAAGACACGGCGTCGATCCAAGGTGCAGAAATGTCAAGCCTCAGTTAGTGGATGTAGAATTCAGATGTAGACCAAGCATGAGGGGGAGCACAAAGTTCAGCTGCTGCACCATTGTATTACTAGCACATCCGCTAGATGGATGGAAATATGTAGAGGAAAGTCAGGGATCTTCAAGCCGGCCCCAGATGGAATAGCTAATTACTTCCATGGCAGTCGAGTCAAACCCCTATTCAGACCTCACATTACCATCACGGAGAGCAACAAAAGAAGAGACTTCGCATTTGCATCTGGCAACAAAAAAAAAATGACCAACCCTGCCAAAAACTGTTGTTTGCAACAAAGTATCAGCAAATGCACAAATGGGCTGCACAGTCAGAGAATCAACAGCATGACCGTTTCCCTGGAATTCCATACTGCTGAGAAACAGACACCAAGGTTGCAGAGAGATTTTGTGGGGTCCGTTAATTTAAACTGCCGGCACAATCAGCAGTTGCTCTTCTAGCAGGGCTTTGCCCATAAATACATACATGAGTGGTTTTACTCATTTATTTGACCTCTGGTTTAAAAATATAATCCCCCACACACTGCGGTATTTTGAAATCCTCCTGTTGACCAATTAGAAAACTGATTAAAAACAGAAACGGCACATTAATAGAAGAGGGTAAACAACCACATGAGCACTGAGCGAGGGCGAGTCATAAGTGGGGACCGACAATTGTTGACATTTACTTCTGAATATTAAACTGGATTCTAAAGATAGCAAAATAAATCTCCTTCAGAGCACCATGGGATGCCCTTTCCCTTGCTGGGCCTGGAGAGTAGACAAACATAACACATTTGAAAATCCTGCTGAAAAGTTTCAATCTGGCACCATTTCAGTGTGTTTTAGTCACCGGATGAAGACAAAACAATGTCAAACAAATAAGATGGAAGAGTCCACCAGAAAAGATGTCCTGTATACTTGCAGCAAAGCAGTGTTTTTGTTTTTCAGATCCTTCACACTGGAAGGAGCGTTTCTTAAAAGTAATATCTCAGGTGCATGTGGACGCGGCAGGAGATGGATGTATTATGGAGTCGCCATCTAAGCCAGCAGAGAAATAAATATATGTATAAAAATAACTCATTTTGTCAGGAGCGCTAAGCCAGTCAAAGGCATAAAACATGGAATAAGGAAACCAGAGTCAAACCTGCAATAAATGTCCCAACTGTGTAAACGTTTCTTTCTGAAGCATTTGAGCACATTTAACTCAACAGGATGACGTTTTATTGTTTCTCCATAGTGTTTATTCCATCTACCTGGACTTTTTTTTTTTTTTTACTTTTCACAGTTCACTCACTCAGCCTACATATAAAACAGAGGGGTGGCGACATCAGTACTGCAATAAAAACACAATAACTGTTCCGCAGATAAGGTCGTTTGCTAATTGAATAATCTGTAACGTAACTGTTGCTCACGTATCAACACGTATTATCAGCACTCGATTATGAGATCATCGCTCCTTGAGTAAGGCCAGGGCCATTGGATATTTTCCCACGGATGTGTGATTGCCAGTATATGAGGATCCGTCCATTATGCCGGTGCGCAGTCCCAGGCTGACTGGCTTTCTCACATGGTGAGCTTGGGAATAGGCTGCGGCTGCGGCTGACCAAAGCACAACGAACAACAGTGTCCTGGAGAACAAGCGCTCGCCTGTCGGCGCTAAACTGCTTTCATTTCAGTCTTTCCCTGCACAAAATTCAACCTCACTTCAATCTTGGAGGACACCTGAATTTCTTTTTGCCCAGCCCTGACTTTCAGGTACAGGCCTCGGTTTTGTTTTGAGGAGGAGAGCGCCAATGCCTTTTGGTTTCATCCCACTAGGCCTTGGCTCATCTTTACAGCAGAGGCTCGGGGGAGGGGGAGGAGGAGGAGGAGGGGCGGCGGCATCCTGAACTGGGGAGCGTGACAAAGGAAGAGGACGTGCACTTTGTAAACTGTGTGTGTGAGTGTACGCGCGCCCGCACAAGCCCCTCAGTTCACAGCGCTGGGAACAGCTGCAGGCAGCAGGACTTCCTCTTCTTCCACAGGAAACAAAATGGCCGGCGAACGGGAGGTCTGGAACAATGCTGTGAAAGTCGGCAACACCCAGGTTAGGGAGCAAGGAGAGAGGAGCGAGTCCCGTTGCTGCAGCAGGAACCACGTGTTGGCCCACCTTCCATCCTATGGCCTTTGTGAGGCGTTTCAAAGCCGTTTCCACGGCACGTATGCACGGCTAAAGGTTAGCGCAGATTACGTGTGAAATGGAGCGCGATGGCTCCTCAGCGTCGGGAGGGAATCTTTTCACATTAAAAACGTTGGCTTTTTATTCCGTTAACGCGACTGCTGTTTGCTTAGATAACTGCTCCCTTGCATCCTCGTGCGCCGATGTGCCTCAGCCGCTCGTCCTCCTCCTCCTCCTCCTCCTCCTCCTCCGCCCGATGGCACGATAAATGAGTTTGCGTGAGGCGAATCCTTCATTAAAAAGTGATAACGGAGCAAACAAAATTTTAAAGCAAATTGCAAATTGCAAAAAAAATAAATAAAAAAAAGAACAAAGCAAGCTAACCCACATTCGGTGACAGTTTCCTCTCCCAGAGTCGCGCGGCTGGCTCTCCGCCAACAGGACTTTTGTCATGAGCATTCTCACGTTTCCAAACTGATCAGAATAGCGCAGAGGGCGGAAGTTTACAGCTGCGTCTTTGTTTTCAGGATGTAACACAGGCCACACTAAATTTAGACGTTCGGAGATATAATAATCTGCCTTGTGCCTGTTTTGTGTCCTCGGCGCAACTCTTTTGTTTTTGTCTGTCCTCCCACTCTGGCCGAAGCCTTTAAATTGGTGATGTTAAAAGTAAAGATTTGGGGAACGTTTAACGTACGACTACACCTCTTTTAATTCCAGTGATGGATTAGCGACAGAGTAGAGGGAGAGATGGAGGTGGTGAGAAATTTTGAACAATGAAAACATGTAGGCCAAGTTACCGCACCGCTCCGAAAACTGAGCCATTACGTAATGCAACTCTAAGTGCTACTCCACCAGAGATTTCCTTGCACTTTTTCCATTTTCCATCCTAACCACCAACGGCCTTCTGATAACGTGCCAAAAATAGAAGCGTGATTAGGGCTTATAAAACTCAAACGGCAGAGCGTGCATTTCAAAAAAAGATGTGACTAACTTCAAACAGTCCAATTGTAACAGTGTTTAATACAAAGCTTGATTTCAAATGCCGGTTATTCCAATTAGTTTTCTATTAAAAGAGCTCAGAGTTAGTCATCAACATGGGTTTTGATATGAGCTTTCTGTCTGCGATTCCACAGTCCCTTTTACCTCTGAGTAATTTTGCTGAATTTAAATGAAATCTCAAAGATAATTTTAAATAAATCATCTCATGACTTTGCAAGGAAAATATACACACGGCAGCTTTGGCTGCGGGGATGGAAGGGTGAAATGCTATTTTTGCCACCTTATCACCGCTCACAGATGGTTTTTCCATTCACACTCCCATGATTACTTTTGAACTCTTCCTTTACATATCAAGCCTCCCAATGAGGGCAGGAAAGATAATGATGAAAGGCAGGGCCCGGCACTGATAAGTGTGATTTGAATGTCCTAAATGTGCAACAGACATGTCACTTTAAGGATTATAAGGCGTTGGGGTGGGGGGGGGTTGCTTGGCCCTTTTAAAGTAAATTTTGACTTTCTTTTTCGACAAAGTTCAGACAGAAATGTCAGTGCCTGTCGCTAAGATTTTATAACTCCCAGGGAAGATTGATAGCAATCTCCTAATATTGTTACGTAAAAGCCCACTGACAGCATGGCTTGCTTCCTCTGATCATAACTTATCCAGCATGAGAAAACACAGCCAGATGGCCCAAACATCAAGACCTACCGTCTTCCAGAACTAATTGTTGAGGGCTAAAAATAGATCATCTTCAGTTCAACTTAAATAACTCCATCCTCAGTCTGATACACGCCAGCGTTTTGTTTGTTTTGTTTTAATAATTAAATATGGGCCTCTAAAGTAAAAACAACATCGGCCCTCACTTGAGTTGAGTTATATTTGGTGGCACTTTAAAGGCAGCTTTCTCTTCCAGGTGCAAATGTGAAATCCTAAAGCACTCCTCCCTCCCTGCCCCATCTTATTTGTCTGTGCAGAGTAGACTAAGCAGGCGCAGGTAGAGACCAGAGCGAGCTGTGTTGATAACAGATTTTAAACCCATCTGGACAAACACACCCTGTAAAAGGGGGAGATCTGGTAGATCGCAAAGCAGGCTGCTGGCTGGGCAGAGCCGAGCAGCCAGAATAGAGCACGAGATGAGATGTGACTATTTTGCCAAGTGATAGTGAAACATTCAAAAGCTGTTGCGTGTTGGCTTTCAAATCAGCTGATTTTGTCGCCACTGTGAGGGAAGCTTGAGTCCCACAACCTTCAAGACAAACACTTCATTGACGATACAGTGCTGGAGTTACTGACTGACTTCTATTCGTCTCCTGTGGGAGATGAAGGCTGAAAAACCCAATTGTAGTTTTATATTTCTACATTGTTTGTTTTTTTTTCCCTCTCTGTGTTTTAACAATCACATGATATCGCTTTGTACACCGACCATTTAGCAATGTCATTTATAACCGGCTCTCTTTAACGCATTGATGCTGTTCAGCAATGTGACAGAAGTGACGATAAGATCTACTCAGACACCAACATGAGCTTTTCACACTAATATGAACACTGAATGCGTGACTGCAATTCAAATAAGTGAAACAAAAAGTAATATTGATAGAAAACGGACAGCCGGGACTGGGGGCTATTTCATGTGCTCTCCGGAACAGATCTACCGCTTAGGGTCAGGCTTTGTGAAAAGCTCTCATTCTACCAGGCGCAGCAAACTCCTGATCCAAACCTCTAATCGATTATTCGGCAAAGCCGAGCTCTCCTTCGTGCCATTAGACTTTCTTGGAATGAGAATGCAGCAGTACAATGACATTTTCCAGACCCTAAAACACTTTAAAATACAGTACTGTACACACTGACTTAGATTCAAAAACAAACACATTTAAAATACACAAAGCTATTGCACATAAACATAAGTAGCCTGGAAAACCCGGTGGGAGAATGTGCAGAAAGGTATGATTACAGGAAACTGTGTTCTGAGCTGTGCACAGAAAATATTCCTTCTCAAGGTGCATCAAAATCCTGTTAGAACATTGCATCTACACATCCCTCCATCTTCTGTCATGGCATCCTCTGCACGCGGGGTCACCAGGCTCCTGGAGCCTGCCCCAGCTGTTGGAGTGAAGGGGGGGTTGCATGTCACTAGTTTAAGACAGAGCCATGTAGACAGAAAAACAACCGTAAGCGCTTACATTCACACAAAGCAGATGACCTTCCTCTCAGAGTCTGGGGTCTGCTCGAGGTTTCTTCCAGACTTGGAGGTTTTTCCCTGCCACTGTCGCTTCATGCGCCCTCTGAAAGGATTTGATAGTTTCTGTTTTTGATGTGCAGTGCGCTTTGGGACGACTCTGGATCTGACTCTATTTTATTTATTTATTCTTTTTTTTTTTATTATTATTATTATTATCTTGTCTGCATTTTATTTTTGTTTTATCTTGTGAAGCACTTCGGGTTGCATGAAAAGTGCTACATAAATAAAGTTTGATTTGATTTGATTCACGCTTGAGGAAGCAAAAGGTGATCGATTGATTGATCTAAATTTTCTTTCAACTCCAACATGTGACAATTTCAGTCTGCAAAGTATTCAGTCTAACACCTTGCCCCTCAAACTGTTGCCATGGAGACAGAATCACTTGCACGTCTCATCATCGGGAGCCTCTTAGATATGTCACACAAAACACAGCTGCTTCCTCTATCCGTCACATTTGGGGGGTGGTTCGCTCGTCTGCATTCCCTGCACAATCACAACTCGTCTCGCAGCCTCTTTAGAGCAGAACATCCCGCCTGTTCTGCTCTGGGCCTTTGACATGCGATAAGTGGCTCTAAGAACAGTCACCTGTTTTAATGACTGCATAAAACTCCTCCTGCCACCCTCGCACATGTAAGTGCAGAGCGGATTCATGTAAAATGATGTTAAG
This sequence comes from Nelusetta ayraudi, assembly GCF_046127955.1. Taxonomy (NCBI): domain Eukaryota; kingdom Metazoa; phylum Chordata; class Actinopteri; order Tetraodontiformes; family Monacanthidae; genus Nelusetta; species Nelusetta ayraudi. The sequence continues at coordinate 209,350 of NW_027466091.1, forward strand.
TTAACACTGTTTTGTTTTCTTTGTCAAGCTGTTTTTTTTTTACATGCGATCTGTAAAATCAAATGCCAAGTAATTAAACAGATAAATATTGCAAATATTTTGGTTTTTTTTTAGTTCTAACACGGCTGTATTCAAAGCACAGACTTGAATTATTCTCATGTGTTACGTAAATTAAAAAGTATTCATTTTTCAACAAGCAGGCTCTTCAAATGGCTGCATCAGATGGTGCTGCTGAATGCTACTATATCAAATTTAAGTCAGTACAAATACAGTTCGTGCCGGGTGACAAATCATTCCTTCATGCCAACACCTCAGTTGAAAACAAACTGGCCAAGGCCCTTAACAAATGTTGAACAGTTCCCAGGCATGCAAGCAAAAGCAAAACAGAGGAACAACCAAAGAGGAAAATTAAGGAAGCGTTCAAAACACAGAGTTTTAATGATGTTTTTACCAATGTGGGCTACCAGCTAAAAGATATTTAACCTTTGGGCAACTGGGAAACATTCCAAAACTGATAAGTTTAATCATTGGACAGTTGATCAAAAAAAAAAAAATCCCTTCCTGTTTGACTTGATATAAGTGCCAACGTGAAAGTGAACTGACTGTTTGTTGTTGGTGGGCTCTCAGTTAGACATTAACTTTACTGCCTTCCTGATATGCTGCAGCACATTTAATTCTCAGCTCACCCTTGTCCTCCTTCTCCTTTCAGCTGCCATCTCAATTGCCATCTCCCTTCCATGCTGTGCCTCTGTTCTTATTGCTTCCCGAAAGCCTTGTCTCATTTATGTGCACAGGGATTTGTCAGACTTGAGTCAAGCCCATAGGCCTGAAACCCACAGCTGCAACTTGCTCCAACTGGTTATTCCTCCAAGATTGGTCGATGTCCAGTTACATCTATGCACCAAATTTAAGACACAAAAATTGAAACACTTTGGTGTAAATAGATTCTCTGGTGACATTTTCTAGTTCACATAATCCATAACATTCCACTCTATGCTAATACAGTACAATGGGATACAATGTAAGCTTGAGGTTAACAAGGCTATTCTCATTAGTTACAGTGTGTATGGTCATTTTTGCTTGTATGTAATATAACTTGTCAGACTTGCATGAGCCAGGACGAACAGACTCTTGGTTAGGAGGCTACAGGCTACCAGCTGGACTGCCAAGTCATCCATACACACAAGCTACTGTCTCTTCATCTAACATGGCCACAATGGTCTGACACAGTGTTGACAGTGTTGGAATTTTCACCCTCCTTGGACCTTCAGTACAGTAACATAATAGCAGAGAAAATGTGTGAAATGGCAGCATCAGGTGAACTGTCATGTTATCCCACAGCACTGCGTACAGTAAGTATGAAAATAATCAGATAAATGCGAGGTATGATTCAGAAAAGAAGACAAATCTTTCCTATAAATCTAGAGGGGTTTTTAATAGCGTGTAAATCAATTTTTCATGGATGTTTTGTTTTTTTTTCACTCAAAGGTTCAGGAAAATCTTTTAAACTGTTCCCTATGTTTACTTCACTATCCAGCCCAATCCAGCACTTTGAAACAGCCACAGTGGAGCAGAGCGCTACAGAAGAATAAATAAAAGTCATGGAGTACACAGCTCACACGTGAAATACATTTTAAATCCAAACAAAACAAGTTCAAAGGCATGAAGCATTAGTCACACATTAACAGGCTTATACAAAAGACAACATCAGATAAAGTCAACATCTTTCGAGGTGTCAACGGCAAAGGAAGGAGGTGGTATTTTGAGAGCAGATTTAAAAACAGACAGGGAAGTGGCCTGTCTCATGTGTGTTCTTTCTTCCTTCATTTCCAAACATAGCTAACAAGAGTCAATCTCCAGTGCAGTCTTGTACAAAATATGCCAGCATGCTGCATGACGCAGGATACGGATATATACAAAACACCTACACACACCGAAACTGCGTCTGACTACAGAGAGGGAGAGGAAATTGCAGTGCCCACTCGCTGTTTCTCTGCCTTGACGCGAGCTCTTGCTACACTCTGTTCCAAAGCAGTTGAGATGATCAGACGGCACGCGTTGCCAAGTCTTTGCCTCAGCATTTGTGCAACATCTCTGACAGCAGCTGCGTAACGGCAAACGCTGTAGTAAAAAAGGACTGAAACACGAACAACACGGCATTCGATCACGGTGTTTTAGATTACATAAAGTCCTTTCACTGCCTCTTCATTGAAATTTTCTCCTCATTTGTCTTTGCCAGCATGAGTCCTTGGGGACTGGTGGAGGAGAAGCACGGCGAAGATGCAACATCTTGAAAAAGACATTCTCCAAAACTCTCAGCATCTGCATCCCCTGAGGAAACACATCTCTAACTGACCAGATAAGTTTGCACAGAAGTCATCATGAAGAGCATTCATTTGAGATGCTCTGTGGACTGACTGAATGAACGATTAGGGAATCAGACTGTACTATATGATATACCCTTCATATCGAATGACCTGTTTTTATTCTCAAACACGTTTGGTTGGGCTTGCCTAAATTATAGAACAGCAAGAGACCATTGGCAAAATGCTAAATTGTAAGCAGGATTTTTTTTTTTTCAACCACATTTTGAGGTTATGTAAGCAAAGCTGATTTGTCGAAAGCATCTTCCAGAGGCATTTGTGGACTTCCCACTGAGTGATATCAAGCAGAAGAAAATTCACATAATAAACCAACCGCTGCTTCCTGTCATGAGCACTGCAATGTAAGAAAGATGACATTTTTTATAATAAATATGAAACTAGAAACAAAGCTGAAACGATAAAATGAATAGAGAAATGAGCAATAATAATAAACCATAGCCATTGTGTGTATGAGGGATGAACCTTTCAAATGTATTAACTTTTGGTGCTAGATTTGAGTGGATTTCAGATTAATGGGAGTGATAAAATTAAGCAGACATGTTTTGGGAAAACACATCCTTCATCAGCATTTAAACAAAAAATATTTCTGCATATAGATCTCCTCTCCTCCCCTTAACTGCCCTCCTTTAAAGCCTGGATATTCTCTTTTAATTTGAGCTTGAAAAGAAAATGTGATTTAGAATATGGGGTTCAATTGATTGCTTTCATTCTTATGGGAGAGCTTTGATAGAATTTGCCAATAGCCTTCACCAGATGACATTGCGCCACAGAATTCAGGCTCTTTGTACTAAGGGGAATGAATATTGTGCAGTGTATCTAATACATCACCTCTAATGTGCTTTTGACATACAGTCATGAAGGACCATGTCGGGGCATTCAAAGGCAAAAAAGACCCTTTTCAAGAGTGCTCACTCTGTTATGTATGTCATGCAATGCCAATGCCAATGTGGTTTGCTTCCGTCTGAGCTATGATAACCTAAAAAAACTATGACAGCAGGTATATCTCCCATATTTACCATTTAAAGCAAATGGTGGTGAACAGACTTCTGGTTCAATACAGTCATTTTTGAAGACTCTGGCCTCAGAATATAGCAGGGTTTTATTCTTCACATGGGATTTTCCGGCTTCATTGGAATCCCTGCACGTCTTCTGCAGAGGTGGCTTGCATTTTGTTTGCAGCCTAGTACAAATGGTCTGTCTATGTATTGTTGAGAGCATGCGAGTCAATGTCCCTTTCTTTTCCCTGCTGTTTTCAGTCTCCCACGCTAGGTTTAGTGGGACAAGTAAGGGCTCAGCAATTGGAGCGTTTGGTTTGGAGATACATAACAGCTGCATATGAAAATGTTGAACTGCTTCTTTTTCAGAGGCTCTCAAGTAAATGTTGTAAGCAAGCGCAGGAGTTTGTTTTTATAAGTCACTGCTAGCGTAACCTTAAAACCAACAAAACCTCTTTGAGAGGTCTGTTGACCACACGATTTGCTCCACAGCTGCTTTCTGTTTGGTGAATCCACGTGGGCATAGAAATACATTTGGTAAACACAAATCAGCCATTGCGCATACTGGAGTGTCACACCTAACAACATCAACACGTGTATGCAGTCTTTGCTGCAGACTTACTTCAGGGGCTGTCAGCAGTACAGAGGAAAATGGTAGCTGAATCATAATGGACCAGCACTGTCACATTGCCACCTAGTGGCTGTGATAGTTTCTGAACGCAATTTGTCAAACAACACAGCGTCCTCCTTCACAGAGTTCCCATACTGTTCGGGACGTTGCTTCTATATAATATTTTCCTTTTAATGCAGTCTCACTTTTTTGTTTAGCATCAAAATAATGTTAAAGCTCATGTAAGAAAGGAAATTGAACAGAGATCGTTAAACAGATAATCAGCTGCAAGTGTTTCTCTTCCTCTTGAAGATTAGCTTTTTGCGTGAACGGGTGAATGAGAGTCTGTAAAGCACTTTGGGGGACAATGGAGTTGCTGAAAAGCACTATATGTGTGTGTGTGAGTGTGGTCCATTTACCACTTACCATTTAGATTTTAATCTGGGCACAGTTCTAATGGTTTGCATTTGGTGCTGTAATAAACTCAATTTCCACATTTGTACGACTTGAAGTCCACTTGGTGCAATATGTTCAAGTGACAAAGCGCACAAATTACCACTGATGAATTTGCACCAACTGTGTCCACTTAGCACAGTGCATTATGCAGGAGTTATTGGTATTACAAAGGATTTCCTGTCCTTCGCTCTGCCGAACAGCACATCAGCTGAGTGGGCAGTTGCTGGACAATCACAGAACAAGTGTAGGTGTTGGCTACTGTTAATCAGCCACATCCTTTTTTTTCCCGAACTGTAACAATGGATCGTGACCCATTTGTCATGCATCTCTCCATAATTTACGTCAGAGGATAACATCTTGACCTGGCAGTTTAAATCTTCAAGTGAGAGCCCATGTCTGCCTGCACTGTTCTGCTTGTTTAAAATAGGGCAACGGTGGAGTCAGCAAGGGCATTTTGCGCTGTATATGTTCCAGAAAGCTGTACAGATAAAAAGGCTACAAGACATCAGGATAAGACGCAGGAACCTTTTTTTTGGAGGGGTGGAGGGGGGTCTGGGGTGTTGGGAGGTGTGGGGGTGAACTAACAGACTAACAGATGTGTTTTACAGAGGGATGGGTTTCACAAATGACCAAACACAGTGACTCACTTGTTTGTAGAGTTCTCCAAACAAAGCCCACACAGCTCCTCCTACACCATATTGAGCTCCCGGAAGAAGTGTTTAGATGCTGCGACAAGCTGACAGAATCAGTGCAACTCAGATCTAAACAGCAACAGCCTGTGATTATTTGCAGCACTGTAGCTTGGGACTGTGACGACCAGTCACATGGCACATGGTAAAGCTGGGTGTGTGAAATGTGTACATTCTGAGCTGCTGCTTGCATGCTTGAGGTGTTGCAACAGAAAATAAATCAAGACATAAATTACATGTTAGATGTCGTATGTCATCATAAACTTTTTTTTTTTTATCACATGGCTGGCTGGTTACTAGAAGTGGGAAATAAGAACATCTTGCTAGAGCTATCTACATTTTTAATGAGGAATCTAAAATACATCTTCTTCTGCCGCATTATCCGGGGTCGGGTCGGGGGGCAGCAGCCTCAGCAGAGATGCCCAGACCTCCTTGGCCCCAGTCACCTCCTCCAGCTCATCCGGTGGGACCCCAAGGCGTTCCCAGGCCAGCCGGGGGACATAGTGCCTCCAGCGTGTCCTGGGTCTTCCTCGAGGCCTCCTCCCGGTGGGACATGCCCAGAACACCAGCCCAGGGAGGCGTCCAGGAGGCATCCGGAACAGATGCCCGAGCCACCTCAGCTGGCCCCTCTCGATGCGGAGGAGCAGCGGCTCTACTCCGAGCTCCTCCCGGGTGGCTGAGCTTCTCATCCTGTCCCTCAGGGTACGCCCAGCCACCTTGCGGAGGAAACTCATTTCGGCCGTTTGTATTCGCGATCTTGTTCTTTCGGTCACTACCCAAAACTCGTGACCATAGGTGAGGGTGGGAACGTAGATCGACCGGTAAATCGAGAGCCTCGCCTTTCGGGCTTAGCTCCTTCTTCACCACGACGGACCGGTACAGCAGCCGCATCACTGCAGACGCCGCACCGATCCTGTCAATCTCACACTCCATCCTCCCCTCACTCGTGAACAAGACCCCGAGATACTTGAACTCCTCCACCTGAGGCAGGATCTCCCCACCGACCCGGAGAGGACAAACCACCTTTTTCCGGTCGAGAACCATGGCCTCGGACTTGGAGGTTTGCAGCCGCTTCACACTCGGCTGCAAACCGCCCCAGTGCACATTGGAGGTCCTGGCTCGATGAAGCCAACATGACCACATCATCCGCAAAAAGCAGAGACGCAATCATGTGGTTCCCGAACCGGACTCCCTCCGGCCCTGGCTGTGCAAATTCTGTCCATGAAAGTGATGAACAGAACCGGTGACAAAGGGCAGCCCTGCTGGAGACCAACATGCACTGGGAACAAGTCTGACTTACTGCCGGCAATGCAAACCAGACTCCTGCTCCGATCATACAGGGACCGAACGGCCCTTAACAGAGGGCCCCAGATCCCATACTCCTGGAGCACCCCCGACAAGATGCGTCGAGGGACAAGGTCGAACGCCTTCTCCAGGTCCACAAAACACATGAAGTGAAGTTGGGCGAACTCCAATGAGCCCTCGAGCACCCGACCGAGAGTATGGAGCTGGTCCAGTGTTCCACGACCCAGACGGAACCCGCACTGTTCCTCCTGAATCCGTGGTTCGACTATCGGCCGTATCCTCCTCTCCAGCATCCTGGAATAGACTTTACCGGGGAGGCTGAGGAGTGTGATCCCTCTATAATTAGAGCACATCCTCCGGTCCCCCTTTTTAAAAAGAGGAACCACCACCCCGGTCTGCCAGTCCAGAGGCACTGTCCCCGACCGACACGCAATGTTACAGAGACGTGTCAGCCACGACAGTCCCTGCACATCCAGAGACTTGTGGTACTCAGGGCGGCTCTCATCCACCCCTGGAGCCTGCCGGTACCTGTCAGCTGCTTCCGGGGTCCCACGAGCCAGCATGGCTCGATAGGACTCCTTCTTCAGCTTGACGGCATCCCTTACTTCCGGTGTCCACCGCCGGGTTCGGGGGTTACCGCCACGACAGGCACCAGACACCTTACGACCACAGCTGCGAGCAGCTGCGTTAACAATAGAGGCGCCTAAAATATATTTCTTAAACATACTGTTAAGCTAATATGAGAAAAAAAACAAAAGTACACTTTTTGACATGGCATGTCATACATATATACATACATATATATACACACAAATAAGGCCATTTTGGGGCATGTGTATACATGCCCACATGTATATATGGGCATTATGAGCTCCATTGTATAAAAGAAAAAAGAAAAAAGAAAGAAAAAGAAATACCAAGCATAGTTTGAAAAAAATGTATAATGCAATTTTGGGTATTAGTGACATCTCAAAAAAGGATTTTCTGACAAGCTCCTCAAGCAGTCTATCAATCACAAACAATGTTCAAAAATCAAGTTTTACAACTTCTAGAGGAGAGAGGGGAGAGAGGGTGCAGTGAGGGCAGAAATACAGGTTGGGTGGTTTCGCCCTCTGCTGGTCTGCGTAGGTCCTTAAACTGAAACATTTTTTACTTCAAAAAAATATTAAGAATTACTGTGCTCCCGTAGTTGAACTTTAATGTTGTTGCCGTGTGATATTAATATAATCCCGTAGAAAAATGTGTTTATGTGCAAGAGCACCCTTATCACCTGACTTCACAACTGTGTCAGATTATAATGACGTTTTGTTTTTTTTTAGTGTTCTATTTTCAAAAAGCTTTCATGGAATGTTGACTGGTAATACTAAACCTAAAAATAAATGTTACCATTGCACGAGACCAAATAAGGCACGTCCTTGAAAAGTTTTGGTGCGGGGTCCATATAATAATTTGATGGAAATAATTTTTTTATTCCACGCTCCCCAATGACTCAAAACCTGTGGACTGTCTTCGTACTAATATTGCACTCAATTTCTTATTTTTGTTTACGTGGACAATTTGCAGTTTGTATTTTTGCCAAAGCCCGTATTAATCAGAAGAAAGGGGGCGCGAATTTGCACTCTCAAAATGCCTTTTCTCGTTTTCCTTAATCTCGGAATGTTGCCCTGGACGTCTCGAGAAAAGAACAAGGTGGGTAGAAAAGTGCACTGAACCTTATTTCAGTTGGTGGCTCGAGCCGAAGCCACCGACGTGTCTGTGCGGACCGACACGTTCAGTTCAGCATAACAACTGGAAATCAGCTGGGAGGCTGGCTGGTGCCGCCGGGCTATCTAACCCGTGTGGGACGCTGACTGTTCAGCGTCGATGTAATGGTGGACAAATGGTGTCCATTAGAGACTTTGGCTGCATTTGCGTTGTGACCACAATTTAGATTGTTCGCCAGATGTATAGTGTTAATGTTACCACCGTTATTCTTATTATTAATGGTAGGTTTTGAACGGCGTCACGACTGCATCGGTCACCTGGAGCGCTGATTGGCTAAGAGCGCTGATCCGGGTACTGCGCTAGATCGAGCCCATTAGCTAAAGGTACCAATATGGCGGAGGTAAGAGGGAAAACAGGGGAGAAGCAATCGATCTTAAATCGATATTTTTAAAATTTGTGTCCTGTATTTTTCACTTTTACTGTATCGATTGGAGAAATGGTAGATTTTCCCACATGTGTAGCGTGTTTCGTGTCATAATTGTCAGTTTTATTGCTCAAAAAAATGCTTGAATGTCGGTAGTGATCCTTCACTACAAGGCCGCTGCGCCTTCGCTCGCTCAGCTGCTGTGGTGTAGCGGCAGCGTAAATTGATACGTAAAATTAACGTTAGCTTGCTGGTTAAAGGTATTAATGCTTCGCGCCTGATGTGATCAGAAACTTGTTATTTTTCAATTGAGGAGTGAATATTTGGCACATATGTCACGAAGCTTGCCCTATCCTGTGTATTGCAATGCTACTCGCAAGAAATTAGTGTTTACATTTTACGGTGCATAACGTTAACTGGAGGCTTTCGGCTTAGCTTGATGGCTAGCTAACTGTTTCAGAAGCCGACACTACGTTAACCGTGGTTTTTGAACATCGTTTGATTCCCTTTGGTGTCGATTATTTCGAACATGTACGATCCTATTGAGTGCGGGGTTTTGTGATTACAACTGCCTTCGAGCGTCGAGTGTAGATTTTCGTGAAAACGCGGCCACCGCTGTTCTAGCCACCTAGTTCAGGTAAAGTTAGCGGTGAATGCAGTTTGTACCTTCAGTTTACGTTCGGCGTCCCCCCGCCGAGCATGGCATCAGTTTTCGGACCTTGACAGTAAAAAATGAAGGCACAAATTCAAGCACAAAAGGCAATGACATTTTCTTTAGTCCAATGCATGGATTTGTAACTTGGTTCTTCTGTTTTGCAGGCTTCCCTAGGGAGTTCTAGTCCAGGTAAGTCAATCTTTGGTATGCACCTATGAATTTGCTTCATGTACAGTGCTGAATATTGCATTGTATTTAAACAATTATAGACTAAATATGACAATGAATTTATTGATTTAGTTTTTTGTTTTGTGTGTGAAAATCTACATTGTATACTTATTTTTCTCTGTGTACCGCTGACACGCCTCCAATCATTTTTCTTTGCTCCCTCAGTTGGCTCTTTATCATCAGAGGACCATGATTTTGATCCAACAGCAGAAATGTTAGTTCATGAGTATGATGATGAGAGGACCCTGGAGGAGGAAGAGTCTCTGGAGGGAGGAGGGAATTTCCGCTCCGAGCTCGCAGATCTCGAAAGGGTAAAAAACAAATTATACATTTTGAAATTTATGAGACGTACTTGGGGAGAAATGTGCTCAAAATACACAACAATTGATATTATACTCCATTGATTTCTATCTTTTTTTATGTAATTGAGTTAAGGATCTTGTTATTGTCATGAAATATTTACTTTTGTGATGCCAAATGTTAATAAAAAATGTACACTGGATAAAGCCACAGCAAACCCTTGATATAAATAGAATTGGAAAAAAAACAGTACAATTTTTTTCTGCAGAAAGATTTAACAAAATATGCTTTTTTAAAAAAATGGAAATTACATTTAGAGGGATTTAATTGGGGATATTTATGTCATTGTCTGTCAGTTATGCAACCATTTTTTGTATTCATTATTTTTGTTGAAATTTTGTGTCATTTCAGGAGGGCAACATGCCTTTAGAAGAGCTGCTTGCCATCTATCGCTACGAGGCCTCTGCAGGCTCCAGTATAGACAGCTCTTCTGGGGACCTGACTGATGAGCTCCCTGACATGACTTTGGACAAGGTACAGGATGCCTCTCATGATGGGATATGTGTTATCAAATCAGGAGATCTTGTGGATTAAAAGTTAAGAGAATCCACTCTTACAGTCACTGTAATGCAACACATTGTGTTTCTATAGGAGGAAATAGCCAAGGACCTGCTCTCTGGAGACTACGAGGAGGAGACCCAGTCCTCGGCTGATGACCTCACCCCCTCTGTCACTTCACATGAAGCTACCGACTTTTTCCCAAGAACACTGCGATGTAAATGACTTATTATTTATATATATATTATTTAAATTTAAAAGAAAAACCAAAAAGCTGCATAACCTAAATTTCAAAAATTTTAGCTGCATGGGTTTTCATTATTAAAATTATTAAATGGTTTTGAGTTTTAAATACCATATTTATTATTAGTTCTTATGTTAACTCATCGTGTGTGTGTGTGTGTGTGTGTGTGTGTGTGTGTGTGTGTGTGTGTGTGTGTGTGTGTGGTGTGTGTGGTGTGTGTGGTGTGTGTGGTGTGTGTGGTGTGTGTGGTGTGTGTGTGTGTGTGTGTTGGAGAGACGATGGAACCAGTAAAAGTCAAACCTAAATGCTGAAATGTTTTGTTTTTGATTAGCTAACGCTATCTCTGATGGTGACAAAGAGTCAGAGTGTGACGATGATGGCCCAAGTCCAGAGGACTCCAGAAAGGTAAACTGCTGTTCCATAGTTAAAGGTTTTCTCACCATGAACTGCATTGACTTGAGCATAATGTTCATCCCAGGAAATAATGGTGGGAAGCCAGTACCAAGCAGAGGTTCCAACCTGTCTCAGTCACTACAAGGAGGGAGAGAAAGGTAATCATTTCAAAATCTACTCTTTACATGCGCCTGGCGTCTCATGTCCTCGCAATGTCGTATCAGGAGTGGGAACATACGTGCCCGGTTGATAACGTCATCGCTTGTTTGTATCCAGCTTATGAAGATGATGACGAGTTACTATGGAACCCGGGTTCATTGCCAGAAAGCAAAGTCAGAGGTTTCTTGTCGGAAGTGTCGTCACGGACAACTGACGAAAAGGCCGGGTGCGATAAACCTGGGATTCACATGCGTGACAACGAGCGGGTAAGCACTGTCCTCACTAACTACCCTTCCAGTGGTAAACACAACCAGCACTGGAACTGCAATACACCCTTTAGTAGTCGTCCTCGTCTTGCAGTCATCTTAAGGTAATTGGGGTTTTGTTTACAGTATCCAGTCATTCATAACCCGCAACTTTTTTTGAACTTTTTCATTTAGGCTTTGACTGAGCTCGTCAAGTGCAACTACAACACCCGTGAAGCACTGGACAGATACTGCAGTCGTGTGAAGTCGTCAAAAGGTAACCAACGCACTGCGAGCGCCCAGCTCTCATTTGGAACTTTTTAAATGATGCAATTTTTGTTATTATTAATATGTATAGCACATATCACTGCCATAGTACCGCTTCCATTATTAGCATGTAATTAACATGTTAATCCACTAGAGGGCATTCAACCTGTAGGGTATTGTTTCAGAGAGATGAGAGGTGACTGGCCGAATGGTTCAGTGTCCACCTTCTGTCTCGAGGGTCCTGGCTTACATTTCCTCAGCCAGCTCACACCAAAGAGGTGCTGCAGCGTCAAGGGTGCTGCTTGAATGTCCTCTTTGTGCTCGTCCACCAAAAGAACAAATTTTGGGCAATGAAACATGCACAAATGTACTGATTTCAGCATCTGAAGCTTGCAGTTACATGCAGTCATTGACTTTGGTGCCAGCCCTATTGATTATGGTGCACCAGCAGTCCGTTAATGTCTTCTTCTTCTTTTTTATTTTCAGAAAAAACGCCTCCATGGTCTGAAGAGGAATGCAAGAACTTTGAACACGCACTACAGATGTACGACAAGAACTTTCACCTTATCCAGAAACACAAAGTAAGTCGCGTTCTCGAGATCGCCTCTGCCGAACAGGCAAAAGTGTTTGATTTAACCCGTGGAAACCCATATTTCAATGTTACTCTGCTCCTCAGGTCACAACACGAACGGTCGCCGAATGCGTGGCGTTTTACTACATGTGGAAAAAGTCGGAGCGCTTTGACATCTTTGTGCAGCAGAATCGGTTCGGGAAGAAGAAGTACAGCAGCTACCCTGGCGTGACGTAAGCAGAGTCTGTTCACTCTACTCTCTCGAGTTCAGCGCACCTGATGTCGAGACTAACGGCGAGTGTTGTTGTCCAGAGACCTGATGGACAGGCTGGTGGACGAAGCGGAGGGACTGGCAGTGGACAGCTCGTCGTCGTCCGTGTGCTCGGGCGCCGGCGGCGGAGGAAGACTGGAGGCCACGACCGACCAGCAGCTCAGCCTGCTCAACTCCATCACCGCCAGTGACCTCACAGGTGAGTCGCTGCACCAGCCGCTCAGTGAATGGGGGGGAAAGTCTTTTGAAGAATTGTTAACTCTCTCTCTCTCTTTTGTTTCACTCACTCTTTGTCTTTCCTTCTCAAAATTCGTCCTTATCCCACTTCACATGCAACTGAGAAAATCGAATTACTGACGGGAAGGTGTCCTCCTCAACAGTAGGGGGCGATATGTCTCTTTTCAGCGGGTTAATACGACCCCTCTCCGGTTGACCTCTCACGTCACCTAACAATAATCCACTGCAGCGTGATACATTTTTCCAAGCGAGGTGGATAATCATAAAGCTTTTTTCATCTGCTACACAACGTACACCAGCGACTGTTACTGACTCACTTCTGCTTTGAACTCGGGCTTCATGAAACAATCTACTGGAATGCTCTACGTCATCACTAGTGCACAAACATCAGTCAGGATGCGCTGTGATGGCTATGATAATAACTGATGTTTTGAATGTGATTATAGACAATGAATCATCAAGTGTGCACCACACAGTCATCATTACAGGTGTTGAATGCTTTAAAAGGGCTTAAAAAATGGATTTTAAACATTTCTAATACAAAGCTTTTCATCATAGTCACATTTTGTTGTGTGTGTTAAACCATAAAAGAGTAAACAAATGACAACGTGTTATGGTTTATATTGTAGACTATTTAATAAACAGCCGACTTTTAATGTGTTCCCACAGAATTCTACACACTCGGAATTCTCTCTCCGTCGCTTTTTATTGCACACTGGAAGTGGTTTTCATTAAAACCCAGCAATGTTCCCATACTTGTTCAGCACATCTGGACTAATTTTCATGCTCTCAGAATGACCGCAGAACATTCAAGAACATTTCATGAGACTGATTACAACGGAGTTCAATGCAGAAATGCGTTACTTACTGTGCCAAGAAGGTGCACGCTATCAGCTGGGGTGGGAGGGTGTGGAGCATGCACACATGCACACATGCACTGTCTGGCTAAACTCAGGCTCAGAAAATCAAACTCCGGTCGCATTATATACATATATTTGTGTGTATACACAAACAAAAATACCCTACCAGTCAAAGGTTTGGATGCACCCTGTGAATTTAATGTCTTTTCTTTCATTGTCATGATATTGACATGGCAGTTTCTCCCTGAAGGCATCAACACTATGTATGAACACACGTGGAATTATGTAGGAAGCAATACGAGTATAAAATAACTCAAACACATTTAATATTTCAAAAAAAACCAACAGCCATCCTCTGTGTGTTTGCAGCCCTGAGCAACAGCGTGGCCACGGTGTGCAGCCCCGCCGACGTGGGCTGCCTGGACTCCTACAGCTTCCCGCCGCTGGACAGCCTCCACCGCGGCGCCCTCGGCCACGACGAGTCCCTGGGCTTCCCCGCCGCCACCGCCGCCGCCGAGCCCGACTGCCTCAACATGCTGGACGCCGGCTTCTACCACTCGGAGCTGGGCCAGCTGGGCGGCGTGTGCGTCAACAAGGACTGTGAGCGGCCCTCCAAGAGACTCAAGATGGCGCTGCCCGACCCCTTCATCAACGACGTGTCGGTGGGCGGCCTGGGCGTGGACTTTGACGCGCGGCGGACAGCCTCACACCACCACCACCGGATCACCGGTGCCAAAATGGCCGTGTCTGTCACGGACTTCGGGAGCCTGGGCGGCGCCGGCGAGCCCAACGGCTTCCTGGGGGCGCACGCGCGGCACCACACACAGCACACTGCAGCACTTCAGTCCGAGTGAACTTCCTCCCCGCCCAGCCCCGCCCAGCCCCACCCCCCCACCCCCTCGAACCCTCCCGTGTTCTTCCCTTTCGAAGCCTCACCTGGTTGTACATAGAAAAAACTGTGACCTCACTGGAGACTCCCATTTTTGTTTAAATTCTATTCTATTATATATGTGTATATGAATATACTTTTTTGTTTTCATTATTTTGTGTAATATGACATCAGTGATGTCTCTCATATAGAACTAAATCTTGATTTCTCTCAAGAGTTTATATAGCCATTTATTTTATTTTGTGTCGTGCGGTCTTGGAGGTTTGTGACGTCCATGCACAGAGGGGCCCAGAGGCTGCAGCAGGAGAGTTGTGGATCTTCCTCGCAACTACACTCATCCTCAGCGCTACATTTTTTTTATTTTATTTTTTTATCATCCTGCCATTTATTTCTTGTGTGTGTGTGTCTCCCCAGCTGCCAACACAACGACTCCATTTTCTGGGTTTTGTGTCAGGATTTAGTCGCTTGTCACCTTTGTTGAAAGGAGTGGTACTGTTTTGTTTCTCCCCCCCCACCCCCTCCTGATTAGTGGTTTGTTGATCGGTACTCTTCCAAGCTAATACTAATGGAAATATTCCCCACCGTCCCCCCCCCAAAAAAGAGAATGTGGCAGGATTGTAAGATGAGAAACACTACGGTGGGGAGCCGAAGTGAATGCGTGCAAAAGTGTTGAGGCGCCAGCAGCGAAGGCCTCGACGCGGCGCTCTTTGTTTTCTCCTGTGGAAGCTGGTCTTTTCCGGGTTTTTGTTCCTTTTTTTCCTTTTTCTGCTCGTGTTCTTACAGTTTTGTTTCAAAGTTGCCAATCTGGTTCACGTGACTTTTTCGCAGCGGCAGCAGCAGCAGCAGCAGCAGCGGCTCGTATTTATTCCACCTCAACCGATCGTGCATCCCCCGTAACTTTCTCGAGAGGCAAAATAGCAGAGTGTGAAAATTGGAGTCGCCTTGTCGGTGGGATTCAGAGTCCATCTTGTGCTGCTTCTTTTGCTGCAAAGTTCAAAAGTTTAAAAAACAAAACAAACGGTAGCAATATTTCAACACAAAGACGTTGGTTTCGTTTTAGTCGTTAAACATTCTCAGCCACCTTAAAGTGTGTCATTACTGCACAGTGAGATTTTTGCTTCATTCTTCGATGCTTCGGCTTCTAGCCGTGCTACACTCAGTCAAGCTTGTCATAGTTTAATAAGAAATATGGTTTGCACATGCTATCCCGAATTAGCCTGCCTGCCCCCTTCCCCACCCCCCACTTTAGATTAAATGCCATTTTCAGACCACTCAGCAGTCTCTCTAAAAGCCTGCGAGCAGTATTATCTATTTAAAGCCACTTTGTTTTTGTATTTAACGTGTTAAAGACTCGAGAATGCCTCGTGTGATCTGGTCGGCGATCTCTCTCTCAGAGTAAAGTAGCAGCGACGGAGCCATTTTCCTCTCGACTGAAGTCCATACGTGTAAGATGTATAAAGAAAGAAATGTTTACCAGGTTATCATGTGTTGATTGGATGCAGTAGTTGTGTTTACTTTATCTATGCATTTGTGCTATGGAAAAATTAGTTTGCTTCAGGGTTACACGGTGTGTGTGTGTGTGTGTGTGTGTGTGTGTGTGTGTGTGTGTGTGTGTGTGTGTGTGTGTGTGTGTGTGTGTGTGTGTGTGTGTGTGTGTGTGTGTGTGTGTGTGTGTGTGTGTGTGTGTGGACAGGATTTGCGCCTGGAAACCACCAAGTTTGATCAAGTGATTCAGTCTCCAAAGCCCACCACCAGAGTATTCACCTTTACCTTTTCATGTAAATAACAAGCAAATAGCCTTTATAAATTCTATTAACGGACCTCCTACACTTGTGAATTTGTGTTAATACGAAGGTTTTACTTTGATCCCTCGTCAGAAGGCAATAATGTGTAGATATGTACAGACGTTTTGGTTTTTTTTTTCTTGCTTTTTACTGGTTGACTTTTGGTGTTTTTGTTTGTTTATTTTTTATTTTATTTTTTTCCTCCCTGGAAACTTATGACACCCCCCGACTCCCAAGCGGCTGAAACCACGCATGCCAGCTGTGTCCCTTCCTCAAGTGTACCACTGAAAACAGCTTTTCCCGACAAGCTTATGGATATTACTCTGTTGCAAAATTGAATTGGCATTCCAACCCTGCAGCCATTGTGTAAAAGACAAGTCATCTTTCTTTGCTTCCTCTTGATAAAGAAAAGCTCTTTCTACATGTCGTCTATATTTGTCTCGATGGTAAAGGGATTGCTGCTGCTCTCGTGTGTTGGGAGCGAGTTTCTCGTCAAACAATGTGCATAATGCAGTAGGTCCTCCAGGCTCTCCTAGCTTTAGCAGTGCAGTGATATTTATTTCACCTGTGGTTTGTACAAAGATGCAGAAAAACTGTCTGAATGTAAAGGCCATTAAGTTGTAGAAGTAGGCTTTTTTTTTTCTCCCCCCCCCCCACCACCCTGTGAATTAAAACGTGATATTTTATTGACTTTAATGTGCAAGAAAGCACTTAACAAATTTCTTTTATATTTTGTATTGTGTTTTAAAGTTTGAAAAACAAAAAAAATATATACAGCAGTTGTGGTTTTGAAAAAGAAAACGAGTCCTTTGAAAACAGAAAACACCTTTGTGTATAAAAACAACCCACAAAACCTAAAAATGTAAATGGAGATATAGACAATCAAAGACTTCACTATAAAAAATGTTCAAGAAGCTATCTTTATTGTTTATAGAAAATTGTACATAAACATTGAGTTGTTTTTTTTCCTTTTGTTAAACATTATTTTGTATTTTCTGTTGTACTTTAATACCTTGTGTACAGATCCAGAAATAAAGCTCTGGAAAAGGTTCGGAGATGGTCTGTTCCCTGAATACCATTGAAACGAAATGCTTAGCTAAAGAGTGACATGCAATAGTAAAGGAGAGAAAACCTGCAAGACTGAAACCAATGACTAATTGTATTAATAATAATAAAAACAGAAACGTCACTAAATCGAAATATTTGATAATTAAACACATTGAGTACATATATAATTATAGCACTGAAAAAGTTTATGAAAAAAAACTACTTTTGGTAATTCATATCAATAATCAAAGGATAAATTGTTTAGAATTTCACGGGAACACCAGACTGCCTTCAGTGGTCGTTTCTAACAACAAAAGTCAACTTGAAAAGAGAGGTGACTGGAGGCAAAGACAAGAACAAGTGTCAAGCAAGGATACACAAAAAGTTCCCTAGTCGTGACTGGAGAGACTGTAAATCATCACAGTAAGTGAGCCCATTCACCATGCATTATTATATGTGTGTTACGATAATAAATGAAATAGAATAACGATCGGTCCACCAATGTTCAGACCTCTTACTGTTTTGGCACAGTTACACATTGAGGAGAACGACCTTCACTCTGAAGGTGAGTGGAAAATGGGGGGAAATATGGGTCCTCCTCCTGAGGCTCCGCTAGTGGAGAACCGCTGGTCTGGAGAGTGTTGACCCACAATCTCCTGTGGTTACACACTGTCGCCCCTACGGGGAAGCACTGCATTGTATTGGGATTTGCCAACGCTGACAAAAACACCAAAGAAGAAACAAGAGGCGGAAGAGGAAGGAGGGAAGGGTGGCGTCACATGATATATCACGTGACGATTATCTTTTAAACATGGCGTCTGGGTCCGCAGGAACCGCAGCCTTCAGAGGCACCATGGCTCCTGTAAGCATCCCAGCAGTGTTTGCCGCGTTGACTTTGCTGTTCGCTCCTGCTGCCGCTGAAATCACAAGCGCCGTTTTGGACAAACAAAGCGGTCAGCTGTCTGTGGTCGAGGGCTTTAAGGAGCACTTTGTAGCCTGGGCCAACTTCACTGATGACATCAAAACATCAGGGTAAGTGGACTCTAAGGTCGTCGTCTCTTTATGTCAGGTTGATATATTTGTTAAAATGTTGTTGTTGTTGTTGTTTTTAAAAAATATATATATTTGAACAGAAAATTGCATGCTATTTGTGACGTATTCCCGCTTGTTTGGGTTGCAACCCGCTTCAGATAACTACAGCTCTTGTTCCTGTCCCATTTGCTGGCAAACAGGATAAAGTTCGCTCGTTTTACATGAGAACAATGATCGCTGAACAACAACCCTCATACCTAAGACATATGAAAAACAAATTCCCAACAGCAAGCCCCCGAAATAAAAATAAATACAAAAATAAATTAAAAATACAAAAACAAGAAGACAGTTTCTTCAGCTATATAGAAATGCATTGCCCTTCCCAATCTCTTGCGCAAAAAGCATGAATAACAGAAGTGAAACACAAAAATGCACAGTCATAGGAGAAGGTTTTTGGCACTACTTAAAACTTCTCCATTCCATTTATTGTTATTAAACATTTTCCAGAGATTTGTTTTGACTGTTTCAAAAAAAAAAAAAGTGTGGCTGCATCTGAGGCACACAAACAAATAGGAATTGTTTTTGTTGCTTATGGTTAATAAGACAAAATAGGAAAACTGAACTCTTTTAGTTCTTCTACTCTGGATGTTTTGCGAGTCTTGCTGAAACATCCAGTTCTGAGCTGGTTGGAACAGTGTGCATGTAGCATGTGGGTAAATGTTGGTGACTGCACTAAAATAAACTGCACTTGGAGACTGACGGCTGTTTCTTAGTGCAATTCAGTACATCGTGAAGGAATGAGGTGTCCCAAAACTTTTTTCCACCCTTGTAAGGTTAAGATTGCAGGAACCTTCATAAGAACTGTGTGGTTTTCCTGATGTATGACTTGCAAATAAAAAGGCTTTAGCAACAAATGAATATATATTTTGAAAAAAAAAAAAAAAATTCTAAATCATGTGACCCATTTGATAAGTTAAACTGCCATCTAAAACTTACAGGGATGTCTCAGACCTCAGCAGGCCATCAACCTTTTTTTTATTATTATTATTATGAGGCAATATGTCCCATGACTTTGAACAAACTGCCTGACGTGATTGAATTCAACTAGACTTAAAACGACCTTAAATGGCTAACGAGATGATAGCAAGAGCAGTGTCACATGGACACTATGGACGTGTGAATCAGGCCCAAATTCTGGCAACAAAAATAAAAGCCTCGGTTGATCTCCGTGCCGCCAGGAAGTTAGTTTCACTTCTTCCTCAGAAACCAGTAGTTGCAAAAATGTTTCCCATGTCATCAAAGAAGAGACACTGAATCTGTGCAATCACTGCACACGTGATCCAGCTGTGCTGACAGTGGATTGATGTAATCGTCAATAACTGCAGGCAGACTACAGTGCAGAGTCCGGTCTTTGGTTTTGTGTTTTTGCTTCATTTACAATAAATGTTGTAGATGGTGTCAGTAATGACATTAAAAACAAGTGATCTGCTGCTGCAGCAACCACAACAGCCACAACAAAGTTTTTTTTTTGTTTTTTACACAAGCATGTGTTATTCATTTCCATGTCTACTCTCCTTAGCTGGGCTTACCTGGAGGTCACCACAAGCAGTCGCTACAATGACAGTCTGCAGGCCTACGCTGCCGGAGCTGTGGAAGCCGCAGTCACATCTCAGGTGAGCATTATTCCTCTCAGGAACCTGTGGTTCCGTGTCAATTACGTCTAATTGAATGTATTTATTCATGCTTGTTCCAGCTCATCTACAAGCACTGGATGAACACTCTGGTCAATTACTGCGGGCCCTTCACGTCGGAGACCGGTTACTGCAAGCGCCTGGAGAGTTACATCAGAGACAATCTGCAGTGGGTTCAGGAACAAATGGAGAAGGAGTCAAATTCAGCGTACTGGCATCAGGTATTTGACCGGCATGTGTTGGATGTCGGATCAAATCAAGAGAGAAGCAAATGAAAAGCTGGAAATGAGCGGTTTGACTGTCCGGCCTTGTCCTCTCCCAGGTGCGCCTGGCACTGCTGCAGCTGAAAGGCCTGGAGGACAGCTACAATGAACAGCTGTCCTTTCCACTCGGGCCCTTCTCCTTCAATCCACTTGGCTTCATGTAAGGAAAAGTAACTCAATTTATATATTATTAAAAAAAAAAAAAAATTATATATATATATATGTATGTATGTATGTATGTATGTATGTATGTATGTATGTATGTATGTATGTATGTATGTATGTATGTATGTATGTATATATATATATATATATATATATATATATATATATATATATATATATATATATATATATATATATATATATATATATATGTATATGATAGTATTGATTTCCTACTTTTGTTTTACATTTTCAATTCAGACTCTTCCAGTTGGGTGGGGATTTGGAAGACTTGGAATCTGTTTTAAATAAGTCCAGCCAGACTCGACCTCTTGGATCCGGTTCCTGTTCTGCCCTCATCAAATTGCTGCCGAACAACGAGGACCTGCTGGTGTCACACGACACTTGGAACACCTACCAGTCAATGCTGCGCATCATGAAGAAATACGTCTTTGACTTCAAAGTCTCTCCCTCAAGTAATTGATTGATTTTTGTATGATCTTCGTCGTCTGTGAATAGACTCAGTGTGACGTGGCACCCAACAAGGCCCTTTTAGATGCTCTTATACGTTTTTATATCTATTCTTTTTTTTTTTTTTTTTTTCAGAATTAAACAGTATTGGCCAAGCCAATCCAATTCCCTCCTGTTTCAGCCATATTAAGCTGCCTCCAACTCCTGAGCCATGTTTGTTGTGTTAAAGGACTAGTGTTGAAGTTTAATCAGTCTCCCAGAGCTGCTGTAATCAAGTGTTGTATTGCCTGTAAAGATTGACTAACTTGAGTATTGTCAACATTGGTAACGTTTCTGTGGATTAAGACCAATTCATTTTATTTCTTTCCAGGCAACAGTTCCCTTCCTGGAAGAACTCAGGCATTCTCGTCTTACCCCGGCTCCATCTTCTCTGGAGATGACTTCTACATCCTCAGCAGTGGCCTGGTGAGAGTTCTTTGGACTTTGCCCTGGAAGGCATGAAAGTGCAGCCACCTGAATTTAGCTTTTTGTTCTGACTCTATGGTTTTATTCTCCTCCAGGTTACATTGGAAACCACCATTGGAAACAGCAATCC
Organism: Nelusetta ayraudi; assembly: GCF_046127955.1. NCBI lineage: Eukaryota > Metazoa > Chordata > Actinopteri > Tetraodontiformes > Monacanthidae > Nelusetta > Nelusetta ayraudi. Next base: position 230,842 of record NW_027466091.1, read on the forward strand.
TGCTCTCTGGAAGTATGTCACTCCAACCAACACCGTGTTTGAATGGCTGAGGAACATCGTGGCCAATCGACTGGCCACTAATGGCTTACAGTGGGCTGACATCTTCAGCCGGAACAACAGTGGAACGTGAGTTTCACAGACGCCAGCAGAAATAAACGGCTGTGCGGACATTTCACCTTCACTGCCATGTAAAACTCACCGCTGTCTTGAGCAGGGGTGGGCAAACTTTTTGATTGGTGGGGCCACAATGGGACCTGAGATTTGACAGAGGGGCAGGAGCAGATGGATGGAGTGTTTGATAACCCACCCTAATATTTAATGGGATATGTTGAAAACGTGTGCTTTAATGTCAATTGAAAATGAACAAAAGCAAGATTACAACAAAATATCGGTCTTTGAAGCCCCTCGGTATTTCACCCTATATTGAAATGACTCTTTAAACACTGAAAAATGGATGAAATACAGCTGTTATGACTTAATTACTGTTTCGGATTGAAGGGCTTAACATATGGCCCCCGAGCCATAGTTTGCCCACGCCTGGTCTTGAGTGGCGCAGTAAAGGACATTGAAGATAACAGAAATGTCCCACACGAGTGTGTTTATACACAGTGATGCAATGGTGCCATCAGGGAGCTTTGTGCTGAATCAGTCAATGAGTGGCCAAGCAGGCAGGAGTTGTGTCTTCAGATTGTGTGTCTGTGTGTGTGTGTTGTGAAGGTATAACAACCAGTGGATGATTGTGGACTACAAGCTTTTTTCCCCAGGACAGACAAAGTTTGAAGAAGGGCTTCTCCTCATCCTGGAGCAGATTCCGTAAGGCCTCGCGTTCAAACAAACGTGTTCAACGCTTCATTTGAGTGGCATCGCTAAACTAAACGGAAGCTTTTCTTCCTTTTGAAACGGTGCAGGGGACTCATTCATGTCGAGGATAAGACCCGGGAGCTGCTTGAGAAGAGTTACTGGGCCAGCTACAATATTCCGTAAGTGTTTCGTTTTGTTTGGAGTTTGGTGGTAATGTGTGTTACGCTTCTACTTCCTGTTAACAAAGCTTTGGAAAATTCAAAGACATTCAAGGAAATGTTTTAAATGCCTTTAGTTTTAAACTGTCAATGTATGAGGCATATTTTGCTCAATTTTAGGCGAAGTTATTTTTCACAGTGCCAAGGAATTTAATTTTTCTTTCAAATGGACAGTGTTTTATTTTGCAAATTCTTAACCCTTTTCAATCCTGTAATGTGTAGGTACTTTGAGCAGATATTCAATGCGAGTGGATGCAACGAGCTGGTTGAGAAGTACGGCTCATGGTTTACCCTGGACCGTAATCCTCGGGCTCAGATCTTCAAGAGAGACCACACAACTGTCAAAGATCTGGACTCAATGATTCGCCTCATGAGGTTAAATGTATCACAGTTGTGTCCCCCTCCCCCCTCCTCCCCGAGCTTGGAAAAAATGGCATTATCCCGAGTTTTGACCTCTAGTAACCTCTGCATGTGTCTTCTCAGGTATAACAACTTTAAGGAAGACCCCCTGTCCAAGTGCGATGGCTGCGATCCTCCTGCCAATGGAGAGAATGCCATCTCAGCCCGATCGGATCTAAACCCGGCCAATGGGACGTACCCGTTCGGAGCCTTAAGACAGAGGCAACACGGAGGAACAGACATGAAGGTCGTTCTTCTGTCCATCACTCGTCCTCGAGCACCATCTAGAAATGTCTCCCTGTTGAGGTTTGAGATTGCCGCTCATCCTGATGCCTTGTTTGTGTGCGTGTTCCCTGCACAGCTGACCTCCTACGGCATGTTCCGTGATTACGCCATGATGGCGGTGAACGGGCCCACGTGGGACCAGGTGCCGCCATTCCAGTGGAGTACGTCCCCCTACAAAGACCTGCGGCACATGGGCCACCCTGACACCTGGACGTTTAAGCCTGTAAAAGTCACCTGGGCGCCATAAGTGTCCTTTTTTTTGGGTGTTAACAACATGCAAATACTGCAAGAGTGAAAGCCAAGAGTGGCAGTAGCATTGTGGAAATGTACCAGGGTTGCACTAATTTTAAAAACGGGATGTTAAAAATTGCTTTGAATGTAAGACACGATGGCAAGTAATAACTTTACCTTCCGTGGAATATTAAGCAATTAGATTGTGTTAACAGACGATTTGTCCTCCTGCTGCTTGATTTCAGTCATTGAACTTGTAAAATACTTTCACTTTTGTTGAAGAAAAGAAATTCAGCTGAATCTATTTTTTACAACTGTAAATTGCATTTCATTGTAATGAAAATACAATGCAGTATTTTTTTAAATATGATTAATGCAAAAAAAAAAAAAAAAGATCCTCTGAAAACACATTGTCTTCGTTAACTTCTTTTACATCTTTACTCCGACCAATATTCAGAAGTTCAAATAAAAGTCACTTTAAAAAATGGAAGCTGCAAGCAGCGTTCAAGCCTGCTGTGGCCCACCGACCCCTGCGGACCCCTTCCAACACCTGCCGTTGATGCCGCCGTTACCACGAAACCCCTCAATAAGCTTTCTATGGCGTGACTGCATGATTAACAAGAAAATTGTAACTCAAAAGTACTAAATGTGTACATTTAATACTTTTGAGGCGACAGAGTAGCCAGAGATCATTTTATAAAGTGTTACTGAGCCTGTTTTATTGTTTTGTTTTTCAGTAAAGACCTTTCAGAAAAATACTGAAACTTTTGTTCCTGTCAGAACCAAACGAATTAAGAGCATGCACTGGTTTCATAAAACATGTCCCATGACATTTAAAAAATTTGTTCAAATGGAAGGACACAGGCACTGAAATATTATGAACACACCTTGCATTTACATGAATCTCTCTGTTTTTCAAATCTCCCAAAAGAAATAAAGAACAGCAACAGTTTTAAGTTGGGAGGGACAGAAGGTAATAATCATACTGATAAAACCCAGTAAGTGTTTGAAGGTGTGACAAAACACACAACCATAAAATAATAACCCAAAATCTTTGACCAGAATGGAAAAAGCAGGTTGGCATCAACAAAATGTAGATACAATTGGAACTGAAGATGTTCTATTTTAGTTCAGGCTGCGGTGCAAGCAGACCGAGTCTGGATTCACATGATAGTCTGATTTTGACCTGATTAGGCACCAAATTTAGAAACAAATGAAGTTTTCTGAGAATCACAGAACAATAAAAGAACAACTGGCACAACCTACACATTTGAGTTTAAAAAGACAATCCAGATAGGTTGGTCTAAACATAGATTAACATACTGAATATATGATCATCAGGTAGTTGAAAAGGACTTTAGAAAAAAAAAATAACACAGGCTAGAGGGCGAGTCACTGATGAAAACACCAGAGCACCTGTCTAAACAGAAAGAGCACACTGCCGCTGTCTAAACACTGGAACCATCAAAGTAAAAGGTCAAATATCTCATAGTCTGACTGAGGAGGAGGGATCAGCAATTTTCACTGCCTTCTGTCATATCTGGAAGAATCTTTGGGGCGCTGCTGGCGAGTGATGGCCAGTATGGAAACTTGCAGTCTTGTTTGTGCTCGTCCACTTCTCTCTTGTACGCTGCACTCTTTGATCCTCTTTAATCGCCTTTGGTGAGAAGGTCCTCAATGTAGGCGTCAAGCTCGTCATCCGTGTTTATGTCAATGTCCTAAAAGCACAAATTAAGACATGAACAAAAATAAATAAATAAAATGAAATCAGCAATACTTTTAATTTTAGGGCGGAACGGCACATTTGAGTTTGGTCGAAGTGGAGAGACGACCTACCTCTTGCACTTTTTGCAGGAGTGCAACGATGTTCGTTCGTAGTTTCTGCAGTTTTTCGTCAGCTTCTTTGAGTTTGAGTTCATTGCTGTTGCTCTTCTCCTCCACAGCCTTGGCCCGGGCGTCGGCTCTGCTCTGGTACGAGTTGCACAACGACTGGAGACCTGATTCGTACTGCTGGAAGTACTCTTTCTACAAGGAGAAAGACAAAGATGAAGAGGAAGTGATAAATGTGATGAACACACGATTAGAAAATAAAGTAACAGTAAAGACATTGTTAAAGGTCTAGTGTGTAAACTTTTGAAGGAAACCCAGTATTGAAGGAAGTCCACCTGACAGTGCCTTTCGTATTCAGGCCACTGTCAGGTGGGCTTCCTTAAAAAAATGGCGCCGCAAGATGGCCGCTAACTAGGAGCAAGACCTGCTCGATGTATATTCTAATATATGTGAGAACCATTTTAAGGGTAGGAAAACCAAATTACTCTTATTGTACTGCGAGCACACACTTTTATTATTGTATCTTTGGAACGTATATGTTAAGATTTTACCAATACAAAAATCAAGCCAAATATTACACACTGGACCTTTAAGTTCAAAGTAGATCAAAGAAGGACTGGTATTGTAAAAAATCCACCATGTACTCACCAAAGGAAAGGCAACCAGTTCCTCGGCTGTCATGCTGTTAACGTCGTCCTTTGGGATCCGAAAAGCCGGAGGAAAGAAGTAACGCAGCATTGTCCTTAAAAAAACAAACAAACACACAAAAAACATTGTTTTACACATTGCCCTCATTACATCTTCATCCATCTTCACTGGTGGTTGTGCAAAATAGCCGTCGTCTCACCTCAACATGGTGACCAGGCTGTCCGTCACCTCTCTGCTGGTTCCTGGCTGGGTGGTGTCCGGCTCCATGGTTGCCAGCCCCTTCTCAGTCTCCTGCTGGGTGTCGGGGGTCTGACAGACCGGCGACGGCGGTCGCATCAGCCGCACTTCATCGCTACCTTTAAACACCCTTCACACACACACACACACACACACACACACACACAGGGGCGCCAGGAGGTCAATTGGCTGCTGTGGCACCAGGATGGGCTTTAAAACGCACGACGAGACGAGACGAGCGGTCGTACCATCGGTCTTTGGGAGTGGATCGCGGCACGTAATCAAACTTCACTTTCCAGCGAACGCTTTGTTTATTCGCCTCCACCGCGATGACTTTGCCTGTGAACCACTCTTTGTTGACGCGCACTTCAACCAGCAGACCCTTATCTGGGGGGGGGGGGGGGAGAAAGTGGAAAATTCTTCAAGCTGGAGACTTTCAGAGACTATTTTCCCAATTGCACGACTGTTGTCTTACCTTTCTGAGCATTTTTAGCGTCATTTTCTGGATTCTCCTGTATGGACTTTTCAGGTGCCTACAAACACACCACACGTCATGAATACTAATCGGAGAGATGTGGCTTCCTGGAAGGTTTACAGGTTAGAGTTAAGGTTCCAACAGCCTGCTACAGTGGCGATTAAAAGTCTCATGCATGAGGTATTAGAGAGAGAGAGTGACATGCTGGCCGCGGGTTAAAGAGGAGCAAGAACAACAATATTCAGACTTCTAGTTCCATGCGCACCATTAATTGAAAGTGACGGTCGGTTAAATCACCCCGCCTGATCAGAGAGAAGACAGATGGTGGACAACACGAGGTTAATCTCTGCTTCGTTGGATTCACGGTAGAAAGGAAGCGGCTGAAGCTACCTTTCCTTTCGACACACAGGCTGGTGTGGATGTCTGTCTCGTGGGAGCAGAAGGCCCTTTCTTCACAGACTGCGAGTGTGTGCTAACCTGCAAAGTCAACATCAGACTGGCTCTGACTGATCGCTCCTGCTCGACCACCCAGGAAAGTCTGCAAGCCTTCGTCATCCGAGCCCCTTTAATACTAACGTCTTGCCAGCCAACACAATGTTGTTTAAAATGGACATTGTGATCGCTTGCAGTGATTTAGTTTACAATATCTTGAGTTATCAAAGTGAGCAGAATGCAGTCATTATATATATGGTAGTAAAACATGTAAAACTGACACAGTGAGTGATCAATAAAGCCTATTATCTGCACATAGAAAATAAATACAGGTATAAGAAAGCCTGTGTGTTGGTGGAAGCATGCAGTGCAAGCACCTGGAGCAACATGTGCACCTTTGAAGCCTTTCTATTCAGTGCTACTAATGTCAATGTCATGACCTAAAGTTGACAATGACTGTCTATGAACTCTGGTCTTATAGTAGCTGTGTTTCCATTACAGTTTTTTTTGTAAAATAAAAGCGATATTTCTAAAATTTCAACAAAGTACAATTGCAATTTGCAGGTGTTTCCATTGAATGGTGTGAAGCACATAAGCCGGAATTTGTTGGTTTACGTTTGTTTGCTGTCAAGAATGGTTGGTTGTTATATTTTTCTCTTTGATTACTTGTAAAAAAAAAAAATTATTCAGTTTCCTCCTCCGTGCAATCGTAACGCGTCATTGTCACTTGAAGTGAAGTGGTCACATGACCCCTGTACGTCACGTGGTGACGTGTAAAAGTGTCTCCATGACACTTTGTATACCTCTACCTATCGATACGTCTGACCCATTCATCAAGACTACTTTTGTCACAGAGGTTCTTGCCATCCCCTGTGTAGTGCGTAAGAAAACAGATCCAAGCTCACAGCACAATACACAGAGAATGTGGCACAGTGCAGCTCATGCTCAGCAAAACAGCTCGGTGCTTCATTGTCTCTGCGGGGTATCCACACACTGGATGGTGAGTTGGTAACAATGCTGAGTGGGTGCAGCAGACTGAGTGTGAAGTGAGACGTGTCACCGCTTACCTCGTCCAGCTTGCCCCGTTTAGGGGGCGTGGCCTTCTCTACCACTTTGCCGTGGTTAGCGAGCGCTGCAGCCATCTTGGATTTCTTTGTCTGAGGTTCATCTTCTTCACTCTCCTCCTCACTTTCCTCCTCCTCCTCTTCCTCTTCCTCCTCCTCCTCCTCCTCCTCCTCTTCACTGTCTTCCTGTTCTAAGATTCTCTTGCGCTGTCCCACAGCAGCGGGCTTGGGTGACGACGTCTTTGCGGAAGTCTACAAGGAGGAAACCAACACAGCTGCTTCACCATCTTTATGACGCTTGAAGTTAATTAGCCTGCAGCTCTTGGGGGTGAATCTGTGTGAGTTACCCGTGAGCTGCGGGTGGATGGGGGCGTCTTGGCGGACGCTCTGGGTGCAGGTTTGGCTGCAGACGCGGAGGGCTTCGCCGCAGCTCGAGATTTTGGTGGCTCTGCTTTTGCCGGGGGAGGGGCAGGCGTCCGCGTGGGCCGCTGAGAGGGCGCGCGTGACGGTGGGACGCTGGGGGCATTCTTGAGGTGAGCGGGAAGCGGAGGGGAGCGAGGGCGTGCTGTGGATCTCTCAGAGGACCTGGTTGCCTGGAAAAATAAATAATGAAAATACACTGTGACATTCATTTATGACTCAGAATGTTGACTAATTATACCTTTAATTACGGCTGGGCGATTTTGGACTAAAATAAAATCCAGATTTTTTTTTTCTGAAAACTCAATTTTAGATTTAGATTTTTTTGGTAAAAGTGCAAAAGACAATGGAATAAATTATTTCAAATATATTATCTTCATTTTTTTTTTTTTTTTTTTAAAGAAAAATAACAAACAAATTTCCCCATTGGGAATGAAGTGCAACTGAAAGATAATGTAAAAGTATTTTTTTATAATGCATAGTAGTTGTGGGTAAATTATTAATATGGTTGAATTTCACATTCCAAATTCTGACATGATGATATGCAGTGGTATAATTAGAACGAACAATCTCTCATAATGTTTCGATTAAACATGAAGGTTTATTTGTAAAATATGTTTGTATTTGTAAAAGCATCTTGAGCGCTAAAAAGATTTGTACCTGAGAGGAAGTCTCTGTTGGTTTCATGCTGACTTCCAGCGGTAGCTTCTTGACATCAGCGGCAGATTTAATAGTGCTGGTTTTCTAGAGGGAACACACTTTATTAAGACCTGAGAAGGACAGTAGGTTGGAGAGAGAGGCAGGGGCATGCATGGGATACCTGCAAGGTCTCTAGTTTCTCCTGCTGCTGTTTGATTTTCTCTGCCAGCTCCTTCTGCTTGTCCTCAGCCGACTGCTTCTCTTTCTTTAGAACGCCACACGGCAAATTCTGTTTTTGCTCAAGAGCGTCACACCTGCGAGGGGCCAAAATACACGTCACCTGGAGAAACACTTTCCGCACAGCATAAATGTATTCATTTCTAGCTATTGATTTCGATCTGGTTGTACCTGTCCTGTTTGCCGTCTGGGTTCATGAGACACACCCAGCTGTCTGGGTAGCGTTTGTCCACAGCATCCATCTGAAAGGGCAACGTTCTCCACTTCAGACATTTGTCTGAACACAGAGAGCACATTAGGGTCAACATGTCCAATGGCAAATCATAAGAAACAGCATGTGTGAATGTGCTAGTTGGCCTGGACATGAGTGCATAACTCACCACACTGAATAGTTAGTGGAATCTCCATGGCGCGCCGCCTTTTGTATCTCAGCTCTGATGAGGGAGGTGCAGACCAGCTGGCAGACAGGTACCCAAACTCATCCCAGAACTTCACGATGCCTTTCTGAGCTACATGACACAGAGGGGAACGCCGCATTTCAAGCCCAGTTTGAAGGAACATTTTATTTCTATCTACAGCGACTTTGCATGTTTTGACATTTGAAGTTGAAAAGCCCCCCCCCCAAAAAAACTCACCGATATTTGAATCCTTCCAGTACTGCGCCAGATGTTCCCCCATGGACTTCAGTAAATGTCGATATTCCTTTGCATCTGCAAAGTCTTGTTTGTTGTGAGTGGGTTCCAGAACTAAATATGGGACATCCACCACTCCTACAACACCTCCACAGGCCCTGAAATAAACCAATCACCACAGATTCAACCATGTTCAATCATCATTTAAACTCTGTTTGTCTTACTTGCTTTACTTACATGCCTCCCTCCAGCTGGGGTCCCGTCTTCTCATACATCTTAATTAGACGAGAGCAGTTGTATACAAACATTCCATCCAGGTCCCTCTGGTCGATGTTCACCCCAAATATAAAATTCAACTCTTTTGGCTCCTTTAAAGCTCTGAGGAACAAGACGTTGACATCAGTGGATGAGCAAAAAAAAAAAAAGAGTCAATGAAGTCGGTCAAGTATTGCCTCCTTCTTGTTCTTGTCACTTTACTATTCATAACTATTACTGAACATATAGATGAAGAGATCTAGATATATCCAGAACACTGTAAAACAGTTTCAAAACTCTGTTCATACTTCTGCTTTGCTTCCAGAATCCGTTTTTTCATATCAGCGTCCCGTTTCAGCATCATGGCAGAGTCTTGAACCTTTCGAAGGATTGCCTGCGAGAGCAAAGAACAAGATATCAGCACCTAAGATACTCCAGAGGTGATTTTATTTAGAAGAAAACAGATAAACGTTTGTGTTTAAAAACAATAACAACTTAGATTTAGAAAGTGTGTGAACAGACAATCTTATTCTTATTCTAATTTTCTTGCAAATGCACCAAAACACCAACTTTGACTTACCCGCGATTCCTTTGACAGATCCTCTCCCAGTCGGGCCTCCAGGGCTACGCGCTTACTGTCTGCCTCTCTGGCTTTCTCCTCCGCTACAGAAAACAAGGCAATGAATTAAACCTTAGAGACGACACAACATGACTGCAGAAAGCAGATGAGAACACTTGTTTCAGCACCGACTCACCAATCTTTGCCAGGTGATCTGCTTTCTTTACTTCTTGCTCTGCTCGAGTTTTGAACCGGGTTGATGTGTATTTATAAACCCTTCACACAGAGCATGGACAATGAGACAGTAGAATGCAGGAGTTGCAAATGTCAGATAGATGGTGTTTTTATATTACCTTGGTTTATACAGGCAACAAGACAGTCTCTTGGTCCTGACTTTGTGACTCTGAATAAAAATTCTCATGCGTGGGTCAATGTACAGTACGGCAGCATACGCCCTGAAGGACCGCCTCTCTGGCTTCCTGTAAGAGTGGCAGCAATAAGATGAAAATAATAATCAAGTACCAAGTAAAAATATATTTATTACTTATAGTTTCTAATTCCATGTTCTAAATGAACTAAGGTAACGCTGTCGATGGCACTCACACTCCTTCATTCGGCGTGCCAGCCATCAATATGTCTTGATGATCCGTCTCTGCATCCAGCTCTGGCTCTCCATTGTCCATCAGCTTCAGGTTATAGATGATCACAAGAGTACCTTGGAACAAACAGCGCAAATACACACCATACACTGAAAAACATGACTTTAAATGACAAGCAAGGAAAATAACATTTTGAGAGATAACCCATTTGCAGTAAACTGCTTGAAGTGCTTGCTTACCACTGCTACTTTCTATTTTGTTGAACTGCTGCATTAGCTGCTCTTCATTTTTGAAAGGAGAGTATTTGTAGATCAGCTCCGTCTCAACAGCGTATTTCTCAGGGTCAGATGTCAGCGGTTGTTTAGTGTTTAAATCCCAAGATGGAAGAGGTACGATAACCTGTACAGAGAAAGACAAAAAAACAAAACAAATGCAAGCTAAAAGGTTTAGCCAGACTTCAGAATATCAAGGATGTCATGAAATAAGAGGCAAAATCTTATATAGAAAAAGACACAGCATCATATTGAATTTGTTGAATTTGACTGATAATCAGCCAACAGTATCGGCTACTTTAAATAAAAAATACTGAGTCCTGTGTCACATCTCTATAATGGGCTAATGTTTGAGATAACAAAAAAAATCTTTGGACAGTTTTTGCCAAGAGAAGATGGAACGTATGGATAATGCAATGAATCATTACTGTTAGCTTTCTGTATTGTCAGTCCCTACTTATATTTCAAGGCTAATTCTGACCTCATCCAGACCCTCCTCTTCATGGAATGTCCTGGACAGGAAAAGGCAAGTCAGCGCTTTGTCCTTCTTTGTGAACAAAATGAAATCCTTCCCGATGCGCATTGACCCACTGGAGAGGGGAGAACAAATATTTTACATTTAATTTAATTTCAACACGATGCTTCCAGAACCACTGTGCCTTGATGCCAGAAATGGTGGGCAGTTCTTACGATTTCAATCCGTTTCCATACTGTCCGATCTGGGTGGACTCAGGGGAGCGTTTGCTGGACTTTCCAAACTGGATGACGTGGGTGGCCTCACCTATTATCATTTATTAATCATAAAAATTAGCATAGAAACTTTGGAACGCCTTGAAAAGTGAATCGCAATTTAAAACATTTATTCTTTAAGCCTTTTGTCCAGTTTCTGTGGTGAACTTACTTGGGACCATTCCAGTACCATCATCGAGAAAACAAAGCATGTAGCCACCCCGCAGCTCAGGTCTTTTTTCTGAGAGCGCAGCGGAAAGAAGTCATGTTAGGAACAATTGCAGGCTATGCATGTGACACCATGTGACTTTTTCGGATTCATACCTGTGTAGATGTCTATTCGAGTGGCATTGGCATCTCTATTAAAAAACAAATACAAAACAGAGTCAAGCATCACAAATATATCAGATGGTAATGGTGTGTGCTTTGTTGAAACATTGTTTTCAGTACCTTGAATTGTCCACAAGCTCTGCCAAGGCTCCAAATAGGAATTCATGGGTTGTGCTGGAAACACACCACAACTATCAGTACAAAGTATTTAACCGGGAAGAAAGTAAGCAGATCCTCCTGTAACAATTTATCTACAAGGTCATTTTGCGGGTTTTCTAAATGTATTTTTTGTACATTTTACAATTGACAATTTACTTGGGCAGAGGATATATTTCTATTAAACATTTGTCTCTGGTATCCACGAGCATATAAATTCCTTTACTGTATATTAGGTAAAGTATTTAGTCAGATAGGCATAAAGTAAGAAAAGCCTATAAGGTCATTCATGGATTCTTAGTAGTTGATTTGTTTGGAATTGAGCAACTACAGCAGTTGATTAAATCCAACCCTCTCCAGGTCTCTGCCTAATCCCATCCTTAGCAGTGAATCTGGAAAAGTGCCCGGACAGTGAGATCATCACTCTTTCTGAATGAGTCAACAAGATGCATGACTAAATATTAAGATGGACAAACCACCGGAGGCCACATCTCAAGAACTTGAGGTCTTCACGGCAATAAGACGACTCACATTCAATACAGCCAAATTCTGTTTGGTATTTATCCATAATATGACGTTTTAATGGGCCCAGTGATCTCTTGACATCAACTCTCCAGGCATAGTGCTTTTCAATGAAACTAAAAGTTGTTCAGACAGATGGCACGCCTTATAGTATATATAGTAAATGTGCAGTGTGCTTTGAACCCACTGCAAATAGCGTCTCAGATCAATGATGAAGAGCCGTGGCTGTCAAGTAGATTGTAGATATTTCAGACGAGAGAGGAGCTAAAAGCTGGGCCACTCACGAGTTAGTGTGAAGGTATTCAAACGTGAGCTGTGCCCGACTCAGACTGCTGTAGCTCTGGTAGGCCATCATCCCACGGTTCGCTGCCCCTCCGAGTGTCCTGCAGGCGCCCAGTGGAGCTCCAGCAGAGAGTTTGCGAACTGTGAAGACAATTATGCCACAGTCACAGGCTGAACATGCGCCTCAAACACACACCTCTTTCAACTCGGTCCCGCAGTCAGGAAGTGTCTTTAAATTAGTATGGACGATTCTTCACTACATCAAAGTAAACAGCGTCTTGCACACGCTCTCTAGCCCCCCCCTACACGCCCCCTCAACGCTATAGGAACCTCATGGGAAGCTTGTTTACGTCCCGGTGAGATTTAACTGTCTCGCCAAGCAAGGTGTTATCAATTACGGCCCCAAATACCCAAATACAGGCACATGTTTTCAGTTGCTGGCCTAACTGCGTATTTGTATCTATTAAGGCCTGTTCACATTTTGTTGGCAAGTTCATAAACTGACTGGTACAAACATTTCGATCGTTATAAAGCAATGGTTAACAGCACGTAATGTTGAGCGCAAATGAGAAATGTGATGCGTCATTATGTGAGCTTCTTAAGGAAGGCTGTTTATGTTGTTGCATAAACGCATCGCTAGCTAGCTAGCTTCTCCTGGTGTGAACCGAGCTGCTTTCTCAAACTGAGGAATTTCCACTGACTTTTCAGACCGTTTCACGTGACGGCGACTCTGAGGTGGCGTCTCACTAACGTGACAGTCCGTCCACGTTGGCCCCTCTCCTTTACATGGAAAAATAAAATCAATCCACGAGGCCACGAAGCGCCCGAGCATTAAGCGGGACGACTTGGAATCCTTTTCGTGCACTGGTTCCGCCACCCAGCCAATGGGAATTTTCTTCTTCGTTCAGTTTTGTTAGACGGGCTACATTTCAGACTTTGAGGTGTACATCGCCACCTACTGTGCGGGGAAGGGAAGGCATGTCCTTATGTTTGACACTGTTGGTGCTGCGTTACCTCGCTATATTGAACGCTAAAGCGTTCTGATCCATTTTGTTTTCATCTACACAGTCACGTTAAAAGAAATGCAGTTGTTAGCCAACGCCTAATGTTAAGGTATCCCGCCACTGCTAGGTTCATAATGGAAACCTACTGAACTGAAATTCCTCTTTAAGCAACTCGAGCGTGAATATCTATCTAGTCTTTTGAAGTGAAATAAAGACATGCAAAAGAAAATCATGAGTGTGTTTTCATGACTTAACTCGGTTTTCTGTTCCAAAAGAACTTAAAAAAAATGGCTAGTCACTTATGCAAAAGTAGCTGTGTTAATGGATTTAAAATTCAGGTCCCATGAGCCTTGAATATGTATATGTAAATTAGATTCAGATTTAGACGATGAAGATAAAAATCCTCTGTGAAAAAAAAAAAAATAGCAACAGAATTTGCTTTCAACAGAAAAGTGGTAGCAAAGTGGTAACATTACATTCTGTAATAACCGTTACAATTAAACAATAGATAGCAGCTGGGTGCATAACGGCCACTTTCATAAGGAATAGAAACTTGCTAGGTAGTGTGAAATAAGAGCAAGAGAAGGTGAAATCTCTCAACAACAAAAAAAAAATACTTGTGGTCCTAAAGCATACAAAAGATTATTCTCTAATCACATTTATCTTTTATTACTTGTTGACCATCAAATGACTTTCCATCGCACTTTCAAAACAGTTGTGAATTTTTACTTTTGACAAATAGTCAAAAGTAGTATTGATTTCTGGGCTTAGTACAAGCCCTCTTTGAAATCTAATAAAACAAAGTCTCTGAACACCAGAAGAAGACAACTCGACAACTCTGATGGCATTACATGGTCAGTTCCAAAACTCCACAGAGCCACAGATCATATTCTGTTTTCCAGGTGAAATTCAACTTCATATTTCATGTGAGGTGGCTCTCTTTAAACAGAGAGTATAATTCCTTGGGGGGGAAATACTGCTGATCTCTTCTTCTCACCAAGGAAATCCTTCAGGCTTGAGAGGGCAAACATTATTCAGGCGTCAATAAAGGGTTACTGCAAATAAAGGAAAGAAGTAAAGATGGATTATAACATTTTCAAAACTCTTCAACCTGGATAATATCTTTAGTACACACTAAATGATGTAACTACTTTAGATTTAATAGGACTGTAAATTGATGTGAAGTGTGTAATAATGAAATATCATTTAAAAAATAATAAATATAAACAATATATATATGTATATATATATATGTTAATTTAAAAGAATTACATGTTCTTGGTCCAGTTCATTCCAGTTATTGCGGCGCAGGAGTGAATTTGTCAGACTTGCTGCCAAACACAATACAAAACAAACCCCCAGCAGACCCATACTGAATCCCAGCATGTGTCGTGCTGCCACACTCTGTTCCTCCTGTAGAGTGTTAAAAGGAGAGAGTGACTGAGAAGACAATAACAAGGTATTTGCTTTTCCTTTCGTGTTTCAGTATGAAGTCCCATACCTGTGTTAACATGATTGCTAGTGAGGGGTCATTCCTGGAGCTTAAACTGTAACAGGTTTGTGACGCGTCGGGTGCCTGGTTGTTGGCTTCCACGAAGATATACGTAATGTTTTCTTCAGACAAAGGGCAGTCTGGAGGTAATCTTCCATTGGAGCAAAAATGGCAAATTCAAACACACAATAAATACACTCATTTAAATCATCAATTCTTATTCTTTATACAACTAAGCTACTGGTGATACAGATTGAAGAAACTGAAAAACACATACACGTTCATTGGCAGCAAGTGTGTCGGGGCACTGATGGACAGGCAGGTTTGAATATTGTCTCTTCCAGACATAAGCACTACAGTCAGCTTCAGAATCTCATTTTCTGGAAAGTTAAACAGTCAGCCACGGGTTAGAATGATGGCTGTGTGCATAATTTTATAATATATAGTCATACACACCTCCCAGGTGCAGTTGCTCGGCTCTCAAGGTTGTTTGCAGGCCAACCCCTTTCAGTGAGCCACTGTCTGAGTTGGCAGTCACATCCAAAGGAACTCTGACATGCAAAGTGGTCAAAGAAGTGTTTGTAGACTCATTTGAAACAGGTCTATTTGTGTCCAGAGAATGGCCTGTCGAAACAAACTCAGAGGAGCTTGAATTGGTGTTGACACACAGCTGGAAATGTGATAAGGAAGATAGGAGATGGTTCCAGTCCTGCAGCAAGATCAAGCACCAAGGAAAAGAAAAGGTTCATAGTTCAAAGTTCACCATCCAGATCATTTATCTATAGCCAACAAATAATAATGCCTATTTTAAAAGGCGGGCTTGCTTCACAGACATCTTACTAAATATCTTTTATTTTTGATTCAGTTTGCCCAAGGGTTAAAAATGTACATAATCCAGTTTAATGGAAGATAATTACTATTAATTAAAATAAATAAATAAATAAATCTGACAATTGACTCGTTGGCAAATAACTGACGAAACATAGCCACAGTTTTGTGCTCGGTATGGATGGACTGCTTACCTTGGTCGTGTCAGGGTTGGGTGCAGGGTAAGTGGAGCTGTAGGAGCTGAGACTGATGAACGACAAAGCCAGAGTCAAGAGACACAGGAAAAATGTCGCTCCTGGGGGATTGTGGGAGACATACTCCTTCAGGTTGGTCAATGGATGCCAAGAACCCATCTTTTCCAAATTACCTGAGGACTTGAACAGACGAGTAATTTCAGATACGATCTACAATTCTTGACAACAGGACTCAATCATTGTGTTGCTTAATGGGCTTCAACAAGACGACGTTCGTCACAGGTAATCGCTATAGTTTAACACACAATTGTGTGAGAGAATTGAAGTGAATAATAACAAATGCCAAACACTTTCCGTTTAGTTTGATGGTAATAACACGAAGCAACAAGATGGAAAGAAATTACCCCCATCGACAAATGCCAATCAATTGTATCGAGAGTAAATTATATCTATCACCAGACATATGGTCTGGTGAGAGAGCCGAGACGTGTAACTTTGGCTAGCTGTTTGATTTTACAATGTACATTTCTCATATCTTGCAAAACTGCAATACACAAGTCCCCCGTCCCTTTACTTACCAGTCAAAATGTGGTCGTCAGTAACGTAGCACATATTAACCCTTGCCCAAAATTATCTGCATAAGACATAACTCCACGTAGTACGGGACATTGGTACGGAGCTCCTTACAAAATAAAACCAGTAGACGGCAAACGGATGTTCCGCCTAGACCCGGAAGTTGGTGGGTGTACACCACTGGTAATGGTAAACATTGCGCGGAGAGCATAAAGTAAGACCGTTGGCGCTTAAATGTCTCTCTTTTAATCCATAGCGGATGTGATGCATATTATATGTTGTCCTTACATCATTTATTATTGGATAATATCATTATTTATTTGTGAAATAGAAAAATGAAGAACACTGATATGACTGTTAAAAGTGACTCAAGAGCAGTACTTGTCATGCGTTTGTGAAAACAAAACAAGCCGTATTACTGTCACCGAAATAAAAAGGTAGACCAAAGACATGCTATCTTGTTTGTTAGATAACTGTTCTCTAATTTAAATTGTTTAGAATAATTAAAATACGGAGCCAAGATACAGTGGATAGGAGTGAACCTTGACCTACTTCTTCAGTCAAGCTTAGATTGTTGTTGCAGTTGTTCATAGACAGAAAACAGTTAAGCCGTATAAAGAAAAATATTTATAGTTATTTAGTAATTGTATACATATGGTTATTAATTTTATTTGAATATTATTTATATTTACTTTCATTACTTTAAAAGCGTGAGATTTAGATTTGAATAAGGCTGACTCGGGCTTTAACGTGCTGCAATATTTATTTTAAAAAAAAGTTAGTTCTCCAGAATAGTTAATCCAGAAATATTAGTGATAACACATTTTATCTGACTCGGAATGCATGAGATGTTTAAAAATGAAGCAAACTGAAATGAGGTGAGACATAGAAATGAGAGACCAATATTTAAATTAAACACGGAAAACATACAATTGAAGAAAATAGGCTGTATATTCGATGTTTAATTTATTATTTTTATTCATAAATTGTTGAATCGTACTGTGCTTTTTGTTGTGTGTCATCCCAGACTGCAGGCTTTCCACCATGGCAGTGCAAATACCCTTCCTAAAGCGACAGCTTGCCGGAGGCTGCTACAGGGTGTGTTGTGGTGTCGCCAAGCCTCTAGTCCACGTTAGATCAGTACATGTGGCTGAGTCAGGCACAAGATCTGATGAAGAACTGGCCTGGGAGGCAGCAAGCTCTCTGCCGTTCTCTAGAGCCAAGATTGGAACTTTCTTCCAGGAGAGACCAGTGCTGAAGAATCCTTTTCTTGAGGATGCCTTGCTCAGAGGTTACCTGAGAAGACACTTGCCCAAAGTGGTAAAGAGAAAGACTTTACACGTATATAAAGCTTCAGTGGTGGACTTACTACATTGATGCATTCCAAGAAGTAGTAAAAAATGTTCCCTCCTCTGATTAAGTTGTCATGGACATAAAGCTTGGCAAACTAAAGTGAAGACTTCACTTGTTAATCTGCCATATATTGCATCAAGTATTAATCTTTTGTGCATATGAATATTTTGCAGTCATTTGATCGACACAGCCATAGAAGGTCATGTGATCACAGAAATCCTCCTACATTTACAGGCAGTGATCTCAGACTTGTGTGCTTTTGGAGAGCGTGTAGCCAGTGAGGTGGACGAGTGGGGCAGAGAGTGTGAGGTCACTCCTCCAAGGCTGGTTCACTTTGATGCTTGGGGTCGCAGAGTGGACCACATTGTGACCTCTCCAGCCTGGAAACGCATGAAAGACCTATCGGCACAGGAGGGACTGGTCGCCATTGGTTATGAGAGAACATTTGGAGAGTGGAGGTTGGTAGACTGCAGTGATTCCTTTCACAACTCTTTTTTTTTTTTACAATCATGTAGTCCAGTTTTATTTTTATTTTTAAGAGATAGGTCACTGCCAAATTTAAAAATGACAACTCTTTATGTATTTGTTTTCCAGTCGCGTGTACCAAATGTGCAAGTTGTTCCTCTTCTCTCCCTCCTCTGGTCTCTACACATGTCCTCTTGCCATGACTGACGGTGCTGCAAAAGTTATCCAGGTTGGTCCTAAAAGCGTAATCTAACTGTAAATAACAGGTCAATTTTTTATGAAGACTCAGCATCACTTTCATAACTATTAGTATTTGTTCCAAGAAAGCAAGGTTAGAATCTTGTCAAAAAGTTGTTGTTGTTTTTTCTTGAAGTCTTTAGGTATTTTGTGGCCAGTAGATGAAGCCTATAGTCGTTTGACCACCCGCCAACCTGAGCGTTTTTGGACATCTGGACAGTGGATGACTGAAAGACAGGGAGGATCTGATGTGGGTCAGTGGTTAACACATTTTTCTAATGTCCGCAGTGTTGTTTGTGTTCTTATGCAGCTCAAAACTTTTAATTGGAGAGCTTCAATTTCTTTTCTTCCTCAGCCAATGGCACAGAGACAGTTGCAGTTGCTCACACAGATGGATCATACAAACTACACGGCTTCAAGTGGTTCACTTCTGCGACAGACGCAGACATGACGCTCACACTGGCCCGAGTGCAAGACAGTACAGGAGGCATCACACCAGTACTGGCAACTTTTCTCACTCATGACTCAACAGCTTAAATAAATTATTTGCTAAATAATTTCACGCCACTGTTTGCGCTCGTCTCCCTCTGCAGGGCAGCAGGGGTTTGTCCTTGTTCTATGCAGAGGTGAGTAGAGGTGAGGAAGGCCTGTTGAAAGGCATCGAGGTTCAGAGACTGAAGGACAAGCTGGGAACCAGACAGATGCCGACTGCTGAGTTACTGCTGGATGGGCTGCCAGCTCACAGGGTCAGTTACGCAATATCATCCCTTATTGAAATAATAAACCTCAGATCATTCATGCTGTGCTGTTGATCAGCATGATCACTGTGCTTAGCAAAACTGTATTTATCTCACACAGACTTGACCTTGTTTAGACTCAATGAGGAAGTACTTAAACGTTTTAGGAAGTTGTGCGATTACACAAGCTCTTTCACATGTATGTGCTTTCTTAATGTTTGCAGCTGTCAGAGGAAGGCAGAGGCGTGGCTTCCATCGCCAACATGCTCACCATCACCCGGATCCATAACAGTGTTGCTGCAGCAGCGGCGATGAGAAGGCAGGCTGACACTCCAACAAATTATTACTGCTATGCGTACATCACAGTAAGGTTAAATGGTGGAACAGGAAGTGGTCAAATCATGAGCGTTTGAATAATAAGAACAAAGACAGAGAGCATTGTGATGAGGCAAGGAGAGCGATTTTACGAGTTAGAGGAAAGGGAAGCCATCTGTGATTTAGTCTTCTTAACTGAATCGTGACTATTCATTTTTATAAAGATTACATTGATGAAGTGTTTGTATTCAGAGTGGTCCAGTTAGCTCGGGACTATGCAAGTCGACGCTCTGCCTTTGGGAAAATCCTGAAGGACCACGCTCTGCATGTGCAAACCCTTGCAAGGATGGAGGTGAGACTGAGCATTAAACATCAAACTCAAGGCGTCGTCTTCATTCGTGCCTCGCTTAAGCTGTATTGCAAACCTGCAGGTGGAGACTCGCGCAGCATTTCTCCTCCTCATGGATGTGTGTCGCCTGTTGGGCCGAGAGGAAAGCGGCGTGGCAACCCAGCTAGATACAAACCTTCTACGCCTGCTTACACCTGTGCTCAAACTGTACACTGGGAAGCAGGTGAACAGCTATGACTGTGTTATTTGTTGATTAAAAGGTTGACATTGTTACAGTGTCAAGGTATGGATAGGATGTTAAATTTATCAATAAAAAAAAAAACTTAATTGAAATCCCACTTGACAATGTTGCAAGTGAACTGGACAAACTCAAAAGGTATTGAGAATGCGAATCACGCATTATTTAATCTTAGATTTGCAAAACAAATATACATGAGAATAACTTCTAAATTTACATGTTTTCACAAGGCGGTAGCTGTGGTTTCTGAAGGTTTGGAAAGTTTTGGAGGGCAGGGCTACATTGAAGATACTGGTTTGCCTGGACTTCTTCGTGACGCTCAGGTAAGATTAATTACAACAGCATTTTAGGGAACAGATCTCCTAAAATGCTCGTATTCTTGTTTTGCATTCTGTAAAACACATTTCATGGCAGGTCGCTGTGATTTCCCTGTGATTGTTTTCATCTCTTGTAGGTGTTAAGTATCTGGGAAGGGACCACCAACATCTTGTCTCTGGATGTGCTGCGCTGTGTGGCTCGCAGCTCAGGAATAGTTCTTCATGCTTACTTCACTCACACAAAGGTACAAAGGATTGGAATGACCCTGGTCAACAAGTTCAGCCACCAATGAATGCGATCCGAAAAGAATTGTCATTGATGTAGATCTGTGTTTTTTCTTTTGTTCTTTCTTTCCCTGTAGACCCTGATTTCAACTGCTTCAAACATTTCTTCATTGGCACCAGCAGTGAAAATGCTGGGCCAGGCTCTTTCTCAATTGGAAAGTTTTCTTCAGGTGGCAGCTGCCAAAAAACCTGATTACCTGGAGCTAGCAGCCAGAGACCTGGCATACAGCCTGGCTCGAATCTACATGGGTAAATACATAATCTCGTCTCACTTTAAGAAGTTTTCTTAAAAACAATCAACATAAAAAAAACCACATACCTAACATGCTCAGTCCAAAAAATACAACTTGTGCATTTCTAGATAGGCTGGCTTTTTTTTGTTTTTGTTTTTTTAAAATATCGATGAAGGCGTCACACCCCTCATCTCCCCTGCAAACTAGCGCTAGCGTTGAGGGGCTGTTGGAGCATGTAGGGAAGGGCTCAAACTAAGAGATTTTTTTTCAAATTGTTGAATATAGGAAGTACACAACCAAAATGAATCTCTTTATTATCTTATCTATAATGGTGACCCTTAAAATGTCACTGTGGTTAAAAGAGAACCACTGGCGGTGACATTTTGGCCCAAAGTAATACTTCTCATTAGAAAACTTCTCCATATTAAAACATTCTTCCTGTCTGGCAACACCAACATGCAAAGTTCAACGGCAAGTTCCCTACTAACATTCTGTCTGTTAACAGGGGCTCTTCTCATTGACCATGCATCTTGGAAAGGAGCCTCTTCGTCCGACACCTATGCTGCACTCAGGTTGCCCCCCCCCCAATTGTATGTTTTGGTTTTGGTTTTCAAAGACTGTGCACGTATATCACATGTTTTATTGTCTTTTATCAGGTGGTGTGAACAGGACTTGTGTCCTGTGGCAACTAAACAGAAACAAGGCTGCTATGACCCCAGCACTCCAGCACTTGATGCTGCGCTGGTGTATGACCAGCCAAACCAAGACTAGAGCTCAGTCTGCCGTGTCTGTGCCTCATTTTTTTAATCCATCACAATTGTAGTTACTGTACAGTCCAAAATTTCTTACAATTATAATTTAAAGTAAAAAAAAAAAAAAAAAAAGAGTTGACATTGTTGTTTGATATGTATTCATTTTTGTGCAATAAACTGTAATAAAAGTTCACATTATCGCTGTGTTCGCTGTGTACAACTGCGGTATATGAAAGTCACGTCAAAAATGTGAAACGGTGTATTATGACCTCTCAGAGAATACACAACACACCTCTGTAAACTAGAGCACAGCATAAGCTCGCCATAACTGATTTATGGAGACAGACCGAACTTTACTTGCTGCGTTCAAGAACTGTCTGGGAAATGTATGCATGAAGACTGTAAACATTTAATACGATTCGAAGATGACAATACTTCACAGGTTGCCCACAAAAAAATAATGAGCATTCTCTTGATTTACTCTGAAGATCTGAAATAATCCAAATAGATGGCCATGGTTGAAGTAGGTATAATAATTCAAACGAGTTTAGCAAACGTCACATCTCACTTCCTAGTACCGATCCCACAATAATACAAACGGGTATCCTGTTAATAGATTTAAGTGGTGACTCGAGAGAAGCGTGCGACTAACTACCGCATTTACAGTCTCCGTCGTTTTTTTGTTTTTTTTTGTTTGTTTTTTCCCCCACTCGAAGTTTCATGCGGTTTATTGGAATCTCGAGAAAACGGGACGTCCCTGAAGGAGGCGCTCCGTGTTGGAAAAACAGTGGGTGGAGCTCTCCTCGAAGGTGTAAAGACACCATGTCCACGAACGTCCAGCGTTCAGTGACTGAAACTGGCCTAAACAAACACGCCGTGGACGCCAAAGCGAAGTTGCTTTTTCGACAGTGAAGCGAATTTTAAGTGTGTATAATTATTTATTTATTTTTTAAATCCTGCTTTTAAATTGCCCTTGATCGAGACTTCCTGTGCGCTGTACCAAAACAACGCAGGCGAGACCTTCCTGTAATCTCGCCACCAGAATGGATAACGGATAAAGTGAATCATGTCTTTTGCGGCGTTTCTGTCGCTGCTGCCGCTGCTGTTTTTGTGCAATCTGCCCGTGTCCTCCGGCTCATGGGACCCTGGGAAGCAGCGCAGTGCCGGACCGGCCATCCGCTCCTCTGACAACACCACACTACCACTGGCCAGGATGCCCAACAGCAGCAGCAGCAGCAGCGATGAGGTCAGTAAAGCATACACGCATTAACGTGTAATAAATTCAATATTATCAGATGAGCAATGCGTTTGTGCTTTTGGGGCGGGTTTTCCCCCTTCTTCTTCTAGGGAGACGTGAGTGAGCAGGTTGATCCAAGAGTGGCATCTTGTCAGGTGGCTCTTCCGACTGTCACATGATCGAAAAACATGCAACAAGTTCACGCAGCAACCGAATTATGAATCGAATGTAAATCAATCAGCTGCAACAAAGAAGTGATTTAAAAAAATAAATAAATCTATATACATTTGGCATACTTAAAAATATCATCATTATCACCATCCAAATCATACTTTCAAAATTACTTTTTTCTTTACAAAAAAAAAAAATGCTTGTGTCCTTTTCGCCTTTCGCCTCCTTGATCGTCACGCTTTACCACTGGAATGCTTCTCTGTCATAGCGGCCGGCGGGGACGACATAGAGTGAAATTAGTCGGCTGGACTAACAAATAAATAAAGGATGCCCATTATTAAAGAGACAAGATTAAACGAATCGTCCCATTCGATTTGGGAAGATGACAGCAATTGTACCGCCACACTGCAGCGGTTGAGAGTGTTTACCATAGCCACTTTGTGTCATATATGTCCGGGGGAAAACTATGTTCTAGAGTCTGGCTACCTTAGTGCAACACAAACTCATGTCGACAGCCTTCCTGAGACGCATTAGAGATTAGAGAGATAGCATAGCATAGCATAGCATAGCATAGCACAACAGTGCGTGTATTCAAAATCTTTGGCTCCCCCCCTTCAAATTCTTACTTGACATTGAAGAAAGTGGATGACAAAGTAGACGGGCCACCTCTTGACTCTTGACTGACTTCTTTCTCTCCCATACGACGACATTCCCTTCGGCTCCTGCCATTGGTCGAATGAAATCCCGGCGGTAGAAAATGACATCAACCCAAACAGTGAGCACAGTGTGGGGGTGTGAAATGACACCTGTCAATCATTCAACTCGCGTCAACACGCTGCCGCTGATTGGCTCGAAGGGTCGATTGACGTTAGCCAAATGCCGAGGGTGGGACATGATACCCATCGATCATGTACACTATGAAAATGAAAATTGAAAACAAGGGCTGTTCAGTAAATAATGACCGTTGTCGTGCTTTGTGTGTTGTTTCCAGTGCGACATTGTTATGACCCTGAATGCCACAGATCGGTGCAACTTTGTGAAGAACTCAGCGGACTGCACGAACGAGGATGGTTTCATCAACTACCTGGATCTGGCCTTTTGTCTGCTGCCACCCAATATCATTGCCTTTACTGTCACTCTATGTGTAAGATCTCTCTTTACATCTTACTTTCATTTAGAAAAAAGAAAAAAAGAAAAAGAAAAAGAAATTACTGTAGGCTAAGTATACTTTGCCTTTAGAGCAGTTTAAATCATAAAGCAATTTATCTCAAACTCTGTTGTGATTGGTGTAACAGGATATGTTTAATGATGAGTGTAGAAGCAGGAAGGACATGTTTTGAAGATTCAGCACTGTTCTCTTCGGTGGATTCGCTTGAGTGGGACAGATGGGAGTGCCTTATCTGTCCAATGCAAGAGAAAAACTGAAACCTTTTCTCACACTTTGCAGCTAATATGGCTCCTCTTCCTGTTTGTTATTCTGGGACTCACAGCGTCCAAGTTGTAAGTATCAAGTTTTCTGTGTTCACAGTGGGTTTCCCGCCTGATTTGGTCTTTTTGCGAACTGTTCATTTCCCTTGATTGGCTATAGTTTCACATGTGGCTACAGCACATTAAAAGATTATACACGCGTTCTTGCCCTTGATGCCCTCAGAGTATGGTCACACAATCGTTTGCTGTGAAAAGTTCAGTTTGTTCTGCTTTTTCCACACTGTCCCCACTCTCACTTCACACACACTGCAGGAACTGAGTTGCACAGAAGCTGCTTTCTATACTGTAAAAACTCCTCTTTTCACTGTATTTCTGTATTTCTGTATTTCTTCTGTTTCTCTTGCAGTTTTTGTCCTAATCTTTCCGCCATCTCGACCAGCCTGCATCTAACTCACAATGTTGCCGTATCCTTAATCTGCATCTGATGTACAGCCCTCCCAGAAGTTCTGACCTTGCTCTGATTCGTGGCGTTTTTGACCTCAGGAGTCACTTCAAGTGCTTTGACATACATCTATTCTTCATAGTGATAAGCTAGTGGTAAGCCAGTTTTCCTTGACTGCTGCGTGTGCTGAGGGTGTGACATTTCTGGCTCTTGGTAACGGCGCTCCAGACATCTTCAGCGCCATTGCAGCGTTTTCACACCCACACACGGCCGGACTGGCTGTCGGCGCCTTATTTGGTAAGTGAGGCCTCGCCTTGAGAAATAAGCAAACCACGGGGGTCATCTGAAAAACAAGAAAACTGTTTGCCCTTATCTTGCTCTTCCCCTCACCTCCACAGGCGCTGGTATATTTGTCACCACAGTGGTTGCAGGCAGCGTGGCGCTGGTCAAGCCTTTCCCTGTGGCCTCTCGCCCCTTTCTGCGTGATGTCATCTTCTACATGGTGGCCGTGTTTTGGACTTTCTTCATGCTGTACAGAAAAACTACGACGCTCGGCGAAATTTTCGGTACACACACACACAATTAGTGAGCTGTACGGCCACTTGCCTCGCTGTTAACAGGAAAAAATGGTGACTTTTGCTGCAGACCCAAACTTTTCAGTCAGACCAGCAACTAAAACTGTATGAGATTTGAGCGGTAGCTATAGTAATTTGCTGCAACTATGTTTAGGGAATATCCTCATATTTTACATTTAGTCAGTTGTGGCTTTAGTAAGTTATTCATTTTTTCAACACCTTTTCTCTCTTTTTGTTTTCACATTTGCATGTTGATAAAAAAAAGGGGGGGGGGGTCAGAGGATGGAACGTACATCTGTGCTACGCCAAATAAACATAAATCTTCTTCTTGATCCAATTCCTTTTTTAGGGTACCTTGGCCTTTATGTGGTTTATGTTTTGACGGTCATTGTCAGCGCATACATTTACAACCGGCAGAAGCGTTCCAGGAACTCTGTCGTCCAAGATATTCAAGAAGCCCGAGGTAAAAATCCCAAGTACATGCATGCATAGGCAGAATAATGAAAGTGTCTCTCAAACTACAAGGATCTTATTGTTTTTGCAGAAGAATATCACTCATCTGACTCATCGGATGATGAAGTTCCCCTTCTGTCCGACGGCACCATTCAAGACGACTATGGTGAGAACACGGAATGTTTAGAAGCCACTGTGCAAGTCAATTATTACTGGATATAACATGCGTGTGTTTTTCAGAGACAGAGTACGGGTCACTTTTGCCAAGTTATACAACTACTGCTCACATTCTGCTGAGTTCTCTAAACCCACTTGACAGCAGAAAGTGGAGGAGGAAGCCATGGAGCTGGAGAGTATTTAAAGTAATAAAGGTAGGCCTGTATGCGTGAGATAAATTCCATAAATGGAGCAAAACCGAAAGGGAAATGTGTACATGTTGTAAATGTAAATGTTGCACTTGTGTCCTGCACTCATCAGATACCGTTAGAGGTGCTGCTGCTGCTATGCATCCCAGTAGTGGACCCGGACAAAGAGGACAAGAACTGGAGACGACCGCTCAACTGCCTTCAACTTGTCACCGCTCCTCTCGTGTGTGTGTTCACCTTCCAGTCAGGACAATGTAAGTGTGTCACTGTGAAAAAGCAACAAGTTGCAACACTGAAAAAAACTGAAAATGGTGCTTTGTTTCCTCGCCTTTTGCTGCATTTAGATGCCAATTACATGATCCAGGGGCAGTTTCCTCTCTGGCTTTTAATTTTGCTGATGGGACTCTTCCTCTCTGCCATCGTCTTCTTCACCACAAGGAATGACTGTCCTCCCAGATATCATCCAGTAGGTTTTTGTAATGATTAAAACAAACACATATACACAATTTTAGATAAAGGATATGTTAATTATGGAAAGTGTCTTTACAGCAAGGGAAGGTCAGGCATCAATCGTTTTAATATATTCAAGTGACTTTATCTGTAGGTGAGCTCTATTAAGCATTTAGCATATTAACCTTTTCCATGTGCCAGATGAATGGTAGTGTGCCCTCTTATAGTAATTATAAACAGGACAGGATTAATACCCTATGGGGGCGCTATAAACTGAGGAACAGGATCGCCAGTAGGATTTTTCAGATGAAAAAAATGAATTCTTCTGAAATTGCCAAATCGCCATTGCCTTTTCTGTCTGTGACCAAATTCCTTCATGTGTTTTATTTGTAACGTTATGATAAACGTGGATTTCCGCAGGCGTTTGCTCTCCTAGGCTTTGTGGTCAGTGCAGTGTTGATCAGTGCGACCGCCTCAGAAGTGGTCAGCCTGCTGCACATGCTTGGTGTGGTCTGGAGCCTCAGCAACACCGTCCTGGGCCTCACGCTGTTGGCCTGGGGCAACAGCATCGGAGGTGATCTTTATGGAACCAACTTTGAAAAAAAAAAAAAAAAACTAACACTACACATAACTATATGTGGATTTGTGATTAAAACATCTAATAAAAATCATATTTTTACAGACTGCTTCTCAGACATCACCCTTGCCCGACAGGGTTACCCCCGGATGGCGATAGCTGCCTGCTTTGGAGGCATTATCTTCAGTATCCTTGATTTGACTTGTATGACTGAGTTTGACAGTAATATAATTGTTTTTAGGTGTGTGCATCCTTGACTGTGCTCCCCTCAGACATGGTCTTCGGGGTGGGACTGGGATGTCTGGTACAGATGCTTAAAACACACTCCGATGTGCAGGTAATGTTCCAAAACATGTTGACGGGTGTGGCCAAAGAGGGATTAGTGGTCGTCAGTGCTGCGGCTGTTTTGGAACATTTGAACATGATATTTTGTCTCCTTTTGTTTCTCCTCAGTTTGAAGTGGAGGGTTTGTTGATGTGGATCCTTGCGGGATCGCTGGGTTTGTCCCTGGTCATGTCCTTCATCACGGTCCCACTGAACCGCTTCCTTATGACTCGGGCCTACGGGGTCTTTCTCCTCGTCTTCTACTGCGCCTTCCTTCTAATTGCACTTCTCACTGAGTTTGGCAAGTTCCACATGGCTTAGATGTGACTTTGCCATCTGCCTTTAATAAGGGAGATTCTCCCATTGTGAACTTATTGCACACCGGAGGAAGCTGCATACTTATCATATCCTCTTCTGTTAAGGACGTTATTGCACCGTTTTTACATGACTCATGTCTTTGTGCACTTGTTTTGAGTTCTGTGGTTTCAGGAAATCAAGCGGACATTTACGCTCAGGGAATGCTGGGGAATAATCAGATCGACATCATTTTAGTTTTTTTTTAATTCTAAATGGAGCTCTGCTCTGAATCTTAAGGCAACAAAGGACTAAAGAGATAACGTTTAAATAATTTTAATTTACTAAAGTACTGTAAATCAAAAATATACACTGTACAAAGCTGTTTTGGTGAGATTAAACATTTTGGTTTGGTTGTTTTTACACGTGTTGATGCTCTCTGCTCTCTCATGACCTTTTCTGGGGTAATTCCAAGTAGACAGCTATGGAGTCACGATAAACCAAAGATAAAACATTGACAAATTGGATAGTTTAATAAAATTTCTCCATAACTAACTTAAATACAGTACAGAATAAGAAGTTATATAAAAGTAAAATATTTTAAATCTGTTAGTTTTACGATACATCCGAGTTGGGTCGATCATTTCGACTCGAGATCAATGTTACCGTTCATACTTACCAAGTCTGTGTTAATACTGGTCACGAGAGGCCTCTGAACTAAGGCTTCAGGTTAATTTATTACATAATGTACATGAGGTCAAAAAGGCCTATTTCAGTACATAGAGTACACAACAAACTGCAATAAGACAGTGTCCCAGGTAAAAATCCTGCAGTCTTTGAAAGCTTCATCATAGGACAATGTTCTCAGTCTCTTGGTCCAGAGACAATCTTATGCTGCCAGAAAGACATCAAGTAGTTTCTCTTAACTGTAAGTCCCACTGTGTAAAAAAAAATCTTGAGTATGAATAGAATGCTTCTAGTTGGGGCTTCTAGCTTATAGAAAATTGCTGTGGTGTTGATATTGCTGTGTACTTCCTGCCACCTGTTGGTTACTCAATGGGGTGAGGTCCAGTCTGTGCGTTGGACTGAGGCTCAGGCAAGGAAGACAGGTTGGAGACAGGACTGTCTAGACTCTGCTCCAGACTTTGGGCTGTCTCGGGCAGGTTTTCCCTGGAATACTCTGCATACCACTCCTGGAGAGAGAAGTTAGGAGGCTGTTACGGCGAACCTGAAAACTGTCACGCTGTGCAAGTTCGGACCTTTGGGCTTCTTACCAGTATCTCCTCCGCATACATTTTAATGCTGAGGTCACTCTTTGTCCGAGACCTTCGACCTTGATAGACCAGAGACAAGTGCTGCGCGCCCAGAGGGAGGAGGATTGGTTAGCAAGCAAGGCTTTGTGTGGCCAGCAGCAGAGAGACAGTTCAGAGTTTGTGTGTGTATGTGTACTCACCCCGCCCTTGTCCATGGCTTGTAGGACTCCTTGTAGAGAGCTGAGGGACGACTGTCCCGGGCAGATTTGTTTGTACAACTCCAGAGTGGCCAGAGCTTCATCTCGGCCCACCTCCACTTCAAACACTATTCCGTTCTCCTCTATACGTGGACGCATAAACAGAACTGGCTCTTAATGTGATTGTAAAAGTCATTTAAGAGTCACAGAACAATACCACTGGCACTAAAGCTAATCTGTGACACACGCATGTTGATAACATTAGTCAGAAAAATCAACTTGGTCCCACCCTCTGAGTTCTCCAGTTGCTCCCGGTTCTTGCGGCTGTAGTTCATGCGGAACACAAAAGCATCAAGAATGAACGCCACAATAATGGTCATCACCACCTGGAGAGGGTTCAGGTAAAATCATCAACACACAGATGAAGGCAGCAATTGAGAGATCATTTCTGCAGACGTAAAGGACACGCTGAGCATGGTCACCATGGTAACGATGTAGAAGGTCATGAAGTACAGTCGGCTCCAGTGGCTCGTCATGGAAGTTACTCCTTCCTGCAAGGCAGTCACAGTAGCAACAATCAATGAGTACATGTCTGCAAGACAGCAGCTGCTAAAAGACTGCAAATATAATCAAAAATTTGACATTACCATGGTGATGTACCAGTTGTTGACCACCGTCAACTCAAACAGAGTCACTAGGGAAAATAACAGAAAAGTGGTCAATCCACAGGCTAAACATCACGCTGAGGTAGTAAACTAAAGTAAAGTAACTAAACCAAACTGAAAACATTGATTGACAGTGAACAGTCAGCTGTGAAGTGTCAGCTGACACTTGTGAATGTTACGATACAGGAAAAGCTACTGCAACATCCAGATTGATCTCTATCAAGATACACACAGTCTGTGATTTAGTTAATATTGGTTTTGAAAAAACTACTTATTCAGAACATGAATAACATGGACAAAAACTTGTCCAGAAAAGGGGCATAAAAGTCACTGAAGTTTCTTTCAGGGGAGAATTGGGGAAGTTGAAAAAGTGCAGACACGCACAGATGCACTTTTGGTTTCATGTCATTGTTTGATTTTGTGACAGGGAACTCACCAAAACTGCTAAGAATGTTGTTGAAGTTGTTGAGATAATAATAGCCTTCTTCCAACACAGTTTTGTTGCCATAGGTGACGTTAATCAGTCTGTAGGAGTCAGCCACTGTGCTGGTGCTGAAAAGCAAACAGGTTGGAGATCAGTGAGTGGGTGTTAACAAAAGCCCATTGTACTATGAAGTTTCTGATACAGTAAAAAAAAATCCTGTGCTTATAACTTTACTACGATGTAAAAGAAAAAAAAATCCTGCATTTAAGTATCAATGTAGTTATTTATTGACGGTGCCTGTGGGACTTACTTGCAGCAGTTGGGGTAAACTACGTCCGCAAAGAACTCCATCCCCACAATTGCAAAGGAGTAGTAGAAGATGATTAACGTTAATCCCAGACTGGCCATTCTTGGGAAGAGCTCAAACATTGTGTCCAGCACATTACGATACCGCTGCTTTATCTTAAACAACCTGCAGAAGGAGGTGAGGGATCACAGTTAACCATAAAAGCGAACAATAAGTGCCAGTAAGTATGGTGCATTCATTACATGGAGACGAGAGCGTACCGCAGCAGCTGAAGTGGTCGAAGGACGACAATAAAATAAAATGGCTCCATGTCAAAGGCGAGAGCAATCAGGCCCAGGAAGGCAAACACTGTCACTGAGAAATCAAACCTGGGGGAGGAGCACATCAAGCGAATGGCTTCAGCGGTAGGCATCAACAAAATCATGGACACTTAATCCAAATATTGTAAGTAGGGATGTAAATTATCGATGAATTCATTAATCGTTAGTTGATTGACCTCATCAATGGATTAACGATTAATTGGTAATGCCATTTTGCCTGAGAACCTAAATTTCACAATGAAAAATGTGTAAGGAACACATATTTAACCCTTAAATAGTTGAGGGTCCAATGTGACCCATTTTTAGAGAACAGTAAAAACACCCAGAACATTTATCCTCTGATTTCTAATGGGTCACATTTCAACTTTTATTTTTATTTTTTAAAGTTGTTTAAAATTAACTTGTCCAGGGTATATTATGACCATCCCAGTATCTACAGGTGAATTGCTCTTTCCTGCCACGACACTGTTATAATGATATTAACTACCCGTGTAAAAAAATTCACAATTAATTGCGACTAATTTAATATAATCTATTAAATTCTTAATCAACAATTAATCGACAGTTGATTAATTGTTAACATCCCTACTTGTAAGTCTCCATGATTATAAGGGAATCTCATCATTTTTGGTCTGATAAATATAACGTTTTGGATTGACCCCACATCCAGTTATTACTCACAGGTTCCATCCTGAGCTGAAATAAGCCATTGGCCCCAAACCTGAAATTTTCAGTAACACTTCTACACCATAAACTGAAAACAGAGAAACAGAGGGAGAGAAATAATGCCATTACAAGTACATTTAAAATCACAAATGATCAGTTTCAAAGCAGACGCAACAGTGATTGTTTAGTGTTCATGTGACACAGCAGCAGCAAACTCACTGGTCAGGAACACAATGTAACTCCAGGGGACAAGTCTGGACGAGGAAAATCCACCTGCAGGGTGGGACAAGTGTGAGACGAGGGTGAGACCTCTGTTGGAGTGCAACACTTCTCCACACACCTCCTGCTGCATTGCTTTAAGGGGCTGCAAATGATCTTACTGTTGAGTGTGTACGTCTCCACCAGGATCCACACGCCGTTGATGGCCACCACCGCATCTGCAGTCAGGTAACATCAACCATTAGAAGAAACTCTGTCTCATCCTCAACACAGAGACCTGTGGACAATGTTCATGATGGCACTTACACATAGCATACTGGAAGGCCTTTGATTTCACCAGCAGGTTAATGCCTTTAGGGAAGAAAAAAAAAGAAGCAGCGGTTATGAGGAAGTGAGAATGTTTTTGTTAAACGGACTGAAAAATGAGCGCAACCCACAACTTGCCTTTAAAAATGAGAAAGGTGGTGTGTGGAAGTTCATCAAACCAGTGCTCTCCGCTGCGCCTTGCCTGGAACAACCAAGCGCAAAACTTTACAATGCGGTCACGCAGAAAAAATAAATATGCACCGGCACAGAGCCTGTGTAGAGTCTGTTACCTTCCACTTCAGGCCGGTGACCTCGTAGAATTTATAAAAGTCCTGCAAACTGTAGCAGAACAGACACAAGTTAAACCGTGTTCTATGAAATTTGACAGAGGAGCCTTAAAACTGGATTGCAGCGTCAGGCAGTCACCTGAGCATCGGAGCCCCTGAAGTGTTCAGAGCTTTGAAAGTGAGGAAGCGGTCCCTCGCAGACATCCGGGGTCTGTAAAATCGCATCAGACCATCAAACTGTTTGAGGGAGACGCCCAGCGGCCTCTGCGGAGAAAAACAGCAGCAGGCAAAGCTTTTGACCGTTTCAAAAAAAAGAAAAAGGAAAAGAAAGATCAATTTGTATCAGGTTGCCATTATTGATAGAGCAACATGAAACTGTACCTGTCGGCTCACCAACAGCTGAAAGGCATGGTCGATAGCGGAGCGCTTGTGCAGCAAAAGGGATTTAAACTTCATCTTCTCCACATCATTGAACGTGTCAAAAACGACTGCCAGAAGCTGGATGGGGAAACAAAAGACAGTGGAGCTGCTCAGGAAACCAGCCAATTAGGAGGTGACGCAGCAGATGATGATGTCATAATCCCAAAATGTCCCAACTTGTGCTAACGAGCCTTAAACAAAACATACAGCAACATCATTCGAACCATCAACGAGACAGAGGTTTAATTGTCGTAGCATCACCAGTGGCTGTTGCTTTAGAACTGCAACTCTGTGGCTGGACTTTTAGCAATGTGATCCATACCAGGTTCATGATGAAGTAGAGTTCGATGGAGAGGTAAACAATGAAGAAAACACAGGACCAGCGGTTCTTGGAGTATGCTGGCATCATCACATCTGGGAAACTGCAGGAAAGAGGAAAGAGTCAGACCCACGCACGTGCGGTGAACCAAAAGCATTGGCGATGAGTAACAGAAGTAGAAGTGCTGCTAGCATGTTGTGTGTGTGCGTGTAAGAATGTGGAGAACTGAGAATAACTGTGTGCTGCTGATGATGATCTTACTTTGCTGTGGTCAGCAGCACAAACAAACTGACAAGGCTGTTTTCCAGGGTGCTGAAGTACTGGGGTGAGACAGAAGCATTGAAAAGTAACTGTTACAGACTGAAAACATAACTCTGCGATTACAGCCACATTTTGAAATTCAACACTCTACATACTGGGTCGGAGGAGTTCGGAGAGAAGAGGCAGAAACCTGGAGGGAAAAGACACAGTGGTCACACAAATAATGAAGGAAAATCCTTCACTCACTGAAGACAATGACTGCTGTTCAGTTCAATATGTGACTGCAAATTATTCCATGAAATGTTACAAAAATAATATGTTTTCTCACCCAACATAGCAAAAATAACCATGAAGAAGAGCAACAGGAGAAGGATGTCAATAAACGGTGGGAGGGACTGGAAGATCTGACGCAGGTTTCTGATTGGACAGGACACACTTGGTTAGGCTATGTTCACAAATTCATTTGCAGTCGTTAACTCATCTAAAAAGAGTTAACGACTGCAAATGTAGTTGGACATTATTAATTTAAAAAATATGTCATTTCCCAAAGGTGTGTTAGATGTGTTGCTGGTGATTTCTAATAATAATGATATTGCGATGGAGAACAAACATCTCCATACAAACAGCTGTTTTGTCACCTTTCTTGAGAAGCATTCCTCATTTTTTTTTTAGAACATTTCCCCAGAATTAAATTAAAACTGGTGTGTGACAGATTGGAAGGTGTTGCTTATTATGTCTGTTCGGTTCATTTTCGCAGTTATTTAAAAGTAAAGATGAGTAAAGACACGCAGGTTTGAATGGATAAACAGTCGCTGTTGTACCTGCGTACGGCTCCACAGTATCGGCAGTCCACCAAGAAAATAGGTCTGAGAGCTCTGGTGACTCGCAAATGTGACGTCTGCCTGATCAGCACCACGATGGCCTCCACAAACTGCAGCATCAACACGCACGTCTGCACAAGGAGAGGAGACAAAATTAAAAAAAAAAAAAAAGTGAACAGGAAGAGGAGTAGAACTTGAACTTGACTTTGGGGCCTGCAGGCGACAGTGCAGTTCAAATACAGACCAAAAAAAATAGATTTCTCAACGCAAATCAGTGCTTTAAGCTACAAAAGACAAAGCAGCAGTGAAGTTACCTTCACCATGGTCCTCTTGTGTCGGATGAAAGTGTGGAAGCCTAACCAGCGCAGTTTCATGCATAACTCAAAAGCCACCATGACCAACGCCAGCAGCTCTAGAGTGGCGTGGACCTGCGGAGGCGTCAGACACACAATCACTGCAAACTGCGAGCCATGGCTTAATGTTTGCTTCCTTCATGAAGAACACCGCTGACTTTTCGCCAGAGAGCGTTTGTTGGGTTTACTCACGTAGACGTCCAGGCGTAGCGAGGGCACGGCGGGAGCCTCGCACAGCGACAGCATCATGAGCAGCAGGCCGGTCAGCAGCTCCATCATGTAGAAGAGGTGGTTGTGGGCAAACAGGTACGCCGCCAGCGCTTTGGGGTTGCGAGGGTGAGTGAAGAACTTGTCGTTGTTCTCTCCCTCCTTAACGCGTCATTCAAATGGCAAATCAAGACACGGACACTCAGACAGAGCTCTGCATTGCTGCTGATATCGAGTTGGCAACAGTAATGCGCAGTAACATTATTAATAGTTAAACCATTCGGTCACATAAGCTTTTAAGTATGTAGTCATTATTGACATCTTAGTTTCTCCATATGCTGATAATGGACAAATAGTCCACATTTGAATGTCCCAGTTCAAATACAGAAAAAGATTATTTCCCCGTCTTCAATTCAAGCGATCACATGATGCAAATCTGACCCACAAAAAGCACGCAGCGTTTCACGAGGCAGCACTAACACTGCAATAGAAACCAGTTAACGACCGTGCAACAACTCCACTAGCCTTCACGTGCATTCCACACTCTACAACTGGTATTTACCTGCAGGTAGATGGCCGCCTCCTGGTAGTTCATCTCCCAGCTTTGTCGTAAGGAAGCATTTTGGGCGCGGTGGTTTTGAGGGCCGGGTGTGGCGACCACTGCGTTGTTTACGATGTCATAATTTCCTGCACCTCCATCTGCATGAAAAGAAACTCTGTGTCATAAATAAAAACAAAAACGTTTGTTTGCCAACTCAACTCAGGGTGGCGATCCTACCAAAGCCCTCTAGCTCTAATTGCGAGACAAAGGAGGATATCACTACAGGAGTGTCAACAGAGGTGCGGTCTTCATGAGATCCAGCTGCATGGCCACAGAGGCACTCCATTGATCAGGGTGGATTGTTCTATGCCCTTCCGCCGCGTCGAGGAATCCAGGTCCCTGAGGTTCACAGTGCACGTCTGCGCGTCACTCACAGCACATCAATTGTACGCCAGAATTGGTCCGCATCTGGAGGCGCAGATGTCCGAAGATTCCAGCCGTGCCTGATGCACACTTCAGAAGGCACAGACATGAATGGAGTCCGCGTGAGTCCTCGCAGACGGAATTATCCGAGCCAGACAGAGGACAGATCCCAACAATTAAAAATGCTCCACAGGTTTAGGGGGAGAAAAATCCAGAGGTTGCAATCGGAGGGAAGCTATTGTGTCATCAGTGAGAATAATAAGCGACCAATGGTGAGTGCACCTTGAAATTCCTGCCTTAGTTAGAGGGGTTGAACTTTGATTCCTGCCTGGCTGGCGACAAAGTGCTGCAGTAACATGACATTATATAGGCTATCTATACAGGCTATCTAACACTGAGAGGACACAGACACAAGGCAGACAACCACATTTACCAACAATCAGCAAGAGAGCAGTTACAGCATGTAGCAAGGAATTAAACGTCCATCTAAAGTGACATTAGTTCAAACTGCGCAAAATAGACTTCACCCTACAGTAAAAGGGATACCTTTTAAAATATAATAGACTACAGCAGGCTTTTTATTAATGTAAATCAGATTCCATTAAAAAAAAAAAACAACAACCCTCCATGTGTCCATGTGAGCCTCTAACCGCTTATGTAATTGTCATGTGAGTCTGAATGTTCTTTCAACACTATACATCACAAAGTGCAGCTGCTGGCTCGACTCCTACGAGGTCCAAGCGCTGGAGATCATATGAGCTTGTGAGGAGCAGTCACGGGCAAATCCTCCCCACCATGACGCTGGCATTTTGAGCTGAAGTGTAAAGATCCAATTCCGGTGCAGTGGTAGCCTGGCTGTTATCCTGACAGGAGTACATCCAGAGTCGGCTGAGAGTCATTCCAGCTCCATATTTGTGTGCGAACAATAACATGTTTGCAGCCTTTCGCTCAAAAACACGGCGAGGGTGGGCTCAAAGGCACATACAGAAAAACAAAAAACAGAAAAACAAGTACGAGAGTTTCTCCAAAAGTCTAGCTTTGTACCGACGTCAGGCCCATGGGCGCCAAAAGATAAAACTCAACTCCCCCACTTGGCTCAGGGCGTCTGATTGGTCACAAAGGTAATAGAACACGGTGCTCCTTCTCAACGTCCGCAGTCATACTCCTCTCTCCAGGAAGTTCCAATCAGGACAAACAGTGAGATACATCCTGCTTGTCCGCCACTCCCAGATAATGTTTTTCAGAAGAAGAAAAAAAAAATGGGTTCCTCTTCCCGTCGACCTCCACGGTCAGAGAAAGCAATCGAACAAGCAAGCCACCCACACTGACTTGTGTAAGGTTAGACATTCACACACAGCAGACACACACAGCCCACCAGCACCGGGGAGGGGCTGACTGGTGCACAGTCTGCTGATGTAGCACTTTTTCAGATGGGTCACTTTGTAGCTTGTAGGTGAGGCATACAAAAGGCAGCAGGATTATTATGTCGGGCGGTTATGCGCACGCTTTCTCTCCTACGCACACACACACACACACACACACACACACACACACACACACACACACACACACACACACACACACACAAACACACACACACACACACACACACACACAGGACCCTGTCCTGATAGGTCTGGCTCTTCTGGACCAGTGCGACCTGGACATGCAACATGTGTGCAGCTTATTTGTCTGTGAATGTCATTGTAAGGCTTCAGACTGAACATGAGGTAAGTAGAACTCATTTAAAATGCACAGTTCTGTTTAAAATCGTTCATTCAGAATGCCTACACAAGTAAAATGAATGACTTCAACAAGCCAGTGTTCATTTGTGAGGAACAGGTTGGTGAATTGGCTGCTGTTGGCTTTTCTGTGAATCATCCAGACTACAACCAACCATGAATTTTACAATTACTTATGAATATGCTGGACTTAATTTAACTCCAGAGATGTAATTTGTAGGACTTCTCTTAATAGAGGAATAATCCGAAACCTGGTGATGATTTGAGCCATGAGTTGGTATCCTGATGCATGTCAGAAACCACAAATCAGTGGGAAACGTCAAATGGAGGAAGAGGAGCTTTTTTCCTCCAAGTCCTCAAATCAATCAAAAAGTTTTGAAAAAGCAAAAGATATTGACCAACTTAAAATGTTTTTCAGGAATCTGTTACACGTAATAAATAAATAAATAAATAAATAAATAAATAAATAAATGTAAAATAAAATAAAATGGAAAACAATTATTTAACTTTAAAACAGTGCTGCATGCACAAAACCACGCAAATGGTGATGTGTGAACGGGGCCTGGACAATTATTAAACATCTGCATAGGTCTAGCAGATAAGCGCCACAGGGGCAGACGAGATAAGAACATGATCTTACTTTCGTCTCCTCTTTCAGCGTCGTCGCTGAGCAGACCGCTGTTTGCTTCGTCCCAGGTCAAAATGAGAGGCACGTCGTCGTCAGACTCCATGGCAGAAGATGATGGGGCTGCGACTAGCTTTGATTCCAACCAAAATCTCCCGATTTTGGTTTCACTGCCGTATGCAACGGCAGCTAAACAAGTGCATGGCTCGCTGTGCCAGCAGCGCAACGCCCGTTCATCCTCGACGCTGCCCGCGAGCTACCGGGTAGCACTTAGCTAACAAACTAGAAGCTCTCTCGTGCGCTGTACGGAACTAGGCACCGTCTGTTAAAGCACAAGTTAGGACGCCTATTCGGAAACACGCAACGCGTGAATTGGGGGAGTACTAGTCGGTGTCTGTTTCGTCGGTGTCTGTTTTGGTTGTCAAAGAAGGCATTTTACCGAATAAGATGGTCAACAACAAGCCGAGACTGACAGCCTGCGTTCGCTAGATCATCATCACTGCGCACGAAGAGCTTTCTTCCTGATAGCAAGAGTTGGACATGTCGACAGTGGTCTCTAACTCAAAAAATTTCTCCATCTACACTAAGCTTATTGCAAACTGCTGTAAACGGTGTACGACTCCCAGTTCTCAACTGTGTTGTCAACTCAAGTCTATCTAGAATCAACAAACAGTTACGACACCGAAGCACGTTACGGCAGCGGAATGATACATTTCAAATTAAGAGTATCAATTTGGAACTATTTGTTAACTGAGTTTTAATGACATACAAAATACTTATTTTTTTCCAACTTACACTTTGACTTAAGTCAGGCACACATTCAAACTGCAGAAAATTATTAAACATACGAAAAATTGCATTGAACTTTTATCGACGGAATTTGTGTTTAAGGTGTTATGTGGCCATTGCCTCAAACAGGGTAGATGTACATAATAAGATGTATAATATAACAATATTGTTCTGTGTTAGTGTATAATTGTTAGTTAATTGTGTTAGTGTACATCTTTTTTCCCCCTTACATCAACTCAACTGCTGCCATACATTTGTATTTTATTTCTACCTGTGTGTCCCTTGCAAAAAAAAAAAAAAAAATCCTGCATTTTGTTCATAATAATTTATGCTCGAGTAACAGCACATGATTTACATTTATCATTTTAAACAAATGGACACCCAAAAATGTTTAGTTTAGACTGTTTTGACCGTTACTTGTGCTTAGACTAAAACCGACAAACAGCTTTAACAGTTTGCTGGGTTTCTTTTTCAGTGGTTTGTTATTCAATTAAGTTTTACTCAATTTTCATCTGTGAAGGGCAGATAAAAAGTACCAACTGATTATTTATTTATGTAACCCAAATAACCACACGGTGGCAGCAGAGAACCTTGAGTTCAAAATATTTTGGCAGACGGAGAGAGAACGATCCATTCTCTGTATTTATTATAGTATTATTGAAGTTACCACTGTCAGAATAATCTATTGTGATTTTAATTTAAATGATCGTTGTCATGATCATTTCAAAACCTGGCTACTTCCTATGAGAAGTCATGCAAACACTTTTATAGAACAGTGTCTGCAAAGCATTCTAATAAAAAACAAAGCATTTTACCTCTCCACTTTTAACCTACACGAATAAACTCAATGTCTCAATTGAATCAACAGTGTTTGCCTCTTGTTACATCCAAGTGAGAGGGAATCCATCAAATATATTTACACTTGATGTGAATTTCCAGCTAAATGTGATTTGAAGAATGTAGGACGCCTTTATTCGTCTCCCTCTGCTGGGTGTTCTTTTTTGCATTGTTCCTTTTCTTCCTTTTCTGCTTTTTCTGCTGACAGCTTTATCTGTGCAACAGCATGGTCCTGCATGAACATCCTGACCTTGATAAAGGGAACAATCAGGAAATGAAAACTTGAGTTCATTATTTTCTCATGCTCTTGATGTTTGTCCGAGCCCCATCCGGTTACGTACCTCGTCCAGCTGTTTCTCTGTGTCATTTATATCCACCTCTTTTTCTAATTTGATATGTTCACAGGCCAGTTCAAAGAGGTCAAGGGTCACCATTTTAATCTTCACGAGCAGAAGCGTTTTCTTTGCCGCTGTTTCCAAGATGTGGTTCCATTTGCTTTCCTGTTGGCGAAGACTCAGAACTGTCATTCATATAGGAAATGTCAAGTTTTGTTCGGACCAAGTGCTTTGATTCAGCGCCGTACCCATGTCAGAGCTTCTGAGCACACTTTCTCCAGCTCTTTGTGGAGCTGGTACAGCTGGTTGGTCGTGTGCAGCTTCAGTAAGTGATGCTGGTCTTCCAGCTTCCGCAGAGCCTTTCTCTGCTGGTCCACCTGTGTCTGTGCCCTTTTCTCCTTCTCACAGAGTTGCGATTTGAGGTGGAGGAGAT
Source organism: Nelusetta ayraudi (assembly GCF_046127955.1). NCBI lineage: Eukaryota > Metazoa > Chordata > Actinopteri > Tetraodontiformes > Monacanthidae > Nelusetta > Nelusetta ayraudi. The sequence continues at coordinate 271,532 of NW_027466091.1, forward strand.
TCTCAAGATGGACCATGAATAGGTTTCCCTCTTTAAACTGTAGCAGACACACGTTACTCATAAATACTAAAGTAATGCATTTAGGTTTTAGGTGGCACAAACAAGAACAATTCCAACCTGGTTGTCAGGTGTATGTTTTTTGCCATGCAAAGTGATTACAGAGTGCACATGATAAATTGAGAACTTGTGGAGCATTTAGTAGGATTGGAATATGTTTTTCAGGTTGTATCTTAAGGTTAGCGTTGTTTGACAGAAACAGTACCTGAGTGATGTGGACCACCCCCTCCATGAGTTCATCATACAGAGCATGTTTCTGCAGCTGATGCAGCAGATGCTCCTTCTTCTCCACCAGATGGACGTACTCCTCTTTCAACCTCTTGATCTCCGCTTCCTTGTCAAACTTCTCTTCTCTCTCCTTCTCCGCCTTTGAAATGATCTGATTAATGTGTTCATCCTGCACACACGGACATTAGGGAGAGTGATTTGAAATAAGAAGTCCTTCGTACCCTGTGTAACGCTAGGGTTGCAGATGAGAGCTTTGCGATACCACACCTTGAGGAACATATCAAAGCCAACGCCTGATTCTTTTAGTCCATCGACCTTCTCCTGCAACGCTGCAATGCATTCTTGCAGTCTATCCAAAACCTTGCACAACACACACAGTGGGCACAAGTCATCATTTGCAACATTTACAATGTAAGACAAGGGCCAATAATATTTATAGGCACCAGTGTCGGTGAGTAATCTATTACTAAGTAATCCACTGCTGTAATTAAACTACTTTTTAAATGACGGAGTAATGTTAAGGGATTAGTGCAGCAAAACTGGTCATTGTATCACAATTACTTTATCGGGTAACATGTCCGTTACTTTTCAGAAATATTTTGCACACTAAAAATGTCTTATTATCCACAAAATCCACAACCGAAAACAATGTCGCAGATTATTTTAACAATATGGGCTGTGAAGGCACTCGTGCGGTACATGAGTTTGTTCTGTGAAATGTGCAATTTGTGTTCACAGAGCAAACATTTATTCATGTTAAGAGGACAGAGGCAATATTTGCAATTTAATAAAGCAACTGTGAGTTTGTATTTTTTTTTTTTTTTTTACCATTAGTGTGTAAATTATTTGTAATAAGTAATTGATTACTTCAGAAACAAAGTAGTCAAAGAAGTAATTAGATTACTTTTTAAGGAGTACTCAGTAATGAGTCGTTGGATTACTTTTATGGAGTAATCCTAACAACAACGATAGGCACGCAATAATTATGTGGGTGCAATTTTAAAAAGATTCCCATTGAGACCCACAGAAATACACCTGGGAAGAAAATATTAATCTTCAATTAAAAATATGTAACTTAAAAAGATAGATAAAAAAAATATATACATTTTTTTTTTTTTTTTTTACGTGAGCTCACTAAACAAATTTGTCAGCAGACAGGTAGGTCTCGAGAAGCTGCTTAAATCCCACTGGAAGTCACTCAGGTAAGTACCCCCCTACTTGCTTGTCAGGTGTTGTCTCAAATGACTCGGGGTGTGGTGGTCAGGTCGGAGCACCTGTCTGCGCTCCTCAGCCTCCACGTCCAGATGTTCCTTTTCCTGCTGTTTCGTCAGCAGATCGAGAAGGACATTGGTCATCTGGTAGTGCCTGTCCGGCCCTCCGTCCCTCTTCCCCACGGGCGTCCTCCTGTTCACACACACACACGCGCGCGCACACACGCACGCACACGCACACACGCACGCACGGCGGAAAGTTATTAGCATCGATCGCTCACATTGACTGGCAGCGGCCGCGGCTCCACGCACGGCAGCTCCAAAGCAAACACTCACATCATCTCGTGCTTCAGACGGTCCATCCAGGACTCCTTTATTTCTTCGCTGTGTTGGCTGCTCTTGCCCGCCGTCTCCATGGTGACTCACACACATACGCGCACACGCACACGCACGCAAATTCTTTTAAAGGCGCAATCCGTGATTTCACTCGGTGAACAGAGGGAACGGCCAGCACTCGGTTTCTAATCGGGGGAGGCATATGGGCAAACATCAAAGTCATCGTCACAAAACGATTGCCTCCCTCAGAATTCTGACATTAGGGTCAGATGACCAACGTTATTCTGTCGCTTCAACGTTTACAGCGTGGTTGGTCAGTAAAAACCGTCGGTGAAAAGTCGTTGCCTTTATTTATGTTTTAGTGCAGCGGATTTGACAATAGTGGTTGGTTGGCCGCTTTGTGTTTGAGATCAGTTTGGTTTGTATGTTTGTGCAGATAAGAGAAAGAAATGTGTGGCGATGGAGGCAGACGATTGGCTGTGGCGGTCCCGGGCCCCGCCTACCACAAGCGAAACTCCCTTCAACTTCTTCCTTCTAATATATATGATACTGTAAAACCCATCAGCGAGAATAAAGCTCTTTCACTTTAAGAAAAAAAAAATAAATAAATAAAATTCAATGTTCTGGCCCATTCCCAAATTAAGACACGTGATTCACTTAACGGCAAACAAGGCAAAGGGAACCAACGTGCAAGAAACATGGCAACTGCAACCGTGGATCACAGAGGACGGCCAGGTGATATTTGTCAAAGGAACCTCCAGCTTAATGGTACTTCACCTGCCACCTTTCACACCAAGTGCACTGATACAAAGACTGTCAGGAGCAAGGCGAGAGATCAATCATTCTGGAGAGAGAGTGCACTGCTGAATTATTAATTAATTAATTAGTTAATTTAATTAATTAACGGTGGTGAATCATGAGATATCAGGGAGTTATGGTGCCCACAAAATAATCACTAACCTTCCAATACCTTAAGATCATTTGACTTTCAAGTGCAAAACAGACACATCAATATATAACAATAGATTTAGATGCATGAAGTCAGTTCCTGCAAATTGCAATGGTGACTACTAAAAAACAAAAATAAAACATTATCAACATAATCAATATCTTCAAGAACCTATGTAAATTGCTCATTGTTGGTACAGAAAAGTAGTTCAAATTCCAACAGTAACATGGAACCTAGAATGCAGCGCATGACCCCACAGCATTGATTGACAGGCGTTACCACGGAGGGATGTGTGCTATTTCACTTTGAGCAGAAAAATCACACTTGGAATCACACCTTTCCCGACTTTGACAAACACCATAGAGATGCGTCAAAGCGAGGATACACGCTGGTCCCCGCCATGCACCGGGATGACAGACGCAGACAGACAGGATGACACTGTGATGGAAGCATGTCAGAAACAAGTCCATCTGTGTGACATGCCAAAAGATGTACAGCTTACTTCTCAGAATGATTAATTGGCATAGAGTCAGCAGTTGGAACATGTCTGGTAAGCAACAGTCTGAATAGTTCCAGCCGAGTGCGAAATTAAGAGAGGTGACAGCTATGCATGTGTACAGCAATGTTTTCATTTATATATGTTTCTTAAAAATTGCTATTTGCATTTTTTCCATTTGACTTTAAGATGCTTTTCTCTGTGTTTTGTGTACAAATATCACACGTTGTTTGGTTTATTGGCTCATGCCTCAAAGAAAACAAAACAGTCGTTTGTATTTTAGCAATAGAATAATTCAGAGGAAGAAGAAAAAAAACAGTTATGACCTAGTTAATGCCTAAAATATGTGTAAATCTCACATCTAACTGAGTCCTATGAGTTAATGGGAATTTGACATTGCGTGTTCATAGCACCATGCCACAATATGACAGTGGTAGGTGGCAAATAACACACTTAATGGAAATGCTGTGTGCTGTTATTTTGCATAATAATAACTCCCAGGTGTGGTGCGGATGGTGACGCTGACAGTGGGAGTGGCAGAACCAGAGAAATGCATCTGATACACACGCTCACACACGCCAGTGCGAGTGGGGCAAGGAGGAGGGAAAGGCAGTGAAGAGGAAAAACAACAACAGATAGCTGCCGGCACAGATGCGGCCGCATCCATTTTTGATGAATGGGTGTCTTGCTACAGAAAGTACTTTATTAATACTAATGGAACGATGCTATTATAATAAAAGCGTGTTGTGGCAGGTGAAGGGGCACGGCGTGACGCAGAGGAGATGGAAATATCACACCCATGTAAACACCAGCAGCCCTTTTAGCAGCTGAGGAGGACGAGGAGAAGGAGACGAGCGGGTCAGAATCCATAAGGCCAGACGGGGAGAATCTGAGGACAAGCAGGAAGAGACGAGGAGCTTCTTATCTCAATGGCACCACATTTCTGTCCTGGTTTTGTACATGAATGGCTCCAATATGCCATAAAGCGAAAATAAAAATAAAAAAAAGTAAAAGTTCACACTGTTTTAGAATAACTGCTAGTGGATAGTCGACACGGTGGCAAGAAGGTCATGGGTTCGATTCCGGGCCTGGGGCCTTTCTGTGTGGAGTTTGCATCTTTTCCCTGTGCCTGGGCGGGTTCCGTCCAGGTTCTCCGGCTTCCTCCTACAGTACGAAAACATGCATGTCACCCTGCCTTCGCCCCATGACAGCTGGGAGAGGCTCCAGCAGACCCTAACAACCCTGAGTTCAGAAAGAAGAGGGTATTGAAAATGGACAGATGGATGGATGGATGGATGGATAGTCTTTGCTTATCTCTTTTTCTTTCAATTACAGAGAGAGATCCAACCTGTTATACATCCAGAGAGAGATCCAGCCTGTTATACATCTACATTGAAACATCTTTGATCTTCACTCAGGTGTTTTCCCCTTGGCCAACACCTCAATTTATCCCAAAATGATGTCAATGTTCCTGTTGCATTCACTATATTATACTATACTACCCAGTACTGTACTATACTATACAGTCTGAATATATGATAAAATGATTCTCCCAATGTTTCGTATTGGTTTATGAGCAAAGCATTGCAACGAAAATGCAACTACAATGAAAGTTAAAACCACGGTGTGTGTGTGTCTAAGCTGCAGTGAGTCAAGGGTCACTGCAGCTTAAACACACACACACACACACACACACACACACACACACACACACACACATGAATGTGGCACACATGAATGGACAGGTGGCAAACATTTAGACATCCATAATTAAAGGTCAACAGTGTGTTGCAAACAGATATTGAGAGGAAGTCTGTGTTTATGCTAATGCCTTGTCAGAGGGAGAGGCCGGCGACTCTCTGACACCATCTATTAATGATGAGACAAGATCACCGAAATGCACTGGGTACGAACCAAACAATGCAGCTCCCGGCAAACAAAGGGGCCGTGACAGCGGGCTGAGTGAGTGCTCTGAAATCAGGCTGCGTGTGCACACAGTGTTTTGAGGGAGCGGAGTGTATGAATGGATTTGTTTGTTTATTGATGTTTGTGTTTTGTGTTTGTCTCACAGCAGTGGCCTTGTCTGGCCTGTTTGCAAACATGCTCGTACACGAGATGCGACAAGCCTGCGGGGAAGCCCATGCGAGCCAAATGCGTGTGTGAGCGGGAGAGAGACAGAGGGAGAGTGAGGGAGGCCGTCTCAGGGAAGCTGAGCCACATGGACCTCAGATAACATGCTGGCTAAATGATAGAACTTTTCTGGATACAAATGTAAAAAATAACATATAAAACTGAAATAATACATTGTCATTTATTATTTCCTGTTGAAGATGGAAAACCCATCACTTTTCATATTAAGAATTTTGATGATGTTTGCTGAGATTGGGAACCACAAACATTATGTAATAAGCCAAATGCAGGAGGATAATAAAATAATTTTTTAATTTAGCCAGCAGCATCTGAGGACGGCAGCGTCGGTCAGATCGGCTCTCTGCTGCAGACTGAACCAATGGATGCACTGTCACATTTGGTGCCCCAAAACCAGTTGTGTACTGTGCTTGTCTGGCCCAATAACTTAAACTGTCATTATTATTACAATAAAAATCTACTGCCCTGCGATGAACTGGTGACTTGTCCAGGGTGTCCCCTGCCTTCGCCCTAAGATAGCTGGGATAGGCTCCACCAGACCCCCGTGACCCTGACCTCGGGACTAAACGGGTATGGAAAATGGATGAATGAATGAATACAAATCTACTAACATTCTAGTAAGATACACTTTTAAAAAAACAAGCAATTTGTTGTGGGTTATTCTTGTTTGTGTGCCACCCAAAGTGCTATTTGAGGTCATTGCAGTTGCTTGTTTTTTATTGTCAAGCCAGTAAGAGATTGATTGAGTTTTTTTCCTATCATGAAGAGTTTTTGATTTCATACCTGAAATAATTATTGCAGAAATGAGGCGATGAACACTGATCTGGCTATGTCTAGATTTGCTCTCTTAGCACACGCTAAATCCCGCCAGCGGCTCAGAGTCTGTAACAGTAAGTGAGTAGAGCAGCAAAATGAAGTCCTGCTGGTAGTGATATCATTATGTTGTGTGTCCCGTCTGGACAAGGGGGCCGGAGTGAGGTCAGGGGGTGCGGGGGTTGGGGTGATCCACCAGTGAAAAGGTTTGTGTGTGTCCGACTGGTTGTGTGTCTCTGTCTCAAACTATTTTAGTGTATCTGTGTGTGTGTGTGTGTGTGTGTGTGTGTGTGTGTGTGTGTGTGTGTGTGTGTGTGTGTGTGTGTGCGCGTGTGCGCGCGAGAGGGCAATACATGAAGGATTAGCGTGCCTCTCCAGTCCTCTGGCTGTAATCAGACGGGACATTGGCTCCATGACGTCCTGAAGCCCCCTCCACCACCCACTGAGGGAGCGCCTCACTCCCTTTCACCCTGTCATGTGTGTTTGGCCGCCGCTCTCAGAACCTTGGCGGTATGTTAGGAGTTAAAACAATTATTCTTGCTCACATCACTGTCCCCTCCCCGTTTCCATGATCTCAATTTTAGTGAATGACAGGGAGGGAGGAGGAGACGCAGATCGTTGGGGCCAATTACGCCACATCAGTTGCAGGATTTTTGTTTTGTTTTCTTTTTTTTCCCCACAGCCGAGCCGCTGAGTGAGAGTGAGGGTGAGAGCGCAGCCCGAGACGGAAAGATAACACAGCTTCTCCTGGGTGACAGTTCGCGGGCCGTCAGATAAACAGCCATCACTGATCAAGTTAGTCTGAGCCCTCTGACCCCAGGCTGGACCGACTGCTGTTAGTTTGACCTTTAACCTCTGTCTCTCAGACCATCACAGAGCACAATCCGAGCTCCCTCCAACACCCCTCCTCTAGACACACACACACACACACACACACACACACACACACACACACACACACACACACACACACACACACACACACACACACACACACACACACACACACACACTCCTGCTCAACCTCTTATCCTTGACAGCTCTTATGCTCATATTAAGATCTACTTCAGAGATTTCAGGGCTGTTTCAGCCAGTCAGTCTAATTTAGGGGTAAATTAGCTTGGGTCCCAGTCTTGCAACTCCGCTGTGCTTAACAGCATTAGACCGTTCTTGTGGCTTTTAAATAACAACAAGGATGGATAGTATCATTCAAATAAACCTCGGCCTGCCTACTCTATTGCACCGTGTGTAATGGCGAGGCATTCGTTGTTAAACATTATTGCACTGCCATTCCGCTGACCTCAGTGTGCTTACTGGTTGTAATTACGGATACTTATAGCCTACAATATTAGCACATGCTGATACTTCCATCAACCTGTTTTGCGATGATCCTCTGATCTGATCAAGCTATGCTGCTCTGCGACATGTAGACAGTTGTGGAAGAAAATGCAGCAGATCCTTCAAATATGTGATACTTTTATATTTACTTGAGTCCTTCCCATGTTTCCCGCCTCACAGAGGTTTCCAGCTTCTCCCATTTTGTCACTCGGCCCTGTGACAGAGCACCATGAGACCCATAAAGACAAACCATAATCAGCTTTACCAATTACACTCCATCTCAGGCCACTTTTTCCTCACAAAATCACATCAGTAATGCTGGGCATCGCACAAATGTCTTAGCAAGCGAGGACTCCAAAGGCACAATTATACGTTTAAAACAATAGTTCAGACTGTAATGAAATAAGCTTGAAATTAGTCTTTTATGCCTTTTGAAGGAGCTAATTTTGAGAGAGGAATCACTCTGCACGGCTGCAGCACAAACGCAAGCTCTCCCCTGAAACCTCCAGCATTACGTCAGTGAGGGGAAAAAATGGAGGTCTGCAAGCCAAATAAGTGATATTTAAATTGTTGTTTTAGCTTTCGATGGGCTGTCTTTGCACATAGCAGAAAATACATACGCGTGAGTGTGTGGGTTTGTCTCAGATGATTCCTTTACTCAGTCAGCTTTGAAGCATTGTTAATCTGTAAATTTGGATCAGAATGCGAAAAAAGGAGCGTACGTAGTATGCAGTTTACTGACTCTGTGTGTGTGTGTGTGTGTGTGTGTGTGTGTGTGTGTGTGTGTGTGTGTGTGTGTGTGTGTGTGTGTGTGTGTGTGTGTGTGTAGAGGGGTTGGGGCCATGGTGTGTAGACCGGGGAGATAATGATAAGCACCACTTAGGCTCTTTGATCACGAAGGTTCATCAATCCAGCATTCGACCTGTGTGTCTGAGGTCCCTTACTGATGAATGGGGGTCCCCTGCACGCACAACCCATACACACCCTCTGTGTTCCAGATTATTTTCCACGGCTTTAGCCAGCGCTTCATTTTCCGTGCTAACTTCCTCGACATGCGAGGCCATCTCTTAGCTCTGTTACTGTACAAGCACGCATGAAGTAATGCAATCCATCTCCAGGGGTCGAAGCAGATGCCCCCTCCCCTCCTTACTTGGGAGCCTCTCGCTCCACCCTTTCCTCTCTCTCCTTCTCCTCATCCTAGCCTGAATGTGTCTGAAGACGAGGGGGTTAAGGAGGAACAGACCTTTTGAAGAGCTGCCTGCTTAACCCCTGACCCTACCGTGTATGAAAGAAAAGGAGAAAGGGAGGAGAAATAGACGCAAATACATCAAACTGACTTCACTAACTTTAGAGTGTAAAACTCCTGAAGTCTATTTGGTTTCTCTCTCAAAATAAGCAGGACGCAGGATGAAGCCCGCTAATTCTGTCGCACGAGAGAAAAACACAATCTGAGCAAAATGGTAACATGGAGAGTCTGAGAGAGAGAGAGAGAGGGAGAGAGAGAGGGAGAGAGAGAGAGAGAGAGAGAGAGAGAGAGAGCCAGGACCACCAAGACACCCCCGCTTTTCTTTGTCCTATATTCCTGCAGACCCCACCTCTCTCAGGGCAGCAGGTTGTCAGTGAGGGGGTCCAGCTGGTGGAGAACGGAGATGCCAAACAACCTGTCAGAGATAAGAGGAGGTGCTCCCAGGACCCACAGCGCTCGGACTGCAGCAGTTTGACACACTGCGGTTCCCCTATAATCGATAAGATGGCCGTGTACACCTTTACACTTTGGACCCCCTGGACTTTGTGGCACTAACCCTAACCCTAACCACTACACATACCCTTTGGAGAAAAAGAAGGTAGAGGCCACTGTTGTTTTCATGTCCTCAAGCCACTACATGCACTGATAAACTGTAGTGCACTCTAAAAGAGTTTCCAAATTGCAGGCTCCATACTTTAAATAACCCAGTGGGAATGTTAATAGCTTGTTCCTGCGAGCGTGTTATTAATAGCTTAAAGCGAAGACAGCGTAATGAGAATCTTGCCAACATTTAAAAGTCTACCAAAATTCTTACCCTCTGTGTATATAAATCGGTCTTTATTTTCATTGAACAGAAAAAAAAAAGTCTGTTTTATGTCACTACTTGGAGTTTGAGGGCAAAACCAGCAAGAAAGAGAGAAAAAAAACAAGTATGTCTGAACAGTAACATCTTGTTTCACAACAGCAAACAAATCTTTACAATGCTGCATAAATAAATACTATGAGCAGGACCATGGATATAAAAATCTCATTGACAAGATTCTCTCTCTCTTTCTCACACACACACACACACACACACACACACACACACACACACACACACACACACACACACACACACACACACACACACACACACACACACACACACACACACACTTTCAATCTTCCAACAAATACTGAGGAGGAAGGAGAAGCTGCTCCCTCAACACTGTTGGCTTGTAACGTCAGAGCACCTTCGCACATGTTACTGCATGTAAAAACAAACACGGAAAAGCTAACATTTATTTCTTTCACTGTGAGCCCAAAAAGAGGTTCTCAAAGCCATAAAAGTAGAAATACTCTTGCGGACATGGCGGGAAGCATTCAAATTTACAACAGCGAGACTAAAAGGACTACTTAACAGTGCAGCATCGACACCAACACATGAACAGCACTGAGATCACCTGTGTCTGCTGAGCAATCCTCACATGTTGTGGATCAACAAAGGACTCGTGAATAATTCAGAGAGGGAGGGCAGGGGAGGCAGCATGTGTGTGTGTGTGTGTGTGTGTGTGTGTGTGTGTGTGTGTGTGCACGTGTGCAGCACTATGCACTCTTGCGAGTCGGAGTGGAGAGCTTTCATTGGCTGGCTGTGACTAAACAGAAAGAGCTGATTGGTCATCAAGGAAGGGGGTGACTAAGAGGACAACGACGACAACGACGACTGCGGCGTCAGAGCCGAGTTGTGCGTTTACCCAGAATGCACCGGAAATGGCGTTCACAGGTCCCTCAGCCTGTAGCGCGTGCTAAACAAACTGTTTATCTCCGTGGCGAGGCGCCTGCGGCTGCTGCAGCCCATCTCGCTGGAAATTAACTCACAGCATCCTTTGAGCCGGGCTGACACGAGCGTCGCAAACCAAAACCCACCACCCCCTCCCCCGCCTGCACCTCCCCCACCGCACCGCACTGCACCATCAGCCGCGGGGCCGCAGCCGTGGGAGCTGAAATTATTTTGGTCGCTAAATGTTGAGCACCGCCTTATCTGACGAGTTGAAAAGGGAAGCAGACGTGGTCTGGCGCACTACAGCTTTGTGACATCACTCTTTGGTTCGTGGTGAGTTGATGCCAAATGATGGCGCCCTTTATGTCCAAGATTCACTTTTGACAAGTTTTGCAACAGAAGGAGAGAGAATATATTTACAACCTAGGGGTGACACCTTGTCGCGTAGCACAAAAAACAAAACAAAAAACACATCACAATTATTTACAAATATGATCACATTCGTACGAAAGAGGATTAGGGCCACAAGAAGAGAAAAAAAATATCGCAGGAAGGAGGATTTTATTTAAGTTCTCATTTCGAGTTTTAAGTTGAAATTTCGTGATTCAAAATTTCGAGAGAAAGTCGGCATAAAAAAAAGACGAAATTTCGTGAATCAAGAGGAAATTTCGAGATTAACGATGAATCAATTTATGGTATTCGCGCACCTTTGTCACTTGACAACATGTCTTCTGTGGAACCACTTGTGGAATTGTACTTCAAAACTGGGTTTAGTAACAAGGAAATCCTGACTCTTCTGGCACACAAACACAGTGCGCTAATAAGCATTAGGACATTGAAAAGACTGTGTCGAACTTTACGTCTGTTCAGTAGAAAAAAACAAACAAACTTGGAGGAGGTTGCCCACAAGGTTCACCCACAGCAATGAGGAAAGGAAAACGGAAGTACTCCACTAGACTTGCACGCAGAGCCTTTCGACTTTATTCTCGACATTGTGACTCACTTCACATTGACATTAATTGCAAAATTTCAATTGTATTCACGAAATTTTGTCTTTTTTACGTCGACTTTCCTCTTGAAATTTCAACTTCATTCTCAAAATGGAAACGTGAAAAAAAAAATTATATGTTTTCTTTTCTTGTGGCCCTGATCCTCTTCCGTACATCAGGGAGCAGGAATCTCTCTTCGCTTATCCTTTTTTCTGTTTTCTGTTTTCTGTGGAGGTCATCCCGTCTCTGGCTCAGTTAGGAGGCTGCGCTCCACTCCGGGATGCCGCAGCGGATGTGAGCGTGCATCTCCAGTGTGTGGTAGAGAGGCGGGGACAGGCTGGCCGTGTAGCGGGGGAACTCTCTGAGAAGAGGGCTGAGCTGCCGGCTGTGAATGTGTTGCGAGCTCTGGGCCGCGGGTCCGGAGGTTTGACTCTGGTAGGAGTCGTGGGCGGCGTGGTCGCCCAGCGCCGGGGAGCTCTGGTGGGCCGCGGCGCCGATCCGAGACCCCTGAGGGCTGGCGCTGTAGGGCGGGTGAGGGGTGTAAGGCGGGTACGGTTCCATGGGGGTCATGGCGGAGGGCAGAGGGCAGTTGTACGGCCAGGGCGCGCAGCCGAGTTCGTCCAGTCTGGGCTCGGAGCCCGCAAACATGCACGCCTGGCGCTGACCCACGTCTGAGCTGTAGGGGGAGTCAGAGAAGGCCAGGGTGGAGCTGCCAGAGAGACTTGGAGGACCAGGAGGAGGAGGCGGAGGAGGGTAGGAGGTGGAGTTGAAATAAGACTCGCCCTCAGTTGGCGAGGCGCCGGGGAAGTGTTTCTTGTACGCGTGCTGTCGATGTCCTGAAGAGCAGTTCTCCTCCGCTGCGCAGGGAGACGCAAACAAAAGCACACTGGCTTCAATGACGGCGGCAACAGTTTAACAGGCGACATACATAATAAAATAATCTCTGTAATAATCTTCAGTTATCACCCCCAACAGTTTCCTCCTACTGCATGTAGTTGCACCTTAGAAATATTTTTATTTTTATCCAGCCGATATAGTTTCAAGAATTATATAATTGAACCACTATTACTTAAAAGAGAACTTTTTGCTTTACATACTTGAATTAACATGCAATGCAAGCTCGTACAAATGACCAAGAATGAGAAACAACTATTACAATTAATTCAGCTGCTCACATTATGAATTTGATGCTACGAAAAATGTAGAACAAATACTAAACACGTGCTTATTCAATATGAAAAAATAAATAGGACGAGCTTTAAATGAAAACGATCAATTAATAAGCTGGCACACAATTGTTATTTCTGACTTGAAGGTATAAACAGGCATCTTCTCTGGTCCACATTCCTGACATCAATGATGATTGGATGTGCCCGCAAGTCAAGTAAATATAATTTTACAGTCATCTATATCTCACGTGTCAGTGAACTGGTAGGCTAAAATATAGAAAATCCAATTATTTAGCACATCTAGTTTAAACTATGGTCTGGAAAACCAGAACAAGAAAAAACTTTCTAAAACCTATTAAAATAATATCAAACAACGAGATGGATATTTTCAAATGGTTGCCAATTTGTTGTGTTTTTTTTTTTTTTTTTTTTTTTTTTCAAGCTGAAACAGATATTGGACGAGTGAAAGGTTATCACGTAAGACACTTTTTAAAACTTCCATATTAAATAGTGCAAGTTTGTTTTTTTAGTCAGTGGCAGAAAACAGAGACCAAAACCTGAGATGTACCTCTTTTTTTTTTTTTTTTTTTACTGCATCAATGGAAAGTCAAGCCTTACCTTTCCTCTTGGTGCAGTGGTACACCTGAGCCTGCTGGCCGTGCTGCAGGTGAGGACGGGGCAGGGCGTAGGGGGCGGGCGTGGCGCCCAGCAGCTCCTGAGGGCTGCTGCCGTTCAGGCTGTTGTCACAGCTGTACGGGGAGCCCACGCACTCGGGCGAGGCCTGCACGCCCCGACTGTCGCCCCCGAAGGGGCTGGCAGAGGTGCAGACCCTCTGACGGACGGTGCTGCGTGGCACCACGGGGAAATCCTTCCTGAAAAAACAACAACAAAAAAGAAAGGATTTAAAGGTCCAGTGTGTAAAATGTGGCTGATTTATGATTTTTGCATTGGTAAAAGCCTAACACACTGCACTTAAATACAAAATAATAAAAGTATATTCACAGAACAAGGAAAGTACTTTGGTTTTCCTACACTTTGTCTTTCACATCATAGGAATGTAGATAGAGCAATAATGGTGTCGTGACCATTTATCCTTTTCTCTGCTTTTGTCCTTAATATCCAAACTCAACTAACAAAATAAAATGAATCAAAATTAAATCAAACGGCCACTAAGGCACCGAGGGACTGAATTCACGGAGGGATGCAACAGAGTCCATTGTCCTGGCGAATTGAAAGAAATGAACAAAACAATGACTGCTGCCGCCTCTCTTGCCCTGGTAAAAAAAACAACAAAACATAACCCTTCCCAGTGCTGCCCCCTATGCTTAGCAAACCCATATACGTAGAAAAGCTATTGACTATTCCAGAGCTATAAAATACCCTAAAATTAAAGAACTTTTTAAAGAAATCTCGGTAGTTAAGGAAGCCCACCTGACAGTGGCCTAAATACGAAGCGTGCTCTCAGGTGGGCTTCCTCAAAGATTTGACACACTGGACCTTTAGCACTCAGGCGGGGGCGTAACAACAGTGAACGCAGATCTTCCGCGAGATTTAATCCTTGCATTCGCCATTTCCTCCGTCCTCCTGGCTGTTTTCTTTCTCACTGCTCCTCCTTTGATTCTCGCTGGCCGCTCTCAATCCCTTCAGCTCTGATCTCTCTCTGAGCACACTGCCCTCTTGGTGAACTCTGTGGTATGTAGGGGACAGCGGGCCACATCTCCCTGACTCTCGCTGAGATAGTGACACGCAGACTCGCGCACAAACCCGCGCACACACAGACAACACACACACGCACGCGCACACACACACAGTCGGTGCTGCTGTGAGATAACTCGGCAGTCTAAAAATAAACATCCATCCGCGTGTCACTTCAGATAGAGTCTGCTCTCGGCTCTCCTCTCCACCAACCGCAGCGGCACAACAGCACAGGGCCGCGTGCGTTTAATACGAGCCTTTCTTCTTCCTCCTCCTCTTCCTCCTCCTCCTCCCCAACAGCCTTTCCCTTTGACTTAGTGAAGCTTCTAATCCGGCTGCGTTGAACGGAAGGCATGCAAACAGATACCATGTAAGGCCATCAGCTGACGAGCGCCGACACTCTGAGGGAGGCAGCAGTAGCAGCAGCAGCAGCAGCAGCAGCAGCAGCAGCAGCAGCAGCAGCAGCAGCAGCAGCCTGATACCAGCCGCGCTGGGTGTCGACTTTGCGCTGAACATTGTGGACAAGGGTTCGTCCTTCAGGTGACAATGGCTCACATCGCTGCACAACACTCGGCCTCACACAGACACGTACGCACGCACGACCACGGCCATATGGGCCTCATCATAACAGTCCGAGCGGAGAAGAATAGGACGCAGCGCACACGCACTGAAGCCCACATGATGCTGTGCAAAACAAGCTAACAAACAAAAATGGGTTGGAAAAGCGACTCACCCCTGCAGTTTGGCCATGCGGTGGAGCTCATTGTCGTCGCTGCCTCTGAAGCCCTTAGCAAAGGGATTGTTCTCAATCTTCAGCTGCGTAATCTGATTGCAAAACAGAGAAGGCCTTAAATTGTGAGCAGTATTACACAATTGCACAACAGCACGCCCACGCACACGTGTTCTTCCAAACGTTCCCCGACGCACATGGCTTTTGAAACATTCTCCTCATTGACTGGAAAGTCGATCGTTTACTATTGGAAAAGGGGCCCACACACGAAAAAAAAAAAAAATTTTTAAAGCAGCTGTGCCGCAGCACGGCACGGTGCGCATTCCTCAGCATGCCGACATTTCCTCAGGAGTGGACCGTGTCCTCGCCAGCTGACGCAGAATAAACTGTTTACCGAAACAGTCGCTGGGTTTAAGGATTTCAGGCCAAAGCTTTTAGAGGGCCCGAAGCTCCGAACTTTGATGTTAAGTGTTGCAGCTTTTCTCAGTGATGTCATGGAGGGAAGGAAACCTCGGTGTTGTGTGTTCATCACGCCTTAGGGAAGATAAGGGCTGACGGAAAATAAGTTTAAACTAACTTTGGAAAGGTTATAATCCTGTCAGGTAGAAATTATGTTGGTTTTTGTGCAAATTATTATTTTTTTTAAATGATGTACTGTGATGGGAGCGTGGGAACACAGATTTAAATGAATGGCTTCAATGGTAAAGTTGACGGACATAAAGTATAGGAAATTGCTAATACAGTGGTCACTTTGTGATGGCCAATTTACTATTATCCAGTATGCATAATCAGATACATTCTAAAATAATAATAATAAAATTAAATGAGTAAATACATATTTCTAAAGTGACCTATCGTATAATTTATGTTTGACATTTTAAATGGGTCCAGTATTAAAAATGTCACAATATACAGAGAACTTCCAGAATGTGAATTGAACCGAATTTTGTTTAAAACTGACTATAATAAATTAATGATAAATAATGCAGTTCATGAAAGAAACTTTGAATGCAAATAATCAGAATTTATGATTTCCATTGGGAAAACTCAAGGGAAAAAAAATGATTTGACATTTGTGTGTATTGTGTTGTGAAATATAACACAAGCAGCAGGCCAGAGGCTCCAGCAATGAGTCTCACTATCTGGCACTGTGGAAACTGGATCAGTCAAGATCAAGGGAAAGAAACACATCATTACAGACATTCACACACTCTCACACATGTTTTCCCTCTCTCTCTGTCTGAAACACACACACGCACACGGGCACGCGCGCGCGCGCTCGCACACACGCACAGTGTCAAAGGCCATCATTTGTTTTTCGACATGTTTACAAATTCTGGGTAAGGACACATAAATAGAGACATTGCAAATTGACTTTCTGGAAGCAAAATGCAAACAGTAACATAAGACCAAACTAATGAAAATGTTTCACTTTTGGAAAACTGTAGTGACTGCATTATTTTATCCATTTAGGACGGCGCAACAAGGCTCTGGCGGCTCGTGGTGTTCTGTGTAAAGAGTACCTTGTGGTTCTGGTACGATGTTACGGCAATGAAGGCTGTCTCCGAGAAGACGTGGGTGCAGAAAGCCGTGTTTTTTGAACCAAAGCCGTTGTTCTCATCGGCCTTGACGATGTGGAGGCGGGGCTGGTATTTGTGCATGGAGTTGAGAATTATCTGCATGGGGGGAGGGTTTGAGAAGGTGTGATTAACGGGCCCGTCGTGTTTTCCAAAACCCAACGCTGGCCCATGTTGGGACCAGGTGGAGAGTAGACACTACTTTAGATGAATTATACAGATTTCATGAACAGCACAAATCCCTGAGCTAGACGGAACATATTCACATCCTTACAGATCAACAAATCTCAAAGAAAAAGTAAATCCATCATTTCCCCCAAGGCAAGAGCCAAGATTGAAACAAAAAAAAAAAGAGAGAAATCATGTGGTCTCCATTAAAATAAGAACGGAAAGCACATAGTAGCACAAACACTTGCCATTGCAAACAAATTTTAACATAAGGATTTTTTTTTTTAATTGTCCAAATAAGGTACAGCACATTTATTTTAAGCACGATTAAATTGACTAACTAAATCAAGTGACTGTATTTGTCCTTTATCAGATGAGAAACCATGCATGCATTGACACTTACACATTTAACCAAATAAATGAAGTCGAAATTCTCCAAAAGTTTGCGGCGAGTTGCTCGTGTGTTGCCAAAAACTAGTACAGCAACAAATAAGTGTCCCCACAAAACACAGCTATTATCCGGCCCTCTGCGTTGACGTGCAATTTCGCGCGCATTAGTTTAACCAGAGGGGCTTGAGTTGAATCGCGGTGACGTGTCCGGGAGTGACACGCGGGCCTGCTGGACTTCATGGACTTCACACTCATTCCGATCGTTGCGTTTAATTTAACAAGCGTGGGCAGATTTGGCAACTAGGTTGCTTAATGCGCGTTAGACGAATTTACTTGAAATGTGCACAAAACGCGTGCACCTGCTCTTGGAGACCCAGATCCGGTTCCGGTTCTGGAGCAGGCCGAGGCTGTAGTGTGGAGGAGGCAGGCGGCCCTGCAGGAGGTGATTTGTGCCGTGTTGTGATGTGTGCTGAGTTTTACTGTGTGCTGCCAGAGAGTGCTCAGGTTCGCATGTCTGACTCCCAGCTGTGTTTGTTTGATATTTCCTCCTCCAGTAAAATACCACTCGAGGGTTAACCGCCCCAAAATGCTTGTTTTGACTACTCGGTGTGACAGATAGTCCATTTTCATCAATAAATGACAGTTAACGTCGCCGCCATTGCTCTGCTCCTTCGCAACGTGTTTTATTCGTTAGCTTAAAAAAAACAAAAAAACAAAACAAAAAAAAAAACAGCCAATAGTCCATCTTGGGAAGACTACTTTTCTGGTCAAAGCTACACAAACAAAACGAGTCACCGTTAAATAGGAGGACTTACGTGTCCGAAGGGGTCCAGGTGGTTGTTGGTGAGTTTAAGTTTCTGGAAAGAGACGAGCTGGCGGCTCCAGTGAGCACCGGTGGCGGGGGAGTCCGGGTGGACGTAGAGCCTTCCGGGCATGGCGGGCTCTGCCTTCCCGGTAACCGACCTACACACGGCACATCACGGTGGAGACTCACACTCTGATGTTTGTCTGAGTAGAAAACCACCACGTTGTCCATATATATGTATTTATATAAATATATATACATATATATTTTTTTTTTAGGACGAATGTTTTACGTATACCTTTATTTTATTTATCTTTTACGTATACCGTGCTCGTCTTTTAGGCATGTCGTGCTCATGACCTTTCTCGTACTAGAGAAAAAAAAAGACACCGAACGGAGTAATCAAAAACACACACACACACACACACACACACACAGCAACCTGTTGGAGAGTCCATCAATATTTAATCTCGGCGATGGCCGTTTAGGCTTTAAATGCAGTGCTGTTTTATTTATTTATTTATTTATTTATTTTTAATCTGATTGTATTTATTCATGTATTTATTTATTTATTTTTGAGTGAGTGGACGTGCTCGAGTCTGAAAACTAAATTGTAGTTAAACAGAAATATTAGAAATAACAATGAATAATAGTGGCGTGTATGCATTGTGCAAGCTAAAGGTCAAATGACGTGACGGAGGGAGACGTAAACATTAAACACAGTGTGTTATATTTGGGACAGAACTCGTACATTTGGACTATTTCTTCCAGAAGCTTCTCGGGGTTCCTGATCTGAGCCGCAACTTTTGCCGTTATTTCATTCTGTTGAAGTGGCTTAAGCAGTGATGGTTCTCCCCCTGCAGTCATGGATGTGATCGGATGCACAATGCAGCCGAATAATAGCGCTTAATCCTGGACTGTGGCTCCTTACCGCCCGGTGAACCCTGGATTTAACCGGCGGGCAGTCACGGGTGGAAACTAGGCCACGCTGAGCTGCAAGAAGGATCCGACCTTTTCACGTATAGGCGGCACGACACGGAGGAAAATCTAGAGTTGTTTTGTTTTTGTTTTTTTTGCGGTTTTAAATAAAACAAAAAACGAGTTCAATCAGATGGAATGGTTACTTTTAAAATTAATCGAAAGAGGCTAGGTGAGCTTTTGTTTTAGTCGAGCTAGGCTACCCCATCATAAATCAGCGACGTGTCATTAATCGAGACTGGCAAAATTGACCGCCTGCACACTTTGCCCCCCGGGTAATCCTGTCCAACATAATTTGGACATTTTTCGGATTAAAAAAAAAAAAAAAAAACATTTTATTTTACTAACCATTTGTTGTCTGCGAATTTGTAGCGATGATCATCTGCAGGGACAATGTCCATCAGGAGAATGTACTTGGTTTTTGGGTTGAGTCCCGTGACTTTCACCTTGTAACCTGGGAACATTCTCCTATTGATAGTAAAACAAAGGAACAAAAATCCTCATCAGTTTCTCCCACAATAAGATAGAACAATACAATGTATTCTAAGTGTTCGTCCATTCGTCCAAAAGGTCGAATTAGAAATTAGATTTTATTGCACTGGAAATTTACCTTCAATCTTAGACCCGGAGTCAACAGATAAAACAAAAGAAAACAAAAAAATATTCTACCTTCCAGCTTTGGTGATGATCATCTCTGTTCCCACTTCATCAAATTTAGTCCAGAGTTCTCTGTCATGTAGGAACACCTTTATACCTTCCATTCCCTGCAGAAAATGCAAACAAACAGACATTCCGTTCACCAAATTGAAAACTTTAGAATAAAACAGGCTGCACAATAGATTGTTCCTCCACAAAGAAGTAAATCTAAAAAAATAAAATAAATAAGGCAACATCAATTTCCTTATCGGTGTAACTACTTCAACAAAAAACGAGACTTTTTTTTTTTTTTTACGTGCTCTTCAGATTGAATTACTTGAAAGTATCATTATTATTTGAGTCGATATTCACATTTTGGTCGGTTGCTCCTGTCGAGGTCGGTCCATGCTGCTGGATGGGCGCTGGACGTGGTGAAGCTGGTGAGTTCAGCGTCGTGTAGCTGTGATTTTCCTGTTTGCTGTCCTGTGGAGAATCCATGCAATCCGAGTCCGAACGGTCCGAGAGACCGAACCGGTCCCCTCCGTTCGCCATACCCCTCTGACACACACACACACACACACACACACACACACACACACACACACACACACACACACACACAGGGGGAGTTAATATTGTTATTTAAAAATCCCACTAACGACCTGTTGTTAGAAAAAAGATTTATATTAATATTACATTTCTTTTAATTAATATTACGTTACTAAATTAGCTTTTTGTTTAGCATGTAATGAGATGAATTTCAACACTTCAACACTTGTATAAATTGAGGTCAATCTATCCAAACCAAAAAAAGCATGGTAAACACATTACTCATTATATTATTATCTAATGAAAAAGCAATTATCGCATGCCTCAAATGAAATAAAATCCAATAAATCAATGCACTTCTTCTAAATAACCAATAATGTCATAGCACTAATGATAGTCTCTATTTCACCAGGTCATCGTATGACAGAGATCACACGTTTAACTGATCCAATAACCACAGAACAAAGCACTTTAAAGCCCGAGTGAAACGTAAATGAACTTGAACTTTGACATGTTTTTTTTTTTGTTGGGCCCTAAAGGAAGTCTACTGTAATACACGTCTACTGCCAATAAATATGAAAAAAAACAAAACAACAGTCAGATTTTACACTACGTTGCAGCAAACAATGTCAATGTCAATGCTGCAAGAATCCACTGATATTTCTTATTGAAGCAGTGACAATAAGTTGAGTTAACGCCTCCGCAGTGTTAACATGCAGAGCAAGGGATGAACTGCTAGGTAAGTACACATCACTGACATTAAAACACGGCTTGTGCTCGGCATGTGCGTGTGTTGTGGACAGATGCTGTTATTTCGCAGCATCTCCCACATGGCGCTTTACCTCAGATGCACCGCCACGCGCACCGTGCACAGAACGCGCTCATCCTGCAGCCCGGCCGCCCGTGTCGAGCTCTTCTAAAAGTGTATTTCAAAGGGAAAAGTCCAAATTCCCGCCGCTCGTGGATTTGGTAAGTCCTTAAACATCCATCGCGCCCGCGCATCAGCTGTGGAAAAACCAGGCGCTGCTGGGCCAGTGATGTCCGCCTCCTTGCGCGCACACCTCGGCCGGTGCTGCTCCGCTGCGCCCCGTCACGGTCACGGCCGCCCTGCAGGAGCTGGACGCTGGAGCCTCGGTTCAAAGAGCGGATGCGATCTTTATATCGCCTCTCCTCTCATCACCCCGGCTGACTCGAAGTGCAGTCCCGATTTGACCGGCGATCGTTCCAAATGGAGTCCGCCTCGCGCACTGCGCCCTCCCCCTTTCGCTCGTCCCTGCTCCCCCATAGGTCGGACACGGTACTCGAAGGCTTCCCGCAGCCCAAATCACTGCCGTGACGCGGGCCAATCACAAACACACAAACACAACCATGGACTGTGCACGAGCAGGGGGGGGCGCGCAGACCCCCAGGACGCGCACCAACCTCCACAGAATCACCCTCGCTCAATCGATTGAGGCTTGATAACTCTTCTTATCCAACATTCATCGCGCCGAATCACCGCACATGACGCATTGATTATAGACTTCAATTGAACCCTAATATCCCCTCCTGGTATCCAGCCTATATACATGGATTCTGTCTGATACTGTAGTACTGAGACCACCTATACTGAGTGTTAAAGAAGGAGAGGCTAGACATGTTCTGGATTTAAATGTTGAAGTTCGTTTTATGGCAACAATCCAAAGACCCCAGGGTAGATTCTTCTTCTTCCACCCGGAGGCCCAACAAATTTAAACGAGATAGTCCTGCTGTTTTACATTCTGACGGTCAGTGTAAAGTCATTTCCTGTGTCAACCAACAGCTCAACAAAGACTCAGTATAGTTGCACGCAGCAGCATCATCATCAACATGAGAGGCTTGACGCGAGCGCGCATCACTTTGACTGGATTACTGTAGAATGTGATCACCGTAGGCGTGCAGGGTTGAGAGGGCTGGAGGGGTCACGGAGAGGCCACCGTGCACGATCTGTCCCGACTCTTTCACAGGCCCCTGCTGCCTCCTCTGCTCAGTCTTTTGCGCTGTTAGCTCGCCTTCATAGTTTTACAGAATATGATCCTTCAGTCGTTCACGAAAAGGCCCCCTGGTCTTGGTCACATCTCATGTTGGTCTTCAATTGAGTCGTTGGACCCTCCGGAATGACCCCAAATAGCTTGTAATAGATAGATAGATAGATAGATAGATAGATAGATAGATAGATAGATGTAAGCACATCCTATATGGAAATCGTTCAAAACATCAGATGTACTAGATAATATTCTTATTATGTTGTTAATTATGTTAAAGCCTCGATTACAGTTGGATTTTTTTCCTCTTTTTTTTGCGCTTTATGCCGATATTAAATCCCCGCCAATAAAGAACCGCTCGAGCAACGTGAGTGCGCGGCCACGGAGGTCCGTGTTAGTGCGTGTATTCACGCTCCAATCAAATTGTACCTACTGTACTTTCAATTCAATGGACTCATTTCAGAGACTCGCCTTGTATCCAATTGTTTACCCAATCACATCTAAATAAGACGTAAAATAAACCCCGAGGGAGGATACCAACAAAGTTTCCTGTAGCGATTTATTTAAGTTTGTTTTTTGTTTGTTTTTAAACTGTAGGTCAATGCAAACAGGTTTAGTTAAAACAAAAAAAAAAAAAAAAGTGTCAGGTTGTCGTTTAGACTGACAGACTAAACGTATTGATCTCAAATTCCCTCAAGAAGTATTATTTTAATATTTGAAGTAACTTCAGGTCCCGTATTCACTCATAATTGTCTTCAGTCTACATAGTAATTATTAATAGAATATTTATGTGGTCGATTATTCTCATGCGATGGTGCAAAATAAGGGGTGAAAGCATGTTTGACAGACCATGATGTAAAAACATACTTCTGGCTTTTTGTGCATAGGACGACGGGTCGCTTGTGATGTGAATCTAGTCAGAACAGCGTCTGAGAAACAGCTAGAAGTTGATGATATAATCGAAAAATGAACACGGTATTTATTATTTTATTCGATTCGAGATAATTTTAGAGAGAACAATAAAAATATGAATTATCATCATATCACGAATAACATCATAATTTGATAATAACGTACTTCCCGTAACACGAATTAAAATACGCGCAATAAACAATACAAAATTATAAATACTAAAATATTTCAACACTGTGCTGAAGTGTGAATATACGAAATAAATCAAGTCAAGATTTTCATTTAAGACTAAATTAAAGATTTTTAAGATGAGCTGTCTTTACGTTTCAAGCGATGATAACAATGAAAACAATCAAGGTGTTATTCATCCAGAACTTTGATGTAAAAATGTCTCACTGGAAAACTTATTAAATTATATTTGTACATATAAAATTAATAAAGAAATAAATGGATTAAATAATAAATAAATAGTGATCTTCATACATATTCCCAGTGAAAGTTACTCTTCATTGCTGGTTGAAACTTTAAAATAGCACACTTAGTTTTTAAATTATTATTATTATTATTATTATTATTTTTTTTTAACTTGTGGAACTCCGACAGGATATTATTGCTCAGTTGCCTTGTGCATGCAGTGGAAACATGAGAAGGTTCCAATAATACCTGGAATGAGGTGGCGGTGGTGGCGGCTGGACGGCTCATTATTGTCCCGCACTGACTTCAGCTGACTGGATCCTCTGTTCTCTGTCTGCAGGAAGTGGTGACGGGGTCCCAGACCTCCTGCACTCAGCAGGTCTGTCTCACACACCTCCAGCCCGGCCAGGGTCCTAGCGTGTGCTTGCGTGTGTGTGTGGCATTACAGGGCAAGGTCAACCCATTCCTCTGCAAACAATCACATCACACAGGGCAAAATACATTCCACTCCCCCCCACACCCCCTTCATAACCTCCAGTTTGTAAGGTGGTCTCATGTGGGAACAGCGGAGAGGGTGGGGTGGAGGGTTGGCTGCAGTCCAGACGAAGGCCTCCAAGTCCAGATGAAGGAGGAAAACCTGTTTCGCATTAATGGGATTTCATTTTACATGCTGTCTGAGAGGGAGAGTCTTTCTGCACAGGCTTAGGCAATGCTCTCCTGTTCAGGTTTGTCAATGTGGCTTGGCTTGATGTTAATTGGCCTTCATTTGGCATCAGTTAGTGGTTAAGCAGCAACTAAGTGAGAAGTTTTCACATCACACATCGGCTCAGAGGGAAGAGATCCCTGAAAATGCGAAGATCCTTTTTTAGTCCTGACTCTGCAAACTTGAGCAGAGAAGTGAAACTTTGTGTGACGCTGCCTTACAGAGCAGACTGGTGGTGGTGGTGGTAGACTAGGATGATCTCACAGGTTCTCAGTTGGGACCACTTCTTCTTCTTTGGAGAACTGTGTTAGTTTTAAGAGGTTATAAACCTCCCATTAAGACCCGTTACTTTTTCCTCCCTGACTTTCACAGCAGAGCATGTCGACATGCAAACAAGCAAAAATAACCTTAAAAAAACTGTAAGAAATAAACTATAGAAAAAACATAAAGTAGGATATTTACTGTTTATAACCACCTTCAAAAAGTTTCAACCTCATGCCTTAACTTGTAGTTTTGTGTTTGGGAAGAGATAAAAACAAACAAACAAAAAAAAAACAAAAAACAAGGCAGGACTGAAGCAACCTCCCTGGCTGAGAGTTTTGGTGCATCAAGGTATCAGCGCCCCTTTGTGATAGGCACCTACTTCCTTCCTTGGGTGTTTGTTTGGCAAGACAAAGAAGTAAGGGATGAACTTTTCTCATTTACAAGGAGTGAATCTTCAGGCTTGAGACAAAAAAATACCCCAATAAAATTAATTTTGTATGTGGAGGACCTTTGTAAAGTGTTGATTGCAAATATAGTGGAAATTGGCATGGCTACCAGTAGTTTACTTTATTCTGATTGTTATAAAAAATATATATATTTTATATACTGCTAAGACTATTTCAATTTACAATTCCATTATTTGGGGTTTCTTTTACTTTGAAGGGAACTTAGCAGGAGTGAATAGGTTAGGAAATTATCTTAGCGAAGCAGACATAACGTTAGACGTTATGTGAAGAATGTAGGATAGTGACATTTTCAGTAATAAAGTAATCTTTGTTTGAATTGTCTCCATCTCCACCACCACCACCACCAGAAGCAGGCGACTTCCCGAGTCTTGAGTCACCTCAAACCTGCGGCCAGGACTCCTCGCCTCAGCGCCCTTCAATGTGGCCAAATGAAGTGACGTCCTGCAACTCCCTCTGGCGGTCTTTCACTGCAAACACAAATACTTGCAAAAAGTTAAAGGACAACCGTGACTATTTCCAAACAAAAACAACACACTAAATTGGTACGTTTAAAAGGCATACGATGTTATTAACTATTATTACTATATAACATAAGATCTATTAACTATTGATTACCTGATCCAAATTGTTAAAGAAGCAACAGAAACACAAAGCCCTTTGGCAATGTATTCTGAAGCTCACCGAGCGAAAAATCACTAGTTTCAACATCTTCAAAAAGAGCCCCAGTTAAAAGAGCAGACTGCTGCAAAGTCAACCAAGTGGGAAAATTAACATTTAGAGGAAGCTGTCTGTCAGTCTGTCTGCCCTTCAGAGCTGTCTGTCACTCAGAGGCGTCAAACTAAAGTGTTATGTGACCTTTGCAGCGTGTTTGTCCAGAAATTAAACCCAGGAGGCTCATCGAGCGACAGCGTCTGCAGAGACGCATTCTCCCCCCCTGATGACATACATGTAAATGTAGTGAAACTAGAGAGAGACATAAGCGGCTCACCAAAGGTTATTATATACTAAACGCTACTCCCACGGCCCCGTAAGCGCTTGGGTTGTCCGCGACTTGTGCGACTTTCATCACCGCCGGGCCTTGCTGCACATGTTGCGTGGATTCCCCCTGCCACCCTGAGGACCTCCAGCAGACGGAAAAGCAATTTCAACACAGCTGACATTTCACAGGCACTCAGGGCCTTTTTTGGTGGTTTTAAAAACTGTGACACAAATTAAACTGTTTGGTCAAGGCGCGTTACTCTGGCAGGTCCCGCAGCCGCACAGCTGCGCTCGGAGGTGGAGGAAAGAGTGGACGGAGGTCACGATGCACTTTAAGGCAATTTAGCATTCAGCGGACCTTTGCACTGGACGTGCGAAACACTTCACTTAACACGGCCTGCGGCCACTGCATCGGCAGGCCGGTGTTTGTGTGTCTACATCGCGTGCACGCACTGAAGGCGAAGGTGTTAAAGGGCAGACATGCTGGCAGCGACCTTCTGAACCTTTGGACATTTCCGTACAGACGAATGTTAAAAGTTTTATCGCAATCACTTGTCTTCAAAACAGCCAAACAGAGTTAGTTTGACAAACGTACATAAAGAAAAGACGGAACCAGTTGGTCAACTGTGATGTGAGACTATTAAAAACAACCTAAACTGGACGAATGAAAAGCATTTTTTTTTCTTTTAATGTACAAGAAAGAAAATGAACATTGTGAGCCGGCAGATAAGTGCACACAGCCTGAACGTGGTACCGAATCAGTGATGTCTTGAGGGTGACCTGAGCACAGGCACCGCTACCGATGTAACAGCACAGAGTATCTGAGGCACGACCTCAGAGGGAGCGCTAACATCAAACACAGAAATACACAACCATGAGTGCAGGAACGCACACGTGCGGGCACGCAAACAAACAGACTCCTACAAAATGAGAGAAGCAAAGTGCCAAATTACAATTAAATTACCAGAAGAAGTCGCACATATTCCCCATATACATACTGTATATTTCTATATATCGCTGGAATGGGAAAGTCACATTTGCAAGTGCTTGCAGTACATTCTATGACAAGTACCATCAAGCCTATCACTCTCATATCCTGGTACCCTGTGAATAGGACGCCGCGGAGCATAAAGCCCTGTGTTAAAGGTCTTCTGTGTGGAGGGGAAAAAAGCATATAAAAGCTGAATACAACAAACCCTCTATTAGTTTGGCCAATGAGCAAGTGTACCAAACAGCCTAAAATGACAAATGGGCAAATGCTTGTTACTGTTTAATGAGGGGAAAAGTGGTGTGAGGAGGGGAAGAACACTGCTGGGCTTCGGAGTAAAATCCACTAATCTAAAAGCAAAGGAGCGGAGAGTATAAAAACTCGGAGCTCTTGTGACCTCTTCCTTGTGAATACTTAAAAGTGGAGGCGGGTATAAGTTTGGATTAACACAATGATGTCCACCCCGGGGAGTTAAGTGCAACAGATTAAAAGCATGTGCCATAGTCATGCATGGACGACAAAAAATAAAGAGCACAAAAAAAGATTATTCAAGTTTTTTTTTTTTTTTCTTTAGAAGAGGTTACACCTAAAACACTCCCTGGAACTATCTCACAGCCCTGATATCAACACTCCTCCGGTCCTTCATTTATAATGCACCCACGCAGTCAGCGCAGGGACCTAGAATTAACACCACGGTGCCGAGGCAGGCGTTCACAGCATCGCGTCCATAGCGGCCATCACCCTCACCCTCCAGTCACATTCATTTTTCTCTGTTTTCAAAGCAGGAAAGCAGCTCGGGGCTAGACGTCGGTGGTGCGGATGCTGTCGTCGTCCAGGCTGAAGGGGAAGCTGCAGCCCGAGTGCGGCTGAGGCTGCGAGCGGTGCCTCCGACGGCCGCACGCCGCGTCCCCCGACGCCGCCAGGATGCCCAGCCCGCTGCAGGAGGCGCCGGGGCCGGCGGGTGGCGGGTTGTTGGAGAGGGAGTTGGAGGAGGACGAGGTGGAGGAGGAGGTGGAGGAGGAGGAAGGGGAGGGCAGGGCGGGGGGCACGGGGCTGAAGGCGCTGTCGTCGTCGTCGGCGTCGGCGATGGACGGCTCGCACGGCGGGACGGGCATCCACGGCTGCCATCCTTGGGTCACGGAGCACGACTTGGACAGCGTGGGTCGGCGGTCGTCGCCCTGCAGCCTGCGAGACGCCCAGGAGCTGTTCTGGCTCCCGTAGAGGGAGGACGCGCGCTTGAATAGGAAGCCCTGCCATTTGGGAGGGAGAGACAAGACACACCATAGCTACTGATCACAATCCAGAACCTCTCCTTGCTTCTACCTTGGCTGCGTTCAGACTGCAGGCGAATCTGATTCAAATCTGTTACAGCTCCGCACCTGGAATGGCGCTCTCTGGTCTGGCGTCACGTAGAGTGACGTCACAGAGAGTGAAAACCCATCGGTGTGTTGGTGAGCTGTTCAGACTGAGACACATCTGTCCAAATGCCATTTGAAACTACCTCCCGAAGGCGGTTGAATCCGTTTTGCAAAAATCGGATTTCATGTGATTTGCAACTGTTCAGACATCAAAAGCGCCATCCGGTTTCAATCTGGATGGGCTAAAAATCGGATTTTGGCTGGTAGTCTGAACGTGGCCAAAATTAGAACACAACAGAAGGAGGTGACGGTAGAATGCTGTAGAAGAGGTTGGTGGTCGAGGGGGTTTACCTTCGGTGGACCTCTGAAGTCCTGAATCTTCGTCTGGATATCCGTGATCCAGCCCTGCATTTCTTCAGGGGAGTCTGTCTGCAATCAAGAACCGGCACAGGAGAAAGTATTGAAGGGCTTTTGTGTCAAACTAAATGGCTCCCACAAGTTTCCAGCATTTCACTTTCTGTAATCTGACGCCGCGCCTGCCAGCTCGTCCCACGATGAGAACAACAGTTCAATGAGAACAAAGTTATCTCTCTGTACTTGAAGGTTCGGTGTGTAATATTTTGAGATTCTGAAGAAGAAACAGCGACATCAAGTGGTTACATTTTAGATTGCAGCGTCTTTCACTCTCCCTCCCCCTACTGAGCTTGCCAGTGAACTACGGTGGCATGCGCACCCAAACCTGGACATCTCGTCCACTTTCTTCTTCGTTGGTTTATTTGAAGATGCGGCCAGTCACCCCTAGTTACGAACCGCGCTGTCAGACAGGCTGGATTATCCACAGCACAAAGCTGTTTGCTTCTGGTAGCAAGACCCTTGCGTTCTGTGTATTCTTATATATATGTATGGGAACCGTTCTAAGGGTAGAAAAACCAAATGACTTCTATTTCACTGTGAGTATACACTTTTATTAATGAATTTATGGGCAGCATATTAAGCTTTTACCAATACACAAATCATAAATCAATAAAATCTTACACTCCGGACCTTTAACGCAACAAGTCACTGCAGCACAAGTAGTTGATCTAGATTGCTTCCTGCGGTGTCCACGTACCTTTAAAAACACTGAGTGTTTTGGAAGTGAATGATTGCGAGAGCGACAGGAAAGGCTCGCAGATAAAGGCTGCAGATTTGACAGTGACATACACATACATGTCAAAGTCCAGCTGAGTTATTTGGATATGGGAGCCAAATGTCTATCACATCACGTTCGCAACAAATCGAAACTTTTTTTGGAAAAACAAACTTTGACTTTTGTAGGTTGCGCTGACAACTCCTTTTTCTAGATGTTGCATTAAACTGGACAATCAAAGAAGCAAAGAGGGAAAACAAACCTTCAAATGAAACAGCAATACTGCGTTTAAACTGAACTGAACATTTTTGTTGTTTCAGTTTCCTGTTGACTTATGATTGCCAATGCTTCCTTTTTTTTTCTTGAACAGACAAAAATAAATTGCACGTGCGTGCGAGCTCCCTTTGAGCAACTTCCCATCTGATGTGGCCCCTGCTGTCAAACACAGCTGTTCTCCCAGAGGAGGGAGGGTCTCAAGCAAGAAAGCACTTGTTGTGAACGCCGCGGACGGTTGTGCATTTTTTTCCCCCGCAAAACAAACTCCTCGTTCTCAGACAGCGAGTCCTTGTCACACATCAGCGGCAGAGCGTTGACAGACAACGGCTCATAACATCAGGACGGATACACCTGGGGACACCGAGGCTCCCAACGACAAAACACTTGCACTTCGTCGCAGTTGACGCACAGCCGGTTTGTCAAATGTTTGCAAGAAGCCAAACATCGGAGGCTGCTGCAAGAGAAAGACTTGAGTTGTACCTGAATGTAGAATGTTCTGGAGCCTGTAATGATCTCAAACAAGTTGTCCCTCAGCAGGAGGTCTCTGATGGACAAAAGAGGAGAAAATAATCAATGTGAAATATGTTGAGGACGGACTTGTTACTTAAGGAGCATTGCGGTTAGGAAACACAATGTTCATGTACATTTCCTGCTAAAAAGAATGAAACAGGATATGACCAGGAGCGTTGTTTTTTTTTTAATTTGCAGTACACAGTATTTAAATTGTGTGGCTACAAGTTAAGTCACAGTGTTCATTCTGGTATATGTGAACTCGTGATACAAACCTATTTTTGGCACAAGAGAATAAATCATGATCTAATTGTTGTCTGAATTGGTTTTTATGGTTATCACACTGCTTCTGATTCTACACTTATGGCCAGGCCTTGCTCGTAAAAGAAGTCATTTGATCTCAAGCAACACGTCTGGGAGATTCAAGTTCAGATGAAATGAAAAATAATACATTCCTTTTTCAACTCACTGGACAAAAGGGAAGCTTTGGTTCTATCAGGAAGTGCCAGTCTGTCCCTGATTTGACGTTGGGAGTAGGCCAGCGGTTGGCTTACATGGTTGGCTTGTAGGTCACTTCATGTTAGAAGTCAAATTCTATTTAGTGCTTAAATCGTAAAGCCAATTTGAACATCTAAGCACTAACTTGGCTTTACATTTCAGCCAAGTGCCCCTAACCAATCGTAACAAAGAGTCACAAGTGGCAATAAATAAAAGGTCAATGTTGAACCTTGCCTTAATTAAACTGTATAAAGTTAACATCCAAAAGATCCTAAGACGACAAACGCCAACACTGTGTGCTCATCTGACGTCATCCAAAACAAAGGCTGGGCACTCGAGCAGATTCAAGTTTCCATTCATACAGCAGGCCCACTCAAGGGGGCTGAGCTGTCAAGCATAGATGTTGTTTTGCCACAAAAAAAAAAAAAGATGATTGACAGACAGGCCCGCCACACAGTTGAGCGGACTGCTGTTTGGAATAAAGACACTGTTCTCATCTTTGAAGCATCAAAACAATACAAATTTGTGTTTGTATAATAAAAGTACTGACGCATCGTTTTTTTCACAATAGTGCAGAGAAATAAGACCGGTCAAACAAGAGTTAAACTTCTGATGAAATCACTCCAACATGCTCCCAACAGTGACTCAGACAAACAAATGCAGTGGAACAGAAAAAGACTTTGAGTCCCTGATTTGTTTTTGACTCACCCTGACTTGACGAGACATTCGTGGACCTTCTGAATGTCCCTTAGTAGAATAGACCGCAGCGGCTCCTTATCCTGGAACAAAGATGCATATAATTCAGATACTGAGGGGAAAACTAAAAAAAAAAAAAAATTTGATAAAGAAAACTATATAGCTCTATTTAAGAAGAAAAAAAACTACTTGTTACCGTCTCAGACTTGTAGTAACTGACGGCGTTGTCATCCAGAGTGAAGAACCTTCTCTTCCAGCTCTTCCTCTGAGAAACAAGACGCACAGAAGCAAACCCATTTCTTTTGGTTTCCCCACTGCTATTTATTTATTTTTATTTCTTTTAGACCAGCACACTCACTGATCAGTAATGAGTGGGTACTCACCACATTTCCCTGTTTGACACAGTAACTGCACCTCACCACGCCTGGCCTGGTGCCCTTCCTCTCCTTCCCCTCTGACTCCTCGCCCTCATTCTGAAACGTTTCGTCATAACCGTTGTCAGTATCACGCTGACAGTCATGCAACCGCCGAAGCCACGTTCAAGCGAACGTTTTTTTATTTTATTTTTTAGCGAGTCCAGCTGCATGCTGCGTTCTAATGTTTGACGGTCGGCTTAATAATGCAAACCGCCGACATCGTTGGAGCGACGGTGGCTTATTGGTTATTACTACCTGGATGGGAGTGTGCACCACCACGCCACCAATGATCTCCGTCTTGTAGGCCTGCTGCCTCTTTCCTCCCTGAGTGTCACCGATCACCGCAGCAACGTCGGTCCGCGGTGGCGCAGGGCCTGGTTTGGGAACCTGTCATCAAAGCGACAGCCGCAACTGTTTGTAATAGTAATAGGCAGCTGTTGGAAATGTATTCCGACATTTAAAGATGCAAATCCACCACGCGATCAGGGACATCTTTACTTCATCACACACATCAGACATCATCATTTTATTTACTGCATGAATCAAGCAATTCATAGATTCTTTCTTCATATCTTTTGTACACGTTTTCCCTTTTATTTTTTAAAAAAATCTCACAAGCATGTGATTGTGTTATTCACTTTGCATACTGCAACTTCAACTTGCGGCTCGTTTAAAGATATGCATAGAACCCCAAGACTATGAAAAAAACATTGACTGTTGAAACCCAAATATAAAAAAAAAAGAGACATTTTCGCATTCGTACCCAAAAGACCGCAGAAGTGTGCTTGAGGAAGTAGTTTTTATGCAAGCTTTAAGCACAGCCCGAAAAAACAGAGAAAAAAGCCGACACAAAAGCTCCTCCTGTCAAAGGGGAAGTTGGAGGGGAGTGAGCAGAGCCGTTTCCTGTGTGCAGAGTGCAGGTGAGAGAAAACATTTGTCTGCTGCGATGAGACAAATGGCTGTCGACAGCCGACACAGCCTTCAGTCACAGAGACGGCGACAGAGGTGTCGTGCAAACATACGTGCGCTCATCTACTCTCTCGCAGTGTCGCTTTCACGCCTTCACTGCATTGACAAGTGTGTTATCACTCTTATTCACGCGCATTCATTCATCAAAAAGCTCGAGGGGCGTTTGTGGGGAACGTGTTACCGGACCCAGTGGCTTTCAGTCGCACAACCACAAACAAAATTGATCTCATCACATCTATAAAAAGTTGAGACTTTTTAACCATCTCTCTCTCTCTCTCTCTCTCTCTCTCTCTCTCTCTCTCTCTCTCTGTGTTGTGTGTGCGTGTTTTCTGCTCACTGTGATCTTGCTGGCTTTGTTTAGGGCAGCCACCCAGTCCCTCATGTCCACCACATCGTTGGCTTGGAGGAAGTACCGCCGGGAAACTGCATTGATGACTGAGAGAAACAGACCTCGGTCCCATGAACACACGACCAACACAACCACCACGTTACACAAGTTCAATCGCATGCGTCGATAAAATAAATGCAGCTGTCCTTGACAGCAGCGGGACCGTGACTTTGCATTTCCGTGAGAGACTCACCGAAGCAAAATTCTGTCTTGGGCTTCTGCTTGGCTGTTGCTTCGCTCACCTGGGAAGAGGAAGTGAGAGAAGAGATGAATTAAAGGGAGCAGAGGCGACAAGGGGAGACATAATGCAAGAGAAACGAGGACAGTTGTGGAGATCAAAGGTAAAGAAATTGGACAAGGCAAAGTGGTGGAGAGATGGGTGAGGTAGACGGTAGAGGACAGGAAAACCAAAAACAGAAGAAAGGAGAAATGGGTGCTAATGAGACAGAAGACAAAAGGGAAAAATACACTGCACAGTAGAAAAAAAGAGAGGGGAGCACAAGCAAGAGGAGAAAAGAGACGGAGGACACAAGTCTGTCACAAGTATGTCTCCATGTGTGTTGGGAGGAGGCCTGAGCACTACAGCCAATGTCATTATCGCTCGTCAGCCCACAAACATCTGGAAATCTTCACTAAGGCTGCTCCTGCGTGACACCAAACTCCAACAACAGATCGCTCAGACGCTCCCCCATCAGCGTCTCCCTCTGTCTCTCTACAAGTGCACGCTGGCGTCTTTCAATCTGCACTGTGCACAGCAGGCGCAGCAACGTCAACGCAGCGTCAGTCGGAGGTTCACCTTGGAGATGTAGGTGAGTTTCAGGCTGCCAACGAAGCTGGAACCACTGGGCAGGTTCTGCACGCGAGGGGAAAAAAAAGCAAACACAAAGACTCGTCATTGGCTCAGAGTCCAAGGTTACGCGGCTCCGATTGGTCGGATCCACTTTCTCTTGTTGTTTGTGTAGTCAAGAGCGTGTGCGGAGCACCTGAGGGTTGTCCATGTACCACAGCAGGGCATTTCCCTGAGTGTCCAGGATGAAGTATCGCCTCTGGAAGCGGCTGCTGTTCTCCTTCTCCTCGATATCCAAAAAGCCGCACACACGATTTAGCCGGTCCAAGTACGGCATTGCTCCTGCTAGCACATATCACTGGAAGAACACACAGAGGAGGAAAAGGGGGGGTGGGGGGGGCGGGGACAACAAGAGACACTGGTCAGATGGACCACGGGGGGAAAAAGGAGCAAGAGGATCCTCTTGTAGGACAGGCAGAGGCAGGCAGATAGGCAGGATAAACCATCTTTCATTTACTGTTTAAGCGCATGCACACACACACACACACACACACACACACACACACACACACACACACACACACACACACACACACACACACACACACACACACACACACACACACACACACACACACACACACACACACACACAGGAAGAAAGAAACCAGCCAGCAGCAGCCACCACTCAGCAGTTTTTCATGTGACGTGATTGAGGCTGAGCAGAAAAACCCTGAAGCCCTGAGGCTGAGGCTGAGGCCCTCCACCACACAGCCAAAAATTACAGACTGCGCTCAAGATCTGCACACACACACATTTCCACTGGGCACAGAGGAAAGCGGCAGCGGCGGCGGCGGCTGCGGCGGGCAGACGAGAGGAAAAGTCGGGGAGCGCAGCCGAGATGTGTTCATTAAGACGATGCCATGCAACGAGAATGACGGCGCGCTGGAGAGACTCAGCACTCACTCACTCTCAGCTCAGCCTCTTTGGGTAACGCAGCCGAGAACGGGGCCTTATAAAGTGAAGAGTTTTGTTTCAGTGCATAACAGCACAAGGTATTATGGGAGGAGTTGGGTTCATGACGCGATCCTCATGAAGCTATTTCGGTCTCATCACGGATCTGCATCCACCACAACTGATGGCCGAGACCCACTAGCAGCAGCGCTTCCTTTCTATTCTTCCATTATCTTCCCTCTTCCACAGACTCTTGAAGTTACGTGTTGTGCGTTTAGGCAAAAGTAAAAGTTAAGGGCAGTATATGATTGTGAGTAAATCCAATAAGCCAAGTGTACACAGGGTCTTTGTGGGCATAAAACAACACAAGAAGCAGAAGCACTCAGAATTTCCACAATACAACAAAGAGC
Source organism: Nelusetta ayraudi (assembly GCF_046127955.1). Lineage (NCBI taxonomy): Eukaryota > Metazoa > Chordata > Actinopteri > Tetraodontiformes > Monacanthidae > Nelusetta > Nelusetta ayraudi. The sequence continues at coordinate 306,922 of NW_027466091.1, forward strand.
AGGGAAAAACAAAACGCAAATAAATGACACATAGCAACGGGCGACACACTTGCATGTTCTTTCTGATGCCGATGCCTGTAAAGCTTCTTTTCAGTGGTGCATCGCTGTGCCACTGAAATAGGTCAAACACACAAACCACCGCAAAGCCCTCTGAACACACTCGGGGTGGAACGGAAAGTCAAAATGATGCCACAAAGTTCACACATATACTAGCGCTCAGACCTGGCACACCCCACACACACAACACAACACAACACACACACACACACACACACACACACACACACACACACACACACACACACACACACACACACACACACACACACACACACACACACACACACACACACACACCATTTTACGGTTATCAGAAAACATCTGGTGGAAGAACTGCAAGAGAAGTAGTGCTGAGCAGAGAAAAATACCACTAATGACTCAAATGTTGTCTATATTATGTAAAAGTACCAAGACTAGAGGGAGTTTCTGTGTCCATGCAGTCAGAGAAACTCCCTGACATCTGCTTCGCTAGCGTGTCCTCTCATGTGTGGACCGATTCAAATTGATGTTACACCCGAGCAGCTCTGTCACGAACCCAGACAACTTTGAAATGCGGCAGTGAAAGCCAAGGAAAAGTGCCAATAAAGACATTAGAAGGTAATACTGAGTCAACCAGCCCCACCCGAGCCCGAATTAGCCACAGATTAAATTGTTTAGGTGCAAGACATTGATTTCCGAAGAAGAAGAAAAAGAAATGAAAAACTGCATCCAAGATGTGCAACTTCCTGAAAGTTGCAAACAACAGTTCCATCAAGTTTTGAGGAAATGAGGTTTTTCCATCGTTGTTTAAGAAGGCAAGGTCCACATGAACATAGACCAGTCGGCACTAAGGAATATATTAACAACTAAAGCTTTTCCAGACTTACTGAGAACCGAAAATATCAGTATCAGAGTATCGGTACTCGAAGATGACAAATATTCAGGCGTCTTACCAGTGAAGAATGTCTGGGAGCAGACAATGTGTTACTTTAAACGCTTCACATCCTTTCAATCTGCCTCGTACTTTCCACAGCCGTACACATTATTTAAAGTCAAATAAGTGAGAGAGGTCCACAGAAGACTCAGGATTTAGTCTGAACGAATACGCACATTATCAGCTCTGCTTTAGTTCATCTCTGCAAGGCGGCAACTTTTGTCGAACTCACTTTCACGAGAGCCAGGAGAGGGCGTTACCATCGGACCTCAAGTAACGCGTGTTCCATTTGTGGTTGTGTAAAGTGGCCTAAATATTCAAACAATCCTAGCCATGTATGTGGTACACTCGACCAGGACTGGACCAAGTTTCAAACTTGTGTGATGCCTCCACTTCCACTGCTGCGTCGGCCTGCCTTTTCACTTTGGTTTTTCAAAAAAGCACAGTGGAATTTGACACTTCCAGCACTGTGCTTAGTCTGCAATGAGGAGACTGGAACTTTGAACAGGAAGACACAGGAAACTTTTTTTGGTGACTGGAGCCTAATCAATGAGGTTGGTCACTCCTGGCACGGAGATACTCATGGGTTGCTGCTGTTGACAAGTGTTATACAGCGTTACCTAAACAATACACAACGGTGGGAAAGCATGATCTGTGCACAGACGTCACCTCGTGACCTTGAGAGGCCGAGGTGACGTCCAAAATCGCGCTCTACTCTTTATATAGTCACTAAATACGCGACACGCCACAGTGCTGTCCCAATCCCGAGTGAACATTGGTATTAACAATGTAGTCCACTCAATGTATCCCACAATGCATCGCTAACAGTAGCGTCCAACTGATGGTCAATATATCCAGTCATACATTAAGCTCACGCTTCACCCAAAGGTAGAAAAGGCCAGCATGTGGGAAGATGCCAACTACAGTATTGTTTGCACAAAAATTCATATATGTACGTACATTCATTTAGATATCGATTTATCAATTACCTCCTGCCGACGAGACGTTTTAATAATGGGACAGCAATGACGTTGTTATTGGCGCCAAAGTATGTTTTCTTTCTTTTTTCTTTTTTTTCAATATATAATTCGGTTAATGAGTGCAACTACGTAGTTGGCTACATAGAACTCCATATAAAGGGAGTTGGGAACGAGAGATTTCGGACATAGCCTGACACTTTAACTTCTCAACACTGTGGAAGAGCACGTACCTTACTTACCATACTATAACAAAAAGTAAAGAGTGGAGGCTCAGAACGTGGAAGTTTCATGTAATAACGAGACAAAAACAGTGAAACTTCCACGTATTTACTTGATACTGTACCCCTCCCCCCCTTGTTTTTTTTTTTTTTTTTTTTTAGTATGGCAGCAATACGCTTCTGTTCGCTCCTAACCGGTGACAGCTGGATGTTCACACTGTCACAGAGCTCCGGCGCCACTGACTGAAAGCCGGCTGCTTGCCTCGTCTGAGCGCCGGGCGGGAGCGCGCACGCATGGAACGTGCGTGATTGTGAGCGTGCAACGAAAACGGTTTAAACGCGTGCTTGCTTGCTTGCTCGCTTGCTCGGTTGGGAAACGTTCTAGGTTCTAGTCAGAAGCACCTGACGAAGGAACGTGCGTTGCGTGTTGTTGGGCTGCGGTGACCTACAGTGACTCACCGGAGACTTTTAACAGGCCGAGCCGGCCACACCTACTGCACTGTGTCAGTCACACACACACACACACACACACACACACACACACACACACACACACACACACACACACACACACACACACACTGATAGATATATGTCTCGGCGAGCCAGAACTTACCCGCGGAGGAGAGTCAGTGCGCGCAACAGCCAGCGCCCCGTTCGGCTCCGAAGCGGCGGGCAGATATCCGGCTTTGGGTAACACCTAACTGCATGATGAGTAAAGTTCGAAAAAAGTTCGTGTTTCGGATCGGCGTACAGCGACAAGGGCCGGCGTGCACGTCGCTCCCACGCTCCCGCCTGTTTGTTTGCGAGATCGGTTTACTGAAGAATTGTCTTTTTTCCGGGTTGGCCGTTTCGTTATTAGAATAAACCAGCCCCGGATGTGATCATGCGTCCTCTCAGCTCCGGCCGGGTCCTCCTCCTCCTCTGCCGCTTCCACCTCCTCCACCTCCTCCTCCTCTGGCTGCTGCACTCAAGAAGAGGAACTCGGTGTAACGACTTTTTTTTTTTTCCCTCCTTTTTTTTTGTGTTGAACTTACTACAGCCCTTTTATAGTTGCGAGTCACGTCTCTTCTTTACTTTCAACCAAAGTAGCGCGCTAACTTTTTTTTTTTTTTTTTTTTTTACTTTGAAAGCCACAACCTGTATTCGGTTTGTGTGATCTCACGTCTTCTCTGTCAGGTGGCAGATTGTGAAAAGGTCCGAGCGTAAAGAGATTAAAAAAAAGACACAGCAATATGATTCAGCTAGAGCAATAGCAGGGGGGGAGACTTCCTGTGTCAGTGCTCAAGGGGGAAAGAATCCGCATGAAATCAGACCCACACAGAGACATTGGGAATAGCTCAGGAGTAAAGTAAAACGACATAGTTTGACCTGAAGTTTCTGCATAAGCCCCAAACCGAATTCCCACAATATGATGTATATTTTTTAAAGGAAGGGGACGACTGGTTTCTGTTTTGGATTGCCGTAGTTCTATGGCAAGAAAATGTGGCCCCCAAAATATCTCGTCTTGGAAAGTCATAAAGAGCCCTCTGTCTCTCCTGTTAACCAGAGCAGCATTGTGTTTTGCATGGTATGAATGAGCTGTGGTGAGATTGTTGCGTCACAGTGTTGGATTCAGCTTTAAGCCACAGAACAAGTGACCTTGCAGTGTTAACCATTATATTTACCATACAGGAACACCTGTCAACAAAGCAAACCAGTTGAAATAGTTAACCGTTTAAACCCAAGTGCTGCTGCGCCTTATGGTCTGAGCTCATTCTGATTGTCATGTAGAATTTTTTTTTTTTTAAAAAGGGGGGCAACACTGATTTGAAAACTGCAGAATTGACTTTTCAAAGCGCCTCAAAATGTTGCACAGTGTTGAGTGTTGGAGCGCTCAGAGCGTGAACTCATGTGTACGATGGGTTTGAACACGAAAAGCGTCTGACTTTCCTCACACACAGCTGTTTCTTCATGTGGTGGAGCCTTACGCTTTTATAAGAGCTTCAGAAACAAATGCTGAAGTTTATTTTTTTTTCATTCAAGTGAATGCTTTTTCAAACATTTTCCTTTCAGCCAAACATCGTGGCCTGGTTCAAGGAAGTGGTTGCATGTATTATGACCTGCACAGTTACGAGGTTGCAGATGGAAGAAGGCAATTTTCCACAAACCTCTTTGGTTTCTGCATAAAAAAAAATACTCTTTCCGTGTCATTGTACAGGTGGCTTTACACCCGGCAAAAATTAACATAAGTCTCTTAATATTTTCTCAGGCTTTTTTAAAGGTCAGGTGTGGGGATTCAAATGTCATAGCAAATTGATCTTATCTACACACAAACACAAAAATAAGGGTGCCACCGTGTCTTTATTCACATAAACACGCATGCACAAAACAGTAGGTATGACTACAATGGGTTTTTTTGCAAGGTTTTGATGCACATATTCCTTATGGTCTTGTGGCAACGACAAAAGTTAAATAATGTAGCTTTTAGATGTAAATATGCACTAGCAATTCAATGAAGCGCCTACCACAACCACACCTACAGTAAGTCCCACTGACTGCAGCAAAACATTTCAGGAGTGCTTAACACCTACACAGTTATTCATCATCTGACGTTTGGTGGCTGTGCACGTTCACATAACCTAAAAGTGAAAGCACCACTTTAGACACCATAACTATCCCAGTTTTGGACAAAAAATAAAAACAAGGAGCGATTTTGGAATATATTTTTCTGACTTGAACCACCTGAGATACTCAAGCTCCAAAATCGCTCCGTTAAAGGTCAGAAATGACATTTGGACGAGGTTAAAAACAAGTGGACGAAAGTGGCGAGGAGCAAAGGATAAATCACGGGTAGAGGCAGAGTTGTTCACAGCTGACTGGAGGCCAAGCGCAGCAGCAGGGAGGTCGCCAGCAGAAGGGAGCTGGAGGCCGCGGCCCCTGCGCTGTTGTGGTGGTGCTCTCCGTGGCTGTGGCTCTTGTGGGGTCCGTTGCAGTTGTCTCCGAAGCAACACTCCATCTTTGCTCCCGAGCTGCTGCCGTGGGCCTTCTCACAGAAACCCTTGTACGTGCACGATTTCATCACGGTGTCTGGAGGTGAGAGACGGTGCGTGATACTAGCAGACGCTCGCAGTCCAATCGCTTTGAAATGACTGAAGGTTGTGCTTATTTGGTGCGACACTGTGCGTCACTTGCGTCACACACGCGCACAAGCACACGCTCACACACACAAGGGCATACAGAGTTTTCTTTGAACCACGAGGGTGATATCCGAAACACTCTGATTTCAATAAACCACTAGAGTTGTTGCTCAGCAGTTCAAATCAACTGAGTGAAGTTGTGTTCCTGTATTTTCTTCCCCAGTTTTTTTTTTTTTAAATTTCAATAAAGGGCAATGTGGACTTGCTGGGGTTCCTTCAGGCTCAGCTAAACTGTCATATTTTAATATAGATGCAAAGTTTCTGCAGCATACAAAAATCATTTTTGAATTATAAATATACAGTATGTGCATTAAAATGGAGTTGCCTTCCTAGGTCCCATGACATTTTTTTTGTGTCATGTAAAGTATATTGGCAGTTCTAATATTGTCGCGTATTTGACCTTTACCTAGATCTGTGCTCTCTCTCTCTTTACGTGGGTGGGTGTGTGTGTGGTTTGTTTTTTGTTTGCACTCATAAACTCGAAGGCTGAATGCAGGGTTGCAATCACTGCTTAAAAAAACTCTCTGTGTTGACATGGAAGGACTCATGCCAAAGCTTTCTGTCCCTCATGTATGGATGTTACAATCCAGGTCAAGTCATGCAATCATGGGTGCGATCACTCACTCGGTCCTGTAATGGTGGAGCAGGCATCGGCGTACTGGGGGCAGGAAGTGGAGCCCTGTCGGTTGCAGTCGTTTTCGTTGGATGCCACACACGTGTGACATTTGAGTGCGTGGACTGGACCAGACAAAATCAGAAGACAACATTTTTGAAGTAAGGCAGGAGTGTGTTGACAATGTAGACTGCACATGAGGATGGGTTCACAGGAAATGAGGAAGTGGAGCTCAGTAATCGTGGTACCTTGTGGTGGGCTGCAGTATTCGTCACACTGCTAAACGCTGTACCACACAGACCAAACTGTACATTCTAAATACACCACCAGTCACAGGACACATAATTCTTATTTAATGGTTTTTCTTTCATTTTCATTTCATTTTCAATCATCAGATTCTTCCTGACAGCTGCTACGCTGTTTTGTTTGCTACGCACGCTAAGCAATCAGAGTCGATTGAGCAAGTCAGGAACTGAATGAGGGATATAGAGAGTGGTAAGTGTTCCGTTTAATTCTTGGTGAGAACGAGCTGGCTTCACAGTGACTCACTGATATTTAAAAAGAGGCTTGATCACGTAAACAAATATCAGCGTGACTGCATTAGAGGCAAGACAGACAGACTGGTGGTCAGCGCCGATTCCTGGAATTAGCTTTTCCAGACATAGCGCACATGAATCACCAGTTCAATCATTCATCGTAACACATGTCTGTTCTTTCCCATACGGCTCCCAAACATGCCCATGTTTTTTTTTGTTTTTTGTTTTTTTTTTAAACAAACAACTCCAGAACTTACTGCATCAATCTTTATTAATCCAATAAAGTTATATTTATTTATTTCTTCAGCATTTCAACTTTTTTCATTGAAATGCTGAAGACGCATTGTTAGAAAATAATCATTGGTAAAAAATTAAAAGAAATATATAATGGGCCGTATTTTTTTAAAACTTATTATTTGAACTACAGTGACGATTCAGCACCTACTTAGTCTCTATGCTGGAAGTGTACTGTATAAGCAGCTAAGCCGGAAATCATTGGTTGTTCCGTATAGTTCAAAACTCACTGTGGTCGGCCAGAGAGAAGAGCAGCAGTAGGGTGAGAACAGTCCTCATGGTGGTAGACAGCTGGGTGGGTCGCCGTGTATTCAAGTTTTGAGGAAGAGTAGACGAGCTGAGTGGAGACTGGGATGCAGGGGACGCTGGGGGGGGGGTCGAGGAGGGGAAGGAGGTTTAGCCATGAAAAGGTGTCACAGGGCATTAAGGTCTTATCCCTGTAAGCCTCATCTATGCTGCACAGGCAACATCCTGCAGACTTAACCAAGCAGAGCTTCGAGAGAACCAGTGGTTAGTGTTACAAAGCCAGCCGTGCCGTGAATAAGGCGTCTGTTCCACCGCCACTCTGCTTGTTCAACCCAAGAGTCAAAGCTTGGTGTGCTTAGTTAGCATGTACAGTATGTGCAAGAATGTATTAGTCTAACAGGCAAGTCTTTTGTAAAAGGGAGGCCATGACACAAATTGCGACAAACACACAAAAATGAGCAAAAATGAGAAACCATAAGACAAGTGCCAAAAACCTGCATAACAACAAATGATATCCATGTTTATTCAGGAAAATGTTGACTTCAGTAAACTCAAGTCTTGTATGTCAAGTGAATGCATCACAAAACGAGCAATGATTAGAAAATCAAGTGAAAATGGCACAAACAACATCAGAGGTAAATGATACAAATATGTGTGTAGTGGCATGCCAGTGGATTGGGGCACCGAACGTCATCTGATTTCCATCAACGATATCCAGTTACAAAATAAGTCTTAATAATAATAACTCTTCACCAAATCACCGTGCCAGACAAATACACATAAAGTTTTATTGGCAAAACAATCATATTTTGAGAAATACAAAGCTGTGAAAATAAACATGCAAATATACAGATTTGTCCATTGAATTAGAGTGTTATTAAGATAAGCTTTCAAAAGAACCCCTCAGTGTTCTGTGGCCAGTGTGATCACCAGTAACTCTGTTTGACCCAAAGGTGCTTTCAAATGGAGGTGGACATATGGCAGCATTTGCATATCTTACAAGTTCTGTATAACTTCATCCACAATCAAGTCATTACTTGACACATTTAGGCGTCCTGGCTTCTTGACACAGGAAAAAAAAACAAAAACAAAACAGGCTTGGGCGGAGTTTACAATGGCGACCAGGACATGACCGTGTCTAAGATTGTCATACGTCTGTGTTCTTGATTCCCCCGTCTCAGAGAGAACCAGGTGGCTTATAGCTTCGGCTGTTGCTCGTGAACAAACTAAATCTCTGCGGTCAGCTCCTCCTCCTCAAACCATCCCAAATCCTCCCCTCTTGTGCAGCCTGACTCAGCCCTGACTTCATTCCATACCCCTGAGCTTCTCTCTTTCACAGCATAATCCTTCTTTTTGTTTCAGAAAAATACATGGATTCGACCGTTACCTTTGCGTAAAAACAATCCTTCAGAAAAGCGACTGAAATATACACAGGCTCTGAAACTCTTCACAACTCTGAAACGGGCCCGGCCTGCGTGATGTCATCCTGTCAGACGAGTTGCTGGGAATTTCAGCCGCTAATCTGCCGGGAATTTAAATTGAGTCACGAGCAGATTGTTGCCATTGGCCGGCGTGACTGACAAAAGCTCTGGACGCGCGCACGGCCTCGTAACAATGAAAACGAAATGATGTGACCGCATACATGTGACCCTGAAACAATGACTAACATGTATGGGGCTCGTCTTCACTCAGGTCATTAGTAGTGCAAATTTGCTAAACAGAGGAAGTGACTTGCATCTTTTTTGTACATAAGCAGCCTCAGTGGCGCAGGGGTGACAGAGAGCCGGAGGGCTGCGGCATGCACGTGGTGCCGCCGCCACGTCGGGGGAGTGGGGGGGGGGGGGGGGGGATGGGGCGGAGGGCGGCGGATGACTCCTCTGGAGGAGGTCACTCAGTCTATCTTCCCCATTTTGGCGATCAGCTCGTCGCAGATCTTGGTGAGCTCCTCGATCTCTCGGTTCTGAAGGAGGCACAAGAGAGGAGGCGTCAATCTTGGGAAAGTCGGAGCTGGTGGGAACGGCACCAAGAAAAGACAGAAAAGAAGCGTCTGGTACCTTCTGCTGCAGAGCCTGTTCCAGAGAGTCGTTCTTCATCTGCTCCTTCCTCAAGCTGGCCGTCAGCGCCGTGCCGTCTGAATTGGCCTTCGCACGCACCTGTGCGATCTCCTCGTTGGCCCTGCGGGACGCGCAACGTCAAATCCATCACGAGCACTCAAAGGGAAAATATTTTGTTTGCCGGACCCCACATTTCCTCTCCGCCACCACGTACTTGTCTAGTTTCTCCTCAGCGTGGACTTTCAGCGTCTGGTATCGCTGCTCCTCCTGCTTGACTCTGGCCAGATACTCCTGAGCGCACTTCTTCAACACCTCTTCATTCTGGGCCATACAGAGCAGGGAAAGACAAACTGAGCATAAGCAGATCCAACGTTGAGTTGAGTTTATGAACATGCTCACAGATTGAGAGATTGAATAGAGAGATTGTGAGAGAGACATCTGTTTGAAAAACACCAGCAGAAGCTCTCGCGATTCTTTTGAAGCGCCGAAAGTCCTCTTCAAAATGACAGAATTTATGTCCCGTGGGCCAAATTTGTTTCAGACTGAGGCATCTGCTGCACAGACTAACAAAGACACAATTCACTACACAAAATGAGCAATTACATAATAAATAAGGAGAATACTAAAACACTCAACAGGCGCACAGAAATGGCTCAAATCATTTGGAAAATAACCCTAACCCTGACCCAGCGTCACATGGCTCCTTTTCCATCCTGTACAATCTACTCATTAATGACTTTGACTAAGAGTGGTTATATGTGCTTATGTCTATTGTGCTAACATATAGATCTAACATAGAGGGACCCTAAGACCTCCTTCCTGGCTTCAGTAAGACATATTGGGAATGCAGTACAGGAGATGTGTCAGATAGGGTACCCACCGCCCCTGGAAGACACAACAACCAGATAGGAGCACAGGGACCAGAGCTACCACAACAAGCTACCCATTAATATTAGAGAGTGTCTGACTTTTAGGACTTTAAAAGCACAACTTACAGTCTGGATATTAGACAAACTTGTGAGCCCCTGTAACCATGTTTAATCTGGGTCTTTCTTGTGAGTGCACTTGTATGTCTAAGGCGTGTGCGTGTGCAACAGTGTAGCTATGCAATTATTATGCGCAAATGTTTATGGCTGATACGTGTGCAATAATATAGGCACAGTTATTACGCATGAATGTTTATGGCCGGTATGTGTACAAGAATGTAGGTATAGTGTAGTACAATATGTGTGGATGTTTATGAGCTTTTTATCTCAATTGTTTTTATGTCAATTGTTGTTTTGTTTTGGGGACTACGGATTCAATTTAATTTCCACTGTCCCATCTAGATAAATTTATAATAATTAAGATGTTGTTCGCCTACTCTAAGGATTGATTGTTCAAAGGCACAGCAGCTGCACTCAAGGAGTCTTTTCTGTGAAAGAACTGGAAATAATTTTTTATTTGATTAGTCTCGTGCCTGTCTAGAGACCTCCAGTCTATGTGAGCCGCAGCCCATCCCCATGAACGCTGTCTCTAATCAAACTTATTTTTGATTTGATTCCAATTTGATCCCCTTTGTGCGACTGTCAACCGCTCTGAACTCTGCTCACCTTCTTGAAGCCCTCCAGCGTGCTCTTCATGTTCTCATAGCGTCTGAAGATGTCGGAGAGGGAGCGCTCCACAGAGTTCAGGTCGGCCAGGGCAGCCTCCTTCTCCGCCGTCACGGCCTGCAAAGCCTTCTGGGAACTCAGCTTGTTGCGTTGCTCATCCTCTGCCAGGGGTGAAGAAGAAGAAGAAGACGACGTCGTTGTGGAAGGATTAATAACTTGTTTCTGCAACACGCTAACATCTCCAGTGCCACCTACGAGCAGCCCGTCTTCTAGTAGTCTCTTCACGTCTCTACTCACCAATCATCTGAGCGATTGTCTTCTCATATTCTGCAACAATTTTCCTGTAATAAGGCAGGGAAAACCCATGATTAGAGCCTCGGCCTCATGACAGACTGGTGGGTCTTAAAGACAATATTTATTTTGCTTCCCTCATGCTGATCATACAGTTTAAAACTCCAGAGGCTCTTTTAAGAAATAAAAGGGGCTGTAATTTCCCAAATTGCTGCAACACGATGCAGAATCAAACCCCCCCCCCCTGTAGCGAGTAGTATTCTGCACTATCTCCAGATTAAAAAAAACAAACAAATGAAAAAAATCATCCAGCGAACCTCATCTCAGTGACTTCTTGTCTGCTGGCATCGAACCTCTTCTTCCAGTCACTCACTTCCGCCTCTTTGGTGATGATCTAAAAAGAAAAAAGATGAATCTCACGCTGAGAGCCGTGGAAGGATCCACTCCATTCCAAACACTGAAGGCATTTGTCACCCTGGATGACAGTGGTGAAAGTGTGTACCTCCTCCCTAATGAGGGTGAGAACTGCCTGCTTTTCAGCCTCACTGATGCAGATGGAATCCAGGACCTGACTTCCTGTTTTTATAATTTCACTTCCCCCGGACTTGTTCATGAGTTTGCAGGGCTCCTCGAACTGCTGAGGACACAGGGAGAAGCATCATTTCCAACATTTAGATAATCAGTTAGAGCACTTTTCAAAACATATCATATAACACCCATCACGGTTTTATTGACCATTTTTCATTCGGTACAACATATTTTAATACCTGTTTAACCTCTTAAAAAATCTAAAGAGGAAGAGGCTAAATCAAGTTACTTGTGATAAAAATAGTAATGCTTGGTGTTAAGATTAAAAGCCAATTTGACAATATGGCACAATTCCACATAATAAATTGACACATAATGCTGGTGTTACATTTCACCTTGAAAGTCTCTCAACTATCCAGATGCTCTTCTATTTGCATCCCTGTATGTGCAGCCACTTTACTCCTTTTGTTTTTTTTTTTCTTCAAACACTGTTAGAAAACGTCTCACTGAATTTTGGCCACCTCTCCCCTGCTGTACTCATAACGCCTGCTCTTTCTCCTTCTCCGCGCCTCGTGACTCTTCTCTCATTTTGTCCTTCTCCGGATTATGACAACCGCATTCTAATCCGCCAAGTGATAAATCTTAATCCATCTGTCACCTGACTGCATACACATGGTTAGCAGACACTGCGGGCCCCCATCTGCTCCACAGCACCGCACAGCATCGCATCAGACACGCTCATTGTGCAGATTCTTTTTTTTTTTTTTTTTTTAAGTATGCAATGTTGAAATGATGAAAGACTTTATTTAGGAATTATGACTCAGAAATTATGAGCAGGGAGTGAAGACAATTCTGAAAAAGTGATTCTTAGAAAAGTGAAATGGGCAAAATAAAACTGAACAATAGACTTTGTTTTGTTGTGCGTCTGGTTTCAGTCTGCATGATCTTTAAGGTGTTCCACCCCCACCTAGTGGCCACTTGCGGCATCACATTTTATGAACGAGTTGGAGACTTTATGACTCTCACGATAGAGAGATGCGACGAACAAGGCAACACTGTACCGACTTACCACAGAGCAACAGTCTGAGGGCTCAAGTTTAGATGTCTCAGTGTCTCCACCTGGGGAAAGACACATGCATGTGAGAGAAAATGAGGTGTCAAGGGATAGATCGACTGTATTCTTTTGTACTTCTGGACTTCTAAAAGAACATTTCAAAATAAAAGTGTATAAACTGTAAAAAATATAATAATAATAATAATTTAAAAAAATAAAATAAAATGTTGTTTCACCTGATTATTAACCTGATTAGAGATCCAGCCACTAACCCATAACTTTTGTGATAACTTGCAGTTTTCATTCAATTCCTGAGAGCAATTATCTACAATATGTTTGGGTACCTTCAGTTGGAGCTCCATCAAATCTAAAATTCACTGTAATAAAATAATGTTGGTGTTTCCTTTTTAGATCAATGTTTAGGGCAATTGGTGCTGTACTGGATTGATAAACACCCAGAGTGGAAACTGGTAGGAGTGTTCGAGGGCAGCTGTAGGACTTATCTTCTAATGAATAAACTGCACTGTTGCAACACCGTTGGAAACCACTGAGCAATCTGCTCGAGACCTAAGCAGTTACAGAATTCTATGCAGGGGGAAAATTACATGGGAAAAGGTGCATTGTCCACTCACTAGTGATTCTCGTGAGCAAACACTTCTTAAAAATGATAAAATCAAGTCATCTGATGAGTCACTAAACAGGGTGGTGGCAGAACCATTCATTTTCGTCTTAACTGGCTGGCTCGCTTACGTGCACATCATGACGTCAACACAAAAACATTAGGATCAGTCTTCACGGGTCGGTTTCGTACTCACAGCTGCCATCCTTGTTGGGCGCGAGGCCGACGCTACTCGCCAGCTTCTCCTCGTCCGTGGCGTGGCCCCCATGTTGCTCCTCGCCGGCCTGTAACAGCAGCACGCCGGCGTTACGGAGCCGCCCAGGAACCAGTCAGTCAGCGTGGCCTGCTCCACACGGTGACTCGCTTACCTTTTCGCAGAAGTCCTTTTGCATCTGCTGGTTGGGCTTCACTTTGCAGGAGTTCCTGAGAACGAAGGTCAACACCAAGACCAGCGTTAACACCACAGGGACCGAGATCTCTGCCTGCGTGTACATGTTGCGATTATTCAGAGCCGGACAAACAGGGAGCCTTACATTCGGACCTCATCGCTCGGCTTTTTGTGCGTGTGTGTGTGTGTGCTGAGTGTGCATTCCCGACCGAATGTGCTGAACTCTGCTCAAGAGGGCAGATTAATGAGAGATTGTTGCCAAACTGAAAAAAAACAAAACTCGGCAACAATGGTTGCGCAAAGCATGGGGAGGGATTAGGTGTTTCCAAGACAACGCTCTGTCCGATACTCTCTAAATATCTACTGGTTCTACACCGTCACTTATGGGGCAAGATACAGTAAGATCAGGTGGACGACACGGCAGCCAATCTGAAGCTTAGGATGAGTTGATTACTGCTGTGCACTATTACTTACACTAGAACACAAAGGAAATGGACTTGCTCGGCAGTCCTGATGCCACGTGGAGAACGACAAAGAAACGAGACAGAGTGACAAGGTTGAAAGACAGAGGGTTGGACAAGAGACAGGATGGGACAAGGGTACGGTTGATATTTCATCTCTCAGAACTGCAACTGAATGAGTATTTCCTGTGCTTATCCTTATGCGTTTAATGTAAGATTAATGATACTAATGAGGTGACAGTGCAGACAGCACGACTATTGGACAAATTAAGTTAAACACAACAACAACAAAAAAAAATCACTAAACTAAAAAAAAAATGTCCGTCATTAAACAATAGAGATTGTTTAAAGGAAACTCAAATAAATATGTTAACAAACAAAGAAACCCTCCTCTCTCAGTAGAATGACCTTGTATTTATGAAACCTGCGTATCTTTAAAAGGTCAAGACTGAACTTGCACACCTACAACACATAATTGAACGGTTATGTTTTGTAGGTCATTTTCAAATATAGAGAGATTTTTAATTATTGACGTGCTACTCGTATTTAAAAATATAATTAAGAGCCATGCACATGTGAGTCATGGTCCAGTTTTAGCTGGGACTTACACTGCGACAAGACATCATCATTTGACTGAGGAAATACTCAATTCTAAAGAATTTCTTATGTGGCTAAAGAGTTGACAAAAAAATTTGAGCAACCTTAAATAAGAGAACCCTTAATTATTAACCCTTAATTCCTCAGGAGAATTACTACTCAGGAGAAAAGACAACGGGTGATTCAAAGGAAATACATTGGGGAGCAGATAAAATATTAATAAAAGTTGAAAAATTACAATGTAAAATGACTGAGAATTGACTGGATTTTCATGGGGGAAACACAGACCATGCAAATCTGTTAAAAGAGGGACTTCTTGATACGCAAAGATTACATTCAGTTGTCATGTCTAATGCTGTGCAGGATTTGTCAGGTGGGAACATCTGTCTAATATCAGATCAGTTCCATCAGCATCTACAAGAGCAATTTATCATTTTCCATTTTACTTACTTAAAACCTGAGCTGCTGCTCTCACAGGTTTGTTTTGCAGTGTCAGAGGTCATATTGCCGTTGAGCAAGTCAGGGTCCACGCAAACGTCATGACTCGGATAGAGGTTTGAATCCGGGCTGGAGTCCGACACCAGCGGAGCCTGGTCGTCCACCTCTGAAGGGTCGGGCTTGTTGAGGGGGGAGCGGACGGACAGCGACGGGGGCCGCATGGCTTGAGGCTGTGAGGCCGCAGCGTCTCTGCTGCTCAGCGTCACATTGAGGTTCTGGTCCACGGCAATGCTCCTGTCTCCAGCTGAGGACCCAGTGAGGTTATTCAGGGGATCGGGCTCTTGGATCATGCCCACTTCCCGGTTCAAGTTCTTGTCCAAAAAGCGGTTGGCAACATCCGGCGAAACTGTGAGAGGGGAATCAAATTACGCAAGTTATGTGTCCAGTTTTACATAAAGCCCAGGGATCAGAATGTTAAACAATAGTTGGGCCAGTAAACAGGCCTAACACAAACAGAGCGGAAACTAGAAAAACTACAGAGCTGAAAAGCAAAGCTTTGCTCTCCTGGCAAAGAACAAACACAGATGAGCTCACGTCTGAGGCTCCCTGGAGACGACAGGCTGCTATACAACTCCGATGTCTGACCTTAAAATGCTCCTGACAATCTTGAATTAAACTAGGAACACTGATGGAGAGAAAACATTGCCTGAAGCATCTTCTCTTCTAGAACGGGACGACCTGCTGATTACTAAAGCCAGTTTTTTGGCAATTATTCAAAGCGAATCTTAAGATTAAGCCAGTTTCATATGATGTATTTTTTAGGGTGCAAGAGAAACAAATCAAGAACACAAAAGTCATATCATCACTTTCTTATTAACACATTTAGCAATGTAAGAGTAGCAGCTGGTGGGTAGAAATATTGTGTCAAAATCAGAACATAGCTGAATTTCAAGGCGATCTCCTTTCATGTTGGTCAGCAACAGAATGCTGTTCAAACAGTAACTGTTTTGACCAAAGAACTCTACTGCAGCACACCTTCCTCAAAGGCAAAACAGAACAACCATCAAAACATGAACCAAGACATTGCAGTTTCATGTTATGCGAGGAACATTCTCTCTAGACATCTGCCACAAACAGGGGCTAACGTGTCGCTGATGACATCACACAATTATACAAGTTTATATAGCGCTCTGCTCGAAAGGGTACTTCCAGAAACACCCTTCGGAGATCAGGAGCAGGCGTAATGGAACCACACCCAGTGATTTAAAGCACCACAACCGCTTGGCTAAGCAAGGCCAAACATCAAGCTTAGCGTCAGGCACAAAGCCAGAAGAAAAAGAGGAAACGGAGACGGGGAGAGGGAGAACCAGCAGAAGACATCGCATTAGAAGCTACAACGGAAAGCTATCTGACGGTGCGGCCGCGTTGTGTTTCAAAAGGACAGGCGGTTACACTGTGGCCTGAGGCTGTTCTGATGAACTGTGATTCCCTTCAACTGTATAATTAGAGTGAAGCAGAATAAAAAACAAACCGTTCTTTATGAAACAAGAATAGATTCTGTCGAGCAGATCGACCGTCTCTGCAACAAGGAGACTCCTTGCCTGGAGAATCTGACTGTTTTTCGCTGCTTCGTGCCAAATCTTAGGCAGTGTGTGCAGAAAAATAATTCATTTCGCAAAAAGAGAGACGATTATTCAAACAATTCAATATTGATTATTTAGTGAAGCTACAACAGGCATCACAAAAAATAAAAACAGTCTGCACCAAGCGAGTAATGACTTACGACACATAGCACAACACCAAACAAAAACTCGAAATAAGCTGCAAATGCCTTTGCTTTTGATTTGCTGCTGAATTTTCTTTGCTCTGTCCACCGGCCAGCATTTTTCTTAAGTCTTTTGTAATTTCGACCAATAACATCTCCCTGTTGTCGAGGGCAGTAAAGCTCCATCTCATTTGCCACACCTATGGTCACACTAAGTTGAACCGATGTTACAGTGAATACAAGCGATTGGTTCTCTTTTATTTGTGCACTGCACATGATGGTGTTACAATGATGGTCAATTTTCAATTCAACGTCCATCACTAATAATATTTCATACACATGGGAGATACACTGCGGTAAGCTGAATTGATCAAAGAAAGCAGACAGAGAATGACATTGTGGTCTAGACGTGAACTCACAAGCATGAAAAATAATAGTTCTCGTCCCCGTGTGACCCAGAACACTATGGCGCACTGTTGACTGTTGACTGAATATCATCATTAAAAACCCATTCGAGCAGAAGAATGTTGCGGTCTGCAGGGGTTTAGTCATTCATTTAGTTGTAGGGTTTAAAAAAATAACATAACTAGCTTTTGGGAATGGCTTCCAGGAAGAAGCTGTAGTCGGCGAGCCAGATACCTGCACCTCCTCACCTGTGTGGCTGGAGTTGTCTAGTTTGGCCAGTATCTTCTCAACCCCCGGAGACTCGGCCTCTGGGGTCCCGAAGGTCCCCTCTGAGTCTGAGCTGTGAAGAGAAAGGCAGAGGAAGTAAGTTTCCAGTTCAAAAGAACAACGCACATCGGGAAAAAAAAGTTAACTTTCCGTAGCAAGTAAACGCTCTGCAGGACCTGCTGTCTTCACAGAGCGTACAGCATCCTGGGAGACGTAAGCCCGTCATCACTCTCTACCGTCTATCTGTTACCCTCTAAAAGGCGCTGAAGAGCATTTAAAGCTCAGTCATCCGGAGTGGAAGATGGTTGTTATGCCGAGCCATTACTGAACTGAACAAACTGAAATGAAATTTCAGTTTGTTCAGGAGTGACCCAGCATCAGAGCCAATGTGTAATTACTGTGCAATAACTCTTATTACACTGATGTTAAGACGCCGTATTCATGTATCTAACATTTAGATTACTGACTCAGAATGGATGTTTGTGTATCACTTCTCTATTTTATTTTTAATCAGACATGGCACTGCAAATTTCGTTGTACTCTGGTGCAATGACAATAAAGCTCTCTTCTATTCAATTCTATCGTCATACATGAAATGGAAACACTTCACATCACTGCCTCCAGAATGCGTAACAAGGCCTCCCCAACAGCGTCCAACCGTCTTTCAGAACAAAGAAGACACTGGAAATGTTCAGTGCTCTGAGCGAGAACGGCAAACGGCTACCAAGGCAAAAACATGGTGGCCGTACAACACGGCGAGGGTTAAAAAAACAAGCATCGGCTTTCGAACATTCATCTTTTCAGTTTCCCAGATGGGCCACGAAGAACAAAAGATCCCTCAGCTGTTGGCGGCTCAAAAATAAACAGGCTGCTTTTATTTTAAATGAAGAGGAAGGGGAGAGAAGAGGAAGTGGAGTCCTGCAAGGCCACCTGCATCCTTTGGCTGTGAAACAGGACTGACACACACACACACACACACACACACACACACACACACACACACACACACACACACACACACACACACACACACACACACACACAAAAAACAAAGACGCACACAGTCTTTGAGTCGGCTGTGTCAGCTGACTCGCCACTCAGGACCTAAATTTACTTCCAGGCGGGGGAGTCGGAGGGGAGGGGCGAGAGAGAGGGAGAGAGAGAGAGAGAGAGAGAGTGCTTCGTGGTTTATCCCTCTTCTCCTGAAAACACACGTAAACATCCGCGCACTAATACGATACAGAGCATCAACAGTGGCAGCAGCCCAGCAACCAAAGCAGCGCACTGGCTGCTCCCCCAGACACACATTCATTCCCACACTGGACTGGAGCTCTATACAAACGCACTCTAGCGTTCACAGCTAATCCTCATATACATATCCCACCCGCCTACTTCACACACACACACACCCCAATGATGGCCCCCAGCTCCTAGCTTAAAAAAGAAATTGGAGATAGGAGAGAGACAAAAAATCTCTGGAAACTGCCAGGTTACCAGGCTCTCTCACACACACACACACACACACACACACACACACACACACACACACACACACACACACACACACACACACACACACACACACACACACACACACACACACACACACAACAAGTGGCCTGGACAGTCTGAGCCTGAGTGCTTGGTGTCTGACGTGGACACAAGATGTTGCACACAGAGTCGCGACAAACAAAACATCAATTTGAGTGTCTGAGCGTCTGCGCTCAGCCAATAATAGCATCGGAAAGAATCTGAGATTATACAGCAGCAATAGTCATCTTGTGTGTGTGTGTGTGTGTGTGTGTGTCCACCACCATCCACCACCTGTCAGCGTGACTCAGAGGAATCTGCAGTCAGCACACAAACGCCCACACAATGCACACAATCAATCCAGAGCTGCTCAAACTTGAAGCGACTGCGAACGAGATTTGTGCTTGAATATGTTTGATTCCCCCGTCAGGAACCACCTGTCAGCTCGCCGCCCGCCTGCCTCTCCCAACAGAACAGAGTCTTGCCCCCCCCCCCCCCCAACATTACCCAGCATGGCCGGGCCCCCCCCCCCCCTCTTACTTGTTGCCTTCATCATGGTCCTGGGCTTCAGGCTGCCCGTCGTCCCCTGACACCCCGGTCACTGCCGACCACGTCCACTTGGCCCACTGCACCGGAGACAACCAGGACATCCCTTCCACCACCAAGGGAGCTTTCAATGTGAAAGAGAAACTTCCTGCCCCCTACACCGGATTAGTTTAGGGCTCCGGTGGCGGTCGATGGTGCGAGCGGCACCGACGGTCCTGGAGAGGAGCTGTCGATGCGTCTCCTCACTTCCTCTCTGCTGTCTTTAGCCTCGCGCTCACTTCCTCCTCTCCTCTCCTTTCTCCTCTCTCGCCTCGTCACTCAGCACTCCCGCGCTGCCTTTCTGCGTGTCTCACTGCTGCTGCTGCTGCTGCTGCTGCTGCTGGGCTCTTCGCGGCAGCACTGACTCACACGGCGCAGATCGCCGGAGCATCAGCAGTCACTCCTCTCCTCTCTCCTCCTCCTCCTCTCTCCGCCCCACTGCCCTCCTCCCTTTCTCTTCCCATCCCTTCCCCGTCTGGATGGAAGATCAGCTGGTTAGCCGGCTCAGAGCTCACCCCCCCATCCCCCGCCCCCGCCCCCCCTGCCTCCCCGTTTCATTCGAGGTGTGACGTTCGGCGAGGAGAGCGAGGAAGCACAGGGGCGCCGCTTCCTGATTTAAGAGGCGAGGAGGTCTGGCTACTCTGCCGGGTCTACCAGAAGTCTGTGGAGAGCAAAAGAGAGCAATGGAGCACAGCAGGAGGTTCAAAAATAGCCCGCGACGGCTCTTAACGATCTGTAACACCACTCTCAGCAAACAGGAGGGCCGCTGTGCCTTTAAAACTTTTTTTTTTACTTTACCCCGTGTGAAGTGGTAAATTTGCTGACGTGGGACGAGCACAAGGCAGCGCGTCTGACGGTAAATGCGTGTCGTTAGCGGTTGTTTACCCGCCGTCTGCCAACAAAATCCCTGGATCACTGTAATTGTTGCAAAGCCGTTTTCCCCCCCCCCCACCTCCAAAATAAGAGCTTCCTGAGGCTCGAAAAGAGGAAGCCCGACATCAGGAAACTGAGCCCTTGCAGTGTCTAGGTACTAAAATACACACAAGCAGAGGTTGCCTGAAGTCTAATGTCTGAGCTGGAAATTTTGGCTATTAATTCTTAGATGATCGTAAACCAACAGAGGATCCATTGTTTACGTGAGAGAGAAAAAACAACAGCCAAAGAAAACTAGGCCATCCAACAAAGCAATCAATACAGAAAAGCCAGAGCCAGTGAGGGAGAAACTATTTGAATGTCATTTGGATGAAAGCACTTTCACACACACACACACGCACACACACACACACATCAGTGTTGTTTGGATTACTCCATAAAAGTAATCCAACTACTGATTACTGATTACCCCTTAAAAGTAATCTGATTAAAATTTCAGACATTTTGTGGAGAATAAGACATTTCTAGCGAGCAAAATATTTTTGGAAATGTAACAGAATCGGGTTTACTTGATAAAGAAATTATGATACAATGACCAGTTTTGCCACGGTAATCCCGTTACATTACTCCATTGCTCAAAAAGTAGTTAAATTACATTGATGGATTACTTAGAAATAGATTACTCGACAACACTGACACACACGTGCCTCTGAGGCGGCCGGTGGAAGGCTTATGTAACTTTAAGTCCATGCTTTCACATTTCTCTCTCTCTCTCTCTCTCTGGTTTTCACACACACATATACAGACACACACGCAGCATCCAGGTCACAGACATGTGCTCTTTTCAAATGACATGGAGCAGAGCTACTGAACCGGGAGGGGCGATGGAGACGATGAGCTGGGTTTGTTTTCATCATTTGAGGCTCACGTGTCGCCGGCGATAAACAGCAGCTCCAATATTGCTCCATCACGTTCAGACCGCCGGAGCAGCCTGATGAAAGCACGCACCAAGGCACATCAGATATGATGTCACACGCTGCTGAGCACAGAGAAAAGGGGCTCTGTTCAATCTGTGATAACTGATGGACTGAAAAAAGAAAATTGGAGCAAAGCTGAAGCGGTGGGGAATCTGGAGCACAGAGGTTAAAACGTGAGTGAAAGGAGAGAAAGTTGGTTTTTAAAAGAGAGGCTTCAATCTAAAATGCCTCCTTCTGCACATTCTTGACATTCCCTCCGTTGTTTCCTGCTTCAATCGTCAGCCGACTGAGAGGACAAACCTGTCGGTGTGGGCGAGGACACGCAAGCCTGGCCAGTGCAAACAACCCCCCCACCAAAGAAACACAACTGAATGAACACCCTGTGTTACAGGAGCCTGTTTGCTCTCCTACACCTTGAAGTTGTAACTGTGTAGCTAAAATTCAACACCTGTCCCCCAAACACACAGGCGCTAGCAGGCTGAGCCTGGGGCAACACACGATGACAAACAGCAAAAGCGGGGAAAGAAGAATCAGTATTGCTTATGTAACACCTTGAAACCACAAATAGCGCAGAGCGAAACGACGGCAGAGAAAACCACATATGTAACACGGCGACATGCAACCCTGAGCCCACAGAGACGGAGGTCGTCGATTACGCTTTGACTGATAGCAGCACGTGTGGCTACGAGCTAAGAATAAATCAGCAATAATAGACATGACAGAGTCATAATAGAGATGAAGCGAAAGCAAATGAGAGCCTGTCTGCATGTGTGTGTGTGTGTGTGTGTGTGTGTGTGTGTACAAAAAGAATGTGCTCTCAGTTCACTCCACTTATATGAGAAGGCCATGGATCTCACATGTGCTATCATGCCACCTTCAGGTCACTGATGTTATTACCCCGTGTTTGTGGGGGGTGAGGGGATGAATGGAAGAAGAAGAGCAAACCCTTTATTGATCCCACAGTGGGGACATTTGCAGCAAAACTGTATAATGCAAAGATCGGTTTTGGATTTGGTAATGCTGACAACAAAGTCCAGAAGCTGCTGTCTGTCTATCGCTGAACTGGCCTGTTTGATGGAGCCGCATGGCATATGAAGACTAAGTTAGACCTGTACTAATGTATCGGTGGATGAGGTTATGCTTCTTCACAAGATTAGTTTCAGTTTTATTGTGTCCACTGTGAATGTATGTCATAGTGCTGCCTGTTGAGCATCTCTATTATCTGGTCACATTTCAAGTTGCTGAAACTTTATCTTTCAAATGTCCCAAATACTCCATGCTGCATCTTTACTTCAAAAAAATATTTAAAAAAAAAAATATATATATATCAGGATTAAGAAAAAAAGAGAGAAGAAGGCATCATCGGTTCATGGCTTCAACATTGTATGGTGGAATGTGTGTAAAGTGACAAGTGTATTTGCTGAGGGCCTTAATCACCTTTCTTTTGTGTAAAAAAGAGGACACATCCTGGAATGCAAACCCTCCATGCTTGTATAAGATAAAGAGTGAAACTGGTTAAGCCAGTATTAGTTGAGATGGACAGAAAGCAGCACAATCATTATCTATAGTTAAAATCAGGAGTGGTGGATAATGTGCAGATGCTCGCTTGGCTGCTACTATAAAGTCCTGTGCTTAGAAAATGTACATTGGTACCAATAGTACCAAATACAAGGAGCACGCTAATATCGAGGCAAGCACAGTGAATATCATACATGTCAGATAGGTTTAGTGATGGACATGAAATGGTCTGTAATGATGTAATAACGCAACACAAAACAAAGAGGCTCTGACTGCTTGCCCTCTTCTGTGATGTGGCTCCATCTAGTGGCCTTTCACGGTACTTAATTTACAAGTGTTGCTAAAACAAAACAAAACCATCCATCCATCCATCCATCCATCCGTCCATTTTCGATTGCTGCTTCGCCGGCACTCGGGCTGGGGTGGACAGGGGTTGTCATAAATACAACCAAGATCGTAATGAGTATAAGAAGTCACTTAATGTTCAAAAAACGAAACTACTCATATTTATGATGTGAAACCTGTTTGTGAACAACAAGTGGGCAAACTTGAACTATATTTTTTGGGAAAGGGAGCTACTTCATTTGTCTGAAGCTCCTCATTAGCAAAACCTGGGTGAATGTAGAACACACTGAACTCACAGAGGGAAAAACACACAGAAAAGTCTTTGATATGCTTTTGCAGAGCACAGCAGCAGTGTTTAGACCCCTCATATCTCTAAATGTTTCATACAGGAATGCCAGTTAGCCGCAATCAGAGCAGAAAAAGCTGCAAGGAGGGAACGGAGTTAGACTGAACGGAGCCGAAGCACTCCAAGCTCCACACACCACACTGGGATTATTAAAGTGACAAGGGAGTGATAAAATAGAAGGGGAGAGAATGAGGGAACAAAGGATGCAGAGAGGCGGGGGTTCAGCCAGGAGGAGTCGGATGGAGACACCAACTGAGTGATTGTTCAGGGCCACAACAGGGCCACAACTGCACACAACTCCCAGAACAATAGTTGCATGCATTGTGCACACATGACCGCACAGAGTGAGGAACCGTCACGGCCCTTTGCTCTTCTGCTTCATAACGTCTCACTTGGTTTTCGTCTCGTCGGATTCAGTGGGACACACACACACACACACACACACACTGCAATGTTGGACGTTTCAGCAATTCTTCTCCGGAGCGGCTGAGCAGCGAGTTTCACTTTCATCCCAGCCATCCAAGTCTGCCATGGCTGATCCATAATGGATGAGTACAGCGACTCTCATGTATTCACAATGCCTCTCTAAAGATAGCAAACTTCTTTCAGCTTCCACTGGCCTGGAATTCACAGCAGCTTGAAATGAGCACTGAATGCAGGTCAGCGTCTTCTGCAAATGAGGGACTGCCAGGACGATCATGGGAACAGGAAGGCCCCAGTACATCACAGACTGGTCCTCTTAAGACATGCAACCAATTATTAAGCCCAAACTAAAATTAGACCAGATGGTGAAGGCTGCGTTTCCCACGCCACTCGGTTGGCTTCCACTTTTCCCACTGGGAGGACCCCGACCCCCACCTGCCCCAGTGAAAACACAGATGCTACAGAATAAAATAGGAAATGTTTGTATGCTCTACACACGGTACATTTTATTCTTACTTTACTCTGCATCGGTATGATTAAAAAAAAAAAAAAAAATGCCAAAACATTCCCCAACCCCATGTACCAACCCTCTAAACGTATACATCTGTCCAGATTATATATACTATATTATATTAAATATTCCCGCTTGTGGACGAGCAGAAGCTGCTAAAAATGGACTTGCAAAGCATCAGATCAGTGGGATTAGCGGAGGGAAAGTGAGAGGGCTCCCTCTTTGTTATGAAGGATTAGAATCAAAAGAAGAGGAGAGAGCACAGCTGTAAAAGTGCCCTTAAGCTCTTGACTAATGCCAGAGCAACATCTTCACGCTC
The DNA here is from genome assembly GCF_046127955.1 of Nelusetta ayraudi. Lineage (NCBI taxonomy): Eukaryota > Metazoa > Chordata > Actinopteri > Tetraodontiformes > Monacanthidae > Nelusetta > Nelusetta ayraudi. The sequence goes on from NW_027466091.1 coordinate 331,847, forward strand.
CTCTTCGCTTTGCCTTCCAGCGGGCAGAAACATGCAGGAGCAGGACAGGAAGGAGAGTCTCGGAACAGGACTGTTGAACGCTGCCTTCATGACCGCAGCATGACCTGATCAGCTCACGCTCATTACATTAGCCTCTCCTCCAGAACCTCCAGCTGCATAACCTTCCATCTCTCCTCCCCGTTTCCTTTTGATCTTGAGCGCTTCTAAATGTGGCACCAAGCTCGACGTTATCCTCTACTTCTCTCGCCCCATCCAACGGCCAATCATTTCGCCGAGCCAAGGCCACGCAACCCTATTGGGTCGACGTCGACCTGCTGTTGCCGACTCATCAACAACCTGCAATAACACAACATGCGCACAAATGTAGCGTCTCCTCTTACATGCTGCTCCTCTTCCCCGGAGAACTGACGGAGCGCTTCCTGTTTTGGCTGATGGAGCCCCCCATGGCAACAGCTGAGTCTGCCTCCGATCTGCTCCAGATGCTCCGATCCCTATGTGTCCTTCACCTCCGCGGCGCCTCCCCTTCACGGCGTCCCGCTCGGCCGCTCAGAGCCCGGTGCCACATCGCCCCTCATGACTGACTGACTGGTTATCTGTCCTTCAAGCTTCCACCCAGCTGTCTCTCTGTCGATGCCGTGTGATGCAGTGTGAGTGCTCAGGAAGTGCTGCTGCTGAGCTCACATGAACAGCTCCAGCGGACACAGTCCCGCCTCCTCCTCGCTCTAATCTCTCTCTCTCTCCCCTTCAGATTACAGTGACTTGTCAGGCTGTTCTTTTTTTCCTCAGAAGAAAGACAGAGACTATTTTGTGTGTGTGAATGTGTGAGAGGGGGTGGGCCGGGGGGGATTGCCTGAGACTCAGTGTGTGTCACTGTGCCATTTGGGGGGGGGGGTTGACAGTATTGTTCACGCATGAAAGAGTCCCTTCTTTTGTCGGAAGGCCGAATACCACATGTCAGATCCAGGGGGAGGGATGGAGGAAGATGGAGGAGGAAGGGGGGGGGGGCATAATATAATACAACCTCACTTGTTGAGCCAAGTACCTGTTGTGACCCCTAACCCTTTTCCCAGCAAACACCCACTTCCTGCATGACAATAGTCACTCAGATGCATGCTGCCCAAAGTCCCTCAATTCATCACTATTCCAGCACGACTTGCAACACTCTTTGAAAAGTAGGTGCTGCGGGTATCAAACTATTTGTTTGTCCCTGTTAAGACCACACAAGTCTTTAGTAAACACAGACAAAAACTGAAGGACAGTAAATATGTGTCATAAGAAGAGGTCAAAGGGTGCTTTAAAAGATGAGTCAGGCTTGGCAACCTTGGATCTGCCAACAAAACAAAATGAAATAAGTAAATACAACGAAACAACTCACTACTGGTGGCCACGCGTGTTTCTCAGCGATCCAATTGGACCTTTTACAAAGTCCACGACAACAACGTCAACTTAAATCCTCGTGGTCGTGAACGAATTTGAATTTTGCTCGTGCGTTTTCCCCACATGTCGGTAAATCTAAATTATAGGTCGTTGTCAAGGATTCACGATGATAACGGCACGTGACAAGAGATCAACCGAAGTCCTACCTGCACAGAGGGACCTATGAATATGACTTTCACGAGAGTCCGATGAGGCGTATCAGCAACTGAATAATATATTTGCATTTGTTGAACTTCGCGACAGGATACATATGAATCGCTTTCCGGTTTTCACAATAAGACTAAATTGAGCAGGAATTATAACAGCTACACAAATTACTTCCTGAAGTACAACCATTTCTGTAATTTTTTTTTTTTTTTAGTAAACCTCTAAAAGTGCATTGTGGGAGGCACAAAAATGTCCAGCAGGTGGAACTTTGATGTAAGATAAAAGTCATTAGTTTCATAAAAGTGGGGCTCTGGCTTGGGTTGCCTTAAAGCTAATTAGATTGGAGAAAAACATTGACGTGTTTCAAGTGCGTGAGCAGCTTCAGAGCTCCATTAGCCAAGTTGGTCTTCAAAAAGTCCCCCCAAATCCCAAAAGCCACTTACCTTGTTAGTCCAATTAATAGACTTACTATGACATAGACCTCCTTTGTGTTTTATTGATAGGAAATATATCATAAGCGTTGTTGGATTCTGTTGATATATATGTTGTGTCTAAATGAAGCAACCTGTGTGTTGGTGAGTTTACGACATTTATTCATCATGACAGACAAAGATCACGCTGTAGAGCAACGCATTGAATGTCCCCTTCATTAGTGCCTTTAAAAACACTTCCTGTGCCTTCTGGCTTAGTGGCTTAGTGTAATGTAGCAATTTCCATAATTGAAAGTCTACTGAAACATGAATCAATTTATTTGGCATTACATAATATGGAAACTATAAGGACGAAAATGGTTGTAATGGGATTGTAATAGTTGGGGTGGCGGTATCCGCTTAACCTAATTAAATACATGTATTGCAATACAATCAAAGCAAGTCAAAGACATTAAGAAGCTTGTAAATCTTTAATATGGCACATACACAACATTCACATAGGGTACGCATTGAGAAAGGTTTTGGTATTCATCAGCAATTGATGACAAAAGTGCACACACATAGGATTAGGAGTCTCTGGCCAAAAGGGCTAGTTTAACTTTGACTGAGGTGAAAACAGGCAGGAACTGCAATAGTGTAGTTGTGATATTGAGTATGACAAAAATATTAGTATGTAATACTCAAGTGTTTTGTGCATCCCTACAGAAAAGAAATACAGGTCCTTTGGAGGTGGACTTGGCCTGACAGTGCAGTATTGTTTTATATTAAGAGGCAGAATTGAAAACACTTTTCAATATACAATTTTTATATAAAATACATATATTTACCTAAAAAAAAAAAAAAAAAGTTATGTACAATATACTTAATATCAGTCTTTAAATATATTTAAGCTCAATTAGTTTGGGTATTTTAATTGCAGTATTACGAGTGGCATTTTAATTTTAACAATTTTGAGAACCCCGTGTGCATTACCTCTAACTAAACATGCACGCAATACAAACATACAGAAAATAAGAATGTTATGTTGTTAGGAATTCCTGGATAAATTTTGATATGAACTTTAAAACGGCAAAAGTATAAAGTGGATAAAGAGGAATGGTACAGATCTGTGTGGAGAAAGAGAGAAACCGGCCTGATGTATCAAATGTAATGAGATCACACACACTAATTAGAACAGTACATGCTCACACAATGGGAACACATCCATCTCGAGCTGTCAAGTGCCAACGTTTCATACACTTCATTACAATACACAAAAGAATGTGCAAGCTGAAACCTGTGCATTATAAGTCAAACAAACAATCTGAACAGTAAAACAACATCCATAAAGCTTTATGTGGGAGCAACATGTATAGTTATATTGCACAAGTAAGTAGCAGCTTTCAGGCTTCAAGTGATGTAAGATCCATAGGAAATGGAGCTGCCTGGAGACATTTGGAACAGACAATGCATCAACCTTCATTTTTCCTCACTAAAAAGTCAACATTTTGTAGTTAAAGAATTTTAAGGTACTGAAAAAAAAACTGTTTGGTAGACAGAGGGCTTCTTGGTCGAGGGGGGTCTAGTTAGAGTTTTGAGGGAATCCTTGACCACTTGACTTAAATTCAATATGAGGTGTGAAAGGTGTGACATTATGAGAACAAAGTTCAGTGTTTACATGCAACTACTAATGTGATAAACACTAGTACACAATTCAGCTTCCCCACTTTAGAAAGTGTGTGTTGCATTTTTTTTATCCTTTAGTCAAATATTTGGTATGCTAGAAATTATTGGTGAGCCAAAGTAAAGTACTGACAAATAAACTGAAGACCTAAAACACACAAGCATGCAAACGGAAGCTTGACACTGTTGCAACCTGAAGGGGATTTGTGGTGGAAACACTGCACACCATCATTACAGTTTGGATGAAAATTAAAGTTGTCTCCGAGAATCTGAACCACCTGTCAGTCTTCACTCTGTCAGGTGTAGCTGAGGCATTCTGGAAGAGGACTGTGCAGCCTCTGCTTCTCCCAGATGTCATCTCCTCAATACAGGGCTGCCGTCGTATTTTAAAGTCATCGTTTCACAAAAAAACGCTGCGTTTACTGCTGCGGCTGCTCTAAGGTGACACCTTGTTTGTCATAGATCTCCTTGAGCAGCAGGAGAGCAGTGTCCTCAGATTCCCTAATACAGGAACAGAGAAGGGAAACGGTCATTGCATGTATGGGTCGAAATCAATGAAGACAAATACGATGCAAGAAACGGAAAATATTAGGAGCATGGATTGTAGCGCCGACAAGTGCACTCAACCTTACCCCCTCTCCAGGTACATATGACTCACCAGTAGCACAGATGGGACTGGATGGCAAAAAGATATTCATTGAAGCTCTCAATGGGTTTTTCCTGAAGTACAAAGTCAATCCTGCGTCCCCCATTCAGCATCCCCACTTTGATCTCGGGCTGCTCAGCCTGTTCTCCTGGCTCAGAGGGCTCTGCGTCTTCACTCACGCCTACTGGGACAGAGGAAAAACATTTGAAGGCTCTACAGGAAGGCATGAAAAAGAGCAGAGCAAGAGCAGCCACTTTACCCCCATCCCCCACCCCCAAAACCAAATGATGCAGTTATGAGTTCACATAAATGAGGTGGGTCACTGCTGGATCAATGCTAACGACAGGCTGCTGTTGTCAATGAGTCTTTTCAAGACGTACAAATGAAGTGAACAGAGATGCTGAGCCCTCGACGACAGAAGTAAAAGCAAAACGTTTACCAGCATACTGCATTATGTGCAATTCATTCTCTGTTGAACTTCAGTATCTAAACTACTGACATCAAAGGCCACCTGACTGTAAATAAGTAGTGTGACTCCATATCAAACACAAAAACCCAATTTAAAAAAAAATAACACTGCTAATTTTGGGGCTGGAAAAGATATTGATTGTTGAGGACAAATAAGGGAGTTCATAAACTTATTTTAAAAATAAAATATATGCCATAGGTTGGTCACATTGGCGGCTTCAGATGCACATGGTTAATAAATAAGAACAAACACCCACAAAAGTCTGACAGCAAGGAGAGGAAAGGAAGGATTTCAGGGAGTTGTCAGTAAAATTTAAAGGTTAATTGAAGGTTAAATAGTGGAAGCCAGGTAGCAGAGCGGTCGGGGAAAGAAGGCGTACTGGACGAGCAAGAACATGGGGCAAAACTGACAAATATCTAAGCCTTACTTGTTGCAAGGGAGCTGAGAAGAGTTCATTCTTCTGCAATAAAAGAATAGACGACTCCTATTGTTTGTGATTTCTGCAAGATAGGTGCTGTGGTTGTAACCACAGGATTTGATTTTGTGCAACAACTTTCTCTTAAGTTAAGACTGGGAAGCTGATTGGAAAGAAAAACAGTTCACATGGCTCTCTACTCCAATATGGAACAAGGAAACTGAGAACTAGAATCAGTTTACATGATCTTGTGTATAGCAGCCAAGTGACTATCCTGGCTTACCTTGAAAATAATGCATATAAAGGGCCCGTGGCCATTCCAGTATTTTAGTCCAAAAATCAGCACTTTTTTCTCCCCTCTTAGCAGAAGCAGAGACTGCTGCAGAGGCGAAGGTTCAAGGTAAAGACGCGAGGGACGTGAGGGAATCAGGATCAACCGCAAAAGAAGGCAAAGGGTAGAGGGAGGGGGCGTGCAAGGAAAAGGAAGGGTCAGAGGAGTATGAAGAAACTAGGTTAGACACTCTGTTGTGCACTGCCACACAGACACACTACACCTACAAACACACAGAAGGCAATTTAAAGTATTTGGGTACCGTGTGCCTCCTGGTGGCTTTGCTCGGTGGCCGTCTCTCCTTCCTCCGCCGAAGGCAGTGCTGCAGGTAGTCGAGCAAAAGACTGCCACGCCGTGCGCAACGACCCCAGGACGTTGTTCTTCAAATCCGTGCTCATTCGAGTCAGGCTGTCTTTGAGCTCTACGGCGTGACGAGAAGCAGAGTAGAACACTCACCACGCTGAAGAAACGACGGGAACAAATGAAAGGAGGAGCAAACAGCCATCGGGCCGTACCCAGGTGCATCCTCTTGCGTCCTTTATGGTGAGGGATGAGCATGGGCTCCAGATCCACCTCTGACACAATCATCGGCTCTAACCGATAAGCCACTGGGTCATACTGCACGGCAGAGGAGGACAATATAGAGACAATGATTATATTTTGCACACAGGGAGTCAGCTTCAGCACATGTGCCCCTTGGAAAAAGGTTGTGCTGCGACAGCAGGACCGGCAGTGCTGCGAGCAAAACTAAAGTGAGCTCAACTCACACAACTAAAAAGTGCAGCACATTTCAACTGATAAGGTCCAGCGTGACTAAATATTCACATTTCAGCAATAGATCTGGCTCACATCACATCACAACAGGCTTTGTGTAAACAGGAATATTTTGTGATCCTTGACTGAAGGCCACGCTGAAGACAAGCTAATTATTACACTCTTGCTCCTATCTTGATTGAAAATCTCCACCTCGTTCTTCTAAATTAAAGAAACCGTTTCAAAATCGATTTGTAGTCATTCGCTGAATGATTGGAATGGCATCAAATGGCACTCCCTCCATTGACACAGCACACCTTGCTTGACAGGAACACAACTATGTGTCTGAACAGACCAGAGAGGCGTGTTATGACAGCCAATAGTAACCCAGCTTAGCAAGCTATTCGAGGGCATGGGAGCCGTTTTACATGTTAAGTCAAATGATGGCAAACATGATTATGGTCTTTTTAAGGTAGGAAAACTGCACAATGTTGCTTCAAGGCTGCAGACATCCATATCCTAACTAACTCCAAAGAAACATGGGCGTCGTCTCTGTGATATTGTTCGCAAACTTGGCATTAAGCTGCCTGCCAAAAATCCCACCGATTCTAGGTGCAGCATGGCTTAAGCCGAGTTAATGTTGCTGGCTAAAAACCCCTACCTAGTCATCAACCCAGGCAGCAATGATGCATTATATGGTACTTTGAAAGAGGGAAACCTACTGGGACCAAGGTAATTTTCTACTGCTTTGCAACAGTGGTTATTCCTGTTATGAAGGTGTGCATTTTCACTTTTTACAACCAGCTGCAAGTTCCCTTTGGGGACTGGCTGCATTCTGTAGTCTTTTAGTATTGAAACCTAAAGGCCAATTGATTGTCACATCAATTATGTCACATCACGCTAGATTTGTTGTTTGTTTTGTTGTGGTTTGTATGGATGTGTGTATGTATATGTATAGTGTGTAACACAACTTAATTTGATTATAAGTATCAGCACAAGTGTCTAGACAGGTTTACAAATACAATCAAGTTGATATAAGTTATTTAAGGAGTTTATAGGTATTACTTCTTCTCACTCCTTCTCCATTGTCAATTGTTTTGTCTTATTTACTTTCTTTTGCATATTTGAAATAAACACAATCAATGAATCAATCAAAATCAATTTGTCCACCACATTTGAACCATCCTCCAACCCCAAAGTCCAACCCCAAATACTGAGTCCCAAGCAGGGACTGCCCAACTCGAGCCTCCATGTAAAAATGTGGGTGTTAATGTTGAATGGAGGCCCACTGAACTCCGGGATTTTACTTACAGGGTGGTAGATGTTGTAAAAGCTCTTGCAGGTTGGGAAGGTGTAGTTTGGGTCGATGTGCTTGAGTCCACGCACTGTCAGGAACATTCCGATGGGGGAGCCAAAAGCGAAGAAGGTTTGCGGATGAAAAGCCAGCTGCGGGTAATCAATGGACACCTAGGGCAAGAGAGTGAACCACTGAGCCCGCTGGCTGAGAGATGTGACTGCAAGTGTTCTAGAAAGATACGTGCGCGGTGACATGAACGACTCCTCTGGTGCACAGTGGCGGGACGGAGGAAGGAGAGCACAAAAGCGGGTCAAGGGGAGCAACGGGGAGGAGAGCACTTATGCAGGTCAAGATGAAGACAAGCACATTGTGTGGGTGTGGCCGGGAAAGTTCAGTGGGGGGAGGATGAGAGTCTCAATCACGGCACAGTGATGGAAATTCTACTGCAGACAAAATGGATCGTTTAATCCAGTCTGCACAAGGCCTACTTGTCAAGGGAAACCTGGTGCACTGTGGGATCAGAGCTGGAGTCAAAGGTTGGCGACACTACAAGAGACACACCTGTCCCTTGGCTATACCTCCACTGGTCTATCCAGGCGAGCAGGCGAAGGAGAGAAGCAGGGGGGGGAGGGGGTGATGCTTGGAGCCGTTTCTTATTCAGCTCTAGAGAATTAATTAAAGAGGCGGTTCACCTGCCACTGAAATTTCATCCACTTGCTACTCAGCCCTGTTTCGATGTAGGCTGTGGTAACATTTGCTAATGTACATCACTGAATTATTATTCGGGCAGCCCATGGCAGTCCAACATGAAATGAAACAACAGGAGCGTGTCTCCATACTGTTTGTGTGATGCAGCAGCAAGAATTAACCTGAGACAAAAATGTTATTGCAATGTTTTATCGCAAAATTATCCACAGTAGCCTCATATGTCTCAAACTTTGCCTCAAATTTTGGTTAAAAAATAGTGGTCGTTTGTTTTTCTGTTTTGAGACAAATTGGACCCCTGTGTCTTTCAGACACTTGAATGAGAGGAGACAATATGTCTGGAGAAAATGCAACTTGTTTTGGCTTTTGTTTTTAGGTTTAAGTCCATGGCTACTTCAAGTGTCTTTTAAATCTTTCCATCTGTGAAGCTCCGGAAATGGTTACATTTCCACCAGAGCCAAAATCGACATAGGTTTGAGTATCAGATGGGGGAAAGTTCAATTTTGGGTGAACTTTTGACTTTGCTCGGGAGCTTGACCACTACCTGTCCGATGCCCACGTCAAAGTATTCGTAGTCAACGGCGCTGGTGATGGACGGAGCCCTGTTAAGATGAGGCTGTGGCATCTGCAGCTCCGAGGGCAGGGTAGCCTCCTGATCCGTGCTCCCTACAGGAGGAACTTGCAGCCCAGGCGCCAAACCTATCGCTCCTGTCCTGCAACCCTGCTGGAAAGTGCATTTTCATATGAATAAACATGGATAAATATTTGAGTGACCCATTGGACATTTTTGAAAATCATATAAATGTATCTGCATTTTTATATTCTAAATTTAAATCATAATTCTGTGCTGTGATGGTTTCCATCAATCGCACAAAAGCTCCAAATTGAAACTCAAACATGACAGAATAACGTGCCTGTGGTCTGCAGTTATTCAGAGCATTAAAATAGCCTTAAAACCAAACAAACACATCCATTCAATGCAGTTTTACCATGCAAAAAAGTTGCAGTATAGACAAGCAGAAACTGCTGAATGTCAGACCATGTCTAACCTCTGAAAGCCATCTCCTCCTCATGAAATTGAGTATCTTCTTCCGTGGTCCGAGAGGAATTCCCAATTCTTTCAGGTCACTGTCTTGGCAAAGAGCCTTGAAGGGAAAAGATATTAATAGAGAGATGATTAAATACTGTCTCTGATGTTTTTTGAAGTGTGCGTGCATGCAAATTACCAGTGAATCCAGGTCTACATTTTCTGCCAGCAGTATTTGCAGATATTGCTGGAGGCCCAGCCTTGTAAGAGTCTGCTCTAGTGTGTGGCAGTTGTGAATAGAGGACTCTTCAGAGGGGACCTTCAAAAGATAGAAAACTGATTGTGGCTTAGATTATCTTATCTTTGTGTTTATAGGTAATTATGATTGGCATGTATTGCTTGCTGGGCAATGCAAATGCACCTTTTTTCCAGCTTTTGAGTCAGCCCTTTGATTTGTGAGCAGGTCGAACAGGATCAGCGACCCTGAAAACACACAAAACCGTCCTTCACACGTCAAGTTATACAATTTCGACTGACAAGTTTCAACTGTAATTCCATGTTTGGGCATGCTTTACCCAGGCTGTGGCCCACGACTGAAACCGCCCCGACAAACTCTGGGTGACGTTGTTTGAAGAGAGTGTGCAGGCGGTTGATCTCCGACGCTACCGTGTCCACTATGGTCTGGCAATAGGTGGGGCTGTTGTAGAAGAACAGGTCTAGCAGAGTGTCGTTGGTGAAATGTCTGAGCCTGCAAATGCTGGGAAGGGTGATTCTCTGGATGTCCCTTTAAAAAAAAAAAAACAATTGGGAGAGAAAATGGAGAGTCAGCATTTGGCATTTGGCATCGCACAAGTCAGAAACGCTGCTTTATCCATGTCATCAGCGCTCACTCGTCTACACCAGTGGCGTCCCCGTGCAGAGCGCTGTGCCAGTTAACAGGGAGGAATTCCACTTTCCCCACTTTGCCTTCGTGCTGAGCTTGTTTGTAGTGCGAGGCGAGGAGAGACAGCGAGGCACTCCTGAAGTCGTTCACTGCGGGGAATCGCAAAAGGGCGAGTAGCCGTGAATACGCCTCAATAAATGTGTAAATTGGCATGCACAAACTAGCCAGACTTACCACACTGTATAATTGACCTGAAGCGTAAGTCACAGGCAGGGCCGATGCCGTGCACCATGAAGACGAGGTGATCCACCTTGTCTGGCTCGCCTAGAAATCAGGTCAGGGAGGCAGAAGTCAGGAGGGTGTAAAATATGGGGGACCGATGCACGTGAAGCACTCATACCATCAGGTATTTCCACAGAAATGTTGTCTACTCCTCTCTTGACTGTTCGAGGCCGGGTCTGCTCGGAGGGCGAGGTCATCCATTCATCTTGCAATCCGATAGGCTGATACTGCATTATCAGCTGGGGGCGAAATGAAAACGTGCAAAAGAGGAGTGAATCAAAAAGAACGTTATTCCCCTAATTATAGAATTGTGGATTTATAAAGCCATGGTGCAGATTATTATGGTTTTGCTTTCTGTAGGGCAACCAGGAGTGTCTTGAAAGGCGGGCTAACAAATAAAATGTATTATTATCATTATTATAAGATGAGTGTTTTGGATATTGGCATGCTGAGGTAGAAGCAGACGGCAGAAAGACCGACCCGCCTCGCTGGGAACGACTGAGAAAAGCTGTTGCTCATGCTGCAGCAGCAACAGGTATAAATGCAGCCTTGAGCTTTACTTTGGGATTGTGCAAGATGACAGTCTCTCCGGTGGGAAACTCCAGTTTCTTTTTCCATTCGTCCAGGGTTACCGCAATCATGTAGGCCTCCTACAAAATGAGGGGGGGGGGGGTGGGGGATCAAACAGCAGTCAATGAATGAATAAGGAAATAAAACAGGCACAGTTAAGCGAAGGTTCAAGTGATAGGATGCAGAATTGCACAGTATGAACTTTGAGTGTACGGCTACCTCCAAGTTTCTGCTGAAGTCCTCCGAGTAAGGCATGAACCTGGTGTCTTTGTCCCCTTTGTAGAACCAAGTGCAGCGGCGCACTTCAGTGGGACCTTGTTCCCAGTAGACAGCGTAGCGCTTCCTCTCCTTGACATGGACGTCATACCGCTCTCCATCCACAGCCACCACCACCTCTTCCTTATTTTCTATGAGAAAATATGATAAAATGTTTTAGTTTAAAAAACTGTAATTATTAAAGATATTTTGAAATGGATTTTGCAGGTATTATGCTATGATTTAGCGCTCACTCTAAACATCCCAAATTGCATTTAAGTGCAAAATACAAAAAAAAAACATTGTCAAAAGAATGTGCAAGAAATCTACACATTAATTCACTATTTCAGTGGTCATAATTGTTTTTAAATACTTTTTTGATGACTGTGCACTAGCGTCAACACTAGCGCAATCACGTTTTTAAGTCACCAAAAACTGTGCTGTAGGGAAATTTCCTTCCAGACTGAAGATTTCCAAAGCAAGCACACAAAAAAATCATAAACACAAGGAGCCAATTTTTGGGGGCTTGTCGCTTTTCTTGGCCATCATCTTTTGTGTGTGTGGCCTTTGCAGATAAATACCAGACAACCAAAATAGTTCCAGTTAACCTTTCTCACAGCACTTGGACACGTGCCAGGATAGATGCACACCTAACAGTCCCACTGCACTGAGCTTGAGTGGCATTTCGTTAGGCTTCAGGACACTTTGGACATTACCTGGCAGCCTGTAAATGTAGTGTGTGCATTTGGAGGAAAACCCTGCGGCGCTATGACATTTTGAAATAATGTGATTTTGACCGTGTGACACACCCACCTCCTCCTACATTGATGACAAAAGCCTTGCATACCTTCCAAAGTAATCTACTCTAACATGTCATCCATTGGCAGGAGTATAAAATTACCGTTGCAATAAGCGGCCTCAAGTTTGTCCGAATCCTCCTTGCTGAAGGGAAGCCAGGAGGTGTTGTCCTGGGCCAGGCGGCAGTAGAACCAGTGAGGCGGCACTTCTTGGTAAGGAGGAGGAACTGACTCCATGTCTAACATCTCAAAGGAGGACGCAGAGGAAGGAGAGACCTCATCTACCACACTGGGCACCTGGAAAGAATAGCCAGATGACGCACAATCAATACTTCTTCCTCTTAATGTCAACAAACGCAGTCTTATAAGAGAGAGGGAAAAGGAGAGAGAGGGAGGGAGGGAGGGAGAGAGAGAGCGAGCGAGAGAGAGAGAGAGAGAGAGAGTGCAGTCCAGCCCAGAGGATAAGCCTTTTCCTCTATTTTTGTCCTGCAATAGATGCCAACAGTAAGGAACAGAGCCTTCCTGTTATACTTGTTGCACTCTACGGATCTTGATTCCCATTGTTCCAAGCCCTGCCACCGCTTGACACACCGTCCCACAGACGCCCACTTCCACAACCGCAATCCGATTTTATGGTGTAATGAATCGGCATTATGTGCTTGGATTTACAGCGAGGTTGAGAAGAGGCGGACAGGGTCATAGATGACCCTTTGTGAGAATGAATTCTAGGCCCCTTTCACCGGTCTTACATCTAACCCACTGTACACACTCTATTCAATGCACCCCCTTAATCTGACATTTACAAAATGCCTACCCCTTAAATGGAACACGATTGGATGTGAATTGTTAAAGAATATCTCTGCTGTGAACGCAATAAAACACATGATGTGATAAGTTTATCTGCAGCTGTGGAAATTATAATACTGAAGTGGTGGAATTTAATGAAAACTGTTCGAAAAACTGGTGAAATAGACTCCTTGACACCTAGCGAGGGTGCGCTTTCATTGTCCGTTAAGGAGGAATACCTTAGAAAATCAGTATTAGCCGATAGTGACCATTTGCCTGAACCAGCTTGTTTTTCAACAAGAGTGCTAGCCGATGGCTAATAGCGAGCTAGTTACCTGCTTCCACCACAAAATAACTTTAGGGCAGCATAGTTTCCATATGTGTCCTATGCATCCCAGGCTTTTCAGCTCAATATAACAGAACAGAGTTGACAAATGATAACTTGCCTGGAATTAAGTGAGCGCTATGAAAACGAGAGCCTCTTTGGTTGACGCCAATGCTGATTGCACATTAACATTCCAATTGCTTTGGCCAATCAGAATCCAGGAGAAAATATCTTTGTTGGTTGGTTGTTTAAGAGAACAAGTCTCTTAAACTTGTTCTGTCAAGTTGCAAGTGAAACTTTCCGTTTAGAACTTACGCATGGTGACGTTCTCCCATAGACTTCGTTGAGCGTTTGGTGGTTTTCTGTTCTGACCCCATACTGCACGCATACATTTCTGTGACGTCGCACTCGAAGAGGTCTATACTGGCACCACGTTGGACACTGCTAATGAGTCACACTTGTGACTTTATAGATGCTCAGACTTGTATAGTATTCTTTGTCTTTGTTGCTGGATTTAAAAGCAACTGCTGCTGTTGCAAGCACCTTCAGGTTTTTATTCAATGCGAGTCCCATCTCACAAATGGAGCAGGCAGACAGACTGACCCTTTCCACCAACTCGTGTGTTAAATATTGCACTTTGATCTGGGGTTCAAAGTAGTTTTTAATGAGTCAGCCCTACAACGGGACTGTCTCAACCACCTCACTGCCTTGTCACAGTTTTTCACAGCTAAAAGACAACATCAAGACAAAGGTTTATGAAGAAGCATAGAGGGCAGTGATGATGTAGGACCAGGATGAAGAATAGATCTCTATCAGTAATGTGCCCCCCCCCTCCCCCCCCCCCGCCCTGGTTAAATGAAAAATAGGTTTTGAGGTAGCGTGCTTATGCAACACATAAGCATGCTGCACACACAAAAACAATGCAATGATTAACTACAGCTGATAAGAACCAATGATATGGAGAATACCAAAAATTACTGAATAAAGGGCATGGCATTAGTAGCAATAAAGAAGAATCCCATACAGACAAACAGATAAATGAAGAAAATAAGCCATGCTCAGAGACCTGATCCTCAGGTGGTGTGTCTCCTGTTGCCGTGGCCGCACTGCTGTCAGTTTTGAGGAGTGAGGCGGCCAAAGGCAGACCCCCCTCTTCTCTTGGACTGCCTGACATCAGTCTGGGTCATAAGGCTTATTACCATCAGCTTTAGTCTGGGGTGGGCACCGAACTACACAAAGAATGAGAGCCAAACAAACAAACAAACAAACAAAACAAAAAAGGGAAATGGAGAGTGGACGAGCACAGTGTCAGCAGCACACTTCACTTTGCATCCCGAACAACGTGTGGGAGAACGTAAATTCCATCTTGACAAAGACAAACGTAAAGTTAGTTCTTGTCAGAGATCACGTGGGGAAACACACACACAGTCATAGTTTTAACCTTGAGTAGTACTTGACGTGCTAGCTTTCAGGCTGAACGAGTGTCAGCTGTCTCGGCTGGCGGCTCCGTAACTCACGTTTGATGCGACTCAACATGTAAACAGCTAGTAGCCGTCGGCGTGATGGCTAGCAGTCAGCCGTGGAGTCAACGCGTCTGGTTATGAGCAAATATACTCACTCAACCTGTACGACACTGTTAATACAGATTTAGCGATGCTGTTTGGAAGTTGACGTTTATCACCTTCAATAGTGCAGAAATAAAAAGTCGAGTCGAGAGGTTGTAAACGCTGTTTTGGAATCAAGCTAGCTGCACGGGGCAGAGCTGTTAAGCTGACCGCTTAAAGAATCTGACGTAGTTTTAGGCGTCACGGCCATAGTTACACTTTTCAACTCACCTGCAACTTTATGAATGCATTAAAACTTGATGCTCAGTCTTATTATCGGCTGTTGTCTTGCTTGTTTTTGCTGAACCAAGGACAGCCTTCTCTGTCATAGGATGCTGATGAGTTCAGGTGCAGTCAGATATATGAGCACTACGAGACGTTCGTCTTAAATGGGCCAAATCGAGGGCAAAAGATAAACCAATCTACAGGAAATGTGGTGGGGCTTTTCTTTTCATTCGAGTGTAATTATCATATCAACTAATATGAAGTAGCTATTCAACTCAGAATTTAATAGCTTTTTAGCATATCGGCATACTAGAAAATTAAAGTTCACTATTAAATCAAATTTTCGAGGAGCATTTAATGCAACACCAAATGACAACATTAGAGACCACCCCAAAGAAAAGGCTGACGTCAGATTTTATTTTTATTTTATTTTTTTGGAGCTCATTGTAGTGCTACTGTTTATCATTTATAAAAGTAGAACTGCCATTAACTATAATAAATTCTAATAAACGGCTTCTTTCTATCTATCTATCTATCTATCTATCTATCTATCTATCTATGCACAGAACTTAGAACTCCTGAGTGCAAGATGCAGTGTTTATTGACTTCAGATGTCATGGAAGCCAAGGCCCAACACACTTTGCACACTAGACGGAGTTCCTATCAATATGCAACTAGTCACATGATTGGCCCAACCCAGAAATCTTTGGACTGGTTTGGGCTGAAACGTGCCCACCCAGGTATTTGTGAAATGTGAAATGGTAGGTGGAGGCTTCCATGAGAAAGCAGCGACAATACGAGCCTGACACACCCATTTGTGGCAAGTTAACCGTCTCCAGTGCGAAGCATCACTGAAATGGCTTTGCTTCTATTAATCCCTTGTGAGGATGCATCACCGGTGTTAATTTAACCTTTGCTTGGTAAAGCAGTTGAAAGCTGCTCACAATTCAACCCCCCTTTACCGTAACTGTGCAGAGCCCATATTCGTCATTCAGGGAATGACTCATTTAAAAAAAAAATTTGAAGAAAAAAACCTAAATGCCAAAAAACAAAGTCGTTAATTAGAGTCAAGTCACTTCTAAATGTGTTGTTTTTAATTCCCACCTCTTACCAAAGCTTTATGTAGGGGGAGGAGTGAGGAGGAAGAGTCAATAGTGTTAGAATGCAAAAGACACACCCAGTCCAACACAGTGAGAGACATGCAGAGCAATGTGCCTGTGTGGAGCAATGAGAGGGTGTGGCTTTTTTTTACTCGGGGAGAGCAGATAAGCTGAGTTTGCTTTGTAGACGGGAGTCACAGTCCTGAAAAGACAGCCTGTAACTTTCACTTCACTCTGCTGGGCTGACGGGCAGTCCAGTCGCACAGCCCCACTCTTCCTCTGTGCCTCTGTTGTACATTTCCTCCAGCGGTCCCGAGCACGACTCAGAAGGGAAGTAACTTCCAAAACAGAGAAGTTTTTAAAAACTCACATCAAAAGGGTAAGACAGCCTTGAACACGCCGCCATGAAGGACAAAGTGAGGAGAGGAGGGGGAAGAAATCAGGCCAAGACTGGTGAGAAATCTGTACTGTGTGTTTTTTTCCCCTCCTTGCTCGGTTCTGCCTTCTTCCTTCTGTTTTGGAGCTGCGCCTCCCCTGCCAGGGAATGCGAGGAGGAGGGTGGAAGATTTAGCACTGCACTGCTGCTCTGAATATGGCTGATCCCATTCTCTGCTCTTAACAACCTTTTCGCCACTTGTTCCGCTGTGCATGTTGAATCTAGCTCACAGTGCACACTGACGGAAACTGTCTGTATGGCACTTTTAGAATGTTTCATCTGAATATAAAAACCTATAAAAAACTGATGTTGTAAATCTGTTATGAAAATTTGTCCGCCTCCTTTGCGATTCTGCTGCCTTTTTCTAATGAGAGACTGAAGATAATCAGCACATGCTATACAAATGCACAGAGGTGTTCGCAGAAGATAGGTGTTCTTTTGTTTCAAAGGAAACTGAAGCGATGTTATGTTATTACAATGTAACAAACAAATTCTTCAGTATTCGTTGGGCTGTCACAATGCCAAAACAAACCGCAAGTCCCTCATGTAGTAGTAGGAGGAGGTACAAGACTGTGATGGCTCCAAGCCTGCGGCGGGGAGGGCCCATTATTCAGCCAATCGTGAACAGAGGCACCATTCTTTTTGGTTCTTCCCCATAAAATAGTTCCAGATTGACAGCACAGGCCCTGAATTTATGCACTGAAGTGCTTCAAGGCTGATCTAAATTCAGCCTTGGGGATTATGTGCAACGGTGTTCTTCCTCTGAGCTGTCAAAAGACATCTTCACATGTCCGTAACACTACAACCCCCGACCCAACTTAACAGCTAAACTAACTCTCAGGGCTCATGTTTGCCATCTGATGTGTTTTAGCATTTCGCCGTGTCCACATGCCAGCATTGGGTGTGGTTGTCCCTTCACTCGCAGATGACTGAAGGGCAGTAGGCAAATTCAACAGGTTTAGTCACACTTCAGGTTGAGGAACACGCTGGGTCCTGCTCTGCCTCTGATTCTGATTGTGCGTGTGTGCGTGTGTGTGCGTGTGTGCGTGCCTGTGTGCGAAAAAGTTAGACACACCCCAATTACCCTTTACTTGATATTTCCTTAAATATACTCTGTTTTACCCTCGGGCACTCTCACTCCCTCACGTTTGCTTACATTTCTCTCTCTCTTTTTCACATACACACACACACACACACACAGACACAGACACACAGACACACACAGACACACAGACACACACACACACACGCACAACCACACACACACTGTTATTTTTTTTCCATTTGATCTTGTCAGTGACATTTTAAACTGCAATTGAACCTGCCTGGATTACAACCTGGAGTATTTGGCTTATTCATACCCAGGCACAGTGATTATCCCCAGCCAGTGTGGTTTCACTGATTTCCCATGTCATCATCATTATTATTAGATGCGATCAGCGGCACTGGTGGAAAAGACGCAGTTGGTATGAAGGCGGATGAGGATGCATCGTTTCCTGTGAAGATTCAGGGGGCAGGAGTTGAGCCATTTGAGCTGCAGGTATAATTCCCGCCATTCATTTCTCCCCATCCTGTCTCATTCTGTCTACTATCAGATGTTGACAAGCTCTTCTTAACTGAACCCTCACAGTATTAAGGAGGACATTCTCGCTGTTCTCACAGAGGGGCCTTACACATCACTAGTTTTCCTGCAAATGTAATTTGTTAATGTGTTAGCTCCATGTTCTTTGAAATTTGTGCTGACCCACCCAGATGACCTGTGTGCGCTGTAGGTTTGGTTAGAAAGAGAAGAAGGTTACAAGTGGAAAGTGGATTAACAAAATGTCATTTGTTAATGTGTTACCTCCAGTTCTTCTTACAGGTGGCCTAATCTGCAGAAACACATCTAACCACATGTTCCAACAGGTTCAGGGATTCTGCCTTGTTCACGACGCTTTAATGAATTTACTTTCGAGAGATGAGGTGAACCCACGTTCCAACCTGTCACTCTCGCTCGCTGGAACCACCTTGGACCCTCTTGCAGAAATTCAGAGCCTCAAAGGGCTGAAGCCTGGAGCCGTTCTGCGCCTGGTAGAAGGTAATCGCCATTGCTTTTTTTTTTTTTTAAATCTCTTTGTTGGGGTTTTTGAGAACCACCATCTGAGTTTCTTTAAGGATTAAACGTGACATGTGTCATTTCAACAATGCATTAGTTATGTTATTAGGCAATTATGTCTCAAGAGCTACTTTAAAGCTATTTTTAAAATAATGAGTGAGGAATTAGAGACAATGACTAGAGACAAATACCCATCATGAATATCAACCCCCATCCTCTTTCCCTTTCACACACATAATCACACACATGCAGAATTTTCTCAGCTTAGTGTCAACAGCTGACTCACATTTTCTGACTCATAGGTTGGTTTAGACAGGCAGAGATTACAGTTGTGTGCCAACCTATTAGTGCTCAACAGTGAGCTATCTAAATTCAGCCTGACACTGTCATGGGGCCCATTTATGTGACTTGCAGAATGTACTCTGTCCATCTTGTGTTGATTTTTATAATTTACTGGTTAAAGGGTTAGGGTTAAAAGCTAAAATGGTGACAAAATAGTTGTTGTTTTTTCAAATTCATTGAAACAAATGTGAAAATAATGTTTTCCACACCACTTTCTGTGATATCAAAACCAACATTTCTTTTTTATCATGTACATTCATTTCACATTCATTTCACTTTTCTCTTCATTTATGAAATCATTTATTTTGTACAAATAAACAACTTTAGCAAATCATTCTGTGACATCAAATCCTGAACATTACTTTTTAAACCAGAATACTCCTTTCACTTTTCTGCTGTGCAAATAACTTTTTTTTGGCAAACCACTTTTGTAACATCCACCATCCTGGCTTCCCTGTGAAACAACACAGCTTTATGTTGTGCTCCCATCTCCTCACAAAGTGCAGAGAATAGCTGTGCTTTCAGGGGTCTTGTTTTGATGAAATTGACCACATCAACAACATCAGTCATGCGACAACATCACATTTTCCATTTTCTACCTGCCACACGGGATGACGTTGAGCATTGCGTGCGCTAAGTCATAATATAGCGCCAGTAATTATTATTATGTTTTCAATAATGTCCCTTTAGAACCTTACACCTTCCGTTCAGTCCGTATCCATCTGGCCCGGGTGCTGGAGCTGCTAAGAACTTCTGGACCCCATGATGCACTAAAGGAAGGACGCTCACCGAGTGTCCTTGACACTCTCACAAACACCCAAATAACAGGTACACATACACACATGCTGTGCACTGAGACAAAAGGCCAATACAAAGTGTATATACTCCTAATTTCTAATACTTACTGATGCAGACTCGAGCTTACACAACGGAAAAGGCCTTAAACGCTCTTTGAGCAACACCAAAACAGAAAATACCACCCAGAATGGAACTCCACCTGAATACCTTCTCCCCGGCTCCTCTGAAAGACCTCTGATGCCACTGATACCACAGACTTCCCAAACTGAAGTAGGTGCCTGCAATTTGTTTAACAAGCTCGCAACGTACAACGACTGATTGACTCTGTGACTTTGTTTTTATCTCCCCCAGGCCCCAACCCATTTGAAGGACCTTTCTCTAAGCTGCTGGAATCCACCCCCAGGACACAGGAAGCTGCAGGGAGACTTCCTGTATATAACTGTTGTCACAGTTGAGGGACGACAGTGTGACATCACATCCTGCCCAAAAGGTTTCTTTCTGAACCGGTAATTTAAAAAAAACAAAAACTCCCCTCATCCACATTCTTCTTTGGCTGTGATAACTCCTCAGTCAAACCGGTTTGAATTGTGGTCTTTAATCCTCCCATTGATTGCAGGTCAACACAGGAGGTGTTTGACCCCCGACCTGCACAGTCCACCCCAGTCTGCCACAGTTTCACTGACCTGCTCTGTCACATCAGCCCTGCTTTCAAACAGAGTTTTGCCACACTGAAAAACAGGTATAATTAACATTCATTGAGGATAAATAAGTATGACATCCCAAGAGTTATTTCAAGGCATAGCAACCTATATTGCTAAAATGATAATGATTTTGATTTTTACTTTTTCACACACACACTTTTTTATTCTTGGTAGGTCCCAATCAACCTCAGTGGAGGTGAGGCCCACCCCTTACCACACACTGAGCTGGCTTGGGCCTCCCTGCGCCACTCGGACCCACAAGAACACTTTCTCAAGGCTAGGACTGGATGAGGAGCATGCAAAGCAGGTGATCAAACAAGCCTGTGTACTTATTGCTTTCTGGGGAACTGATTTCAATCTTATCTGAATGTGTTATTGTGTGAGCATAGACTCCTGACTGGAATGAGGAGCTGCAGGCAGCCAAAGACCTTCCGGTCGGCACTCTGGAGGAGAGGCTGCAGAGGGACAAAACTCTGCTCCAGGTAGGCAAGCACAGCCGCAAGTAAGCTCAAACAAGAGCCAGTGACATTTTGCTTTTCCACCCACTCACCTCAACCCACGCCCGTTCTTTCAGGTAAACAGTGGATTTGTAAAGGCTGTGGCCCAAGGAGCAGAGACCGTCGTTGATGGTTTTGTGGAGCCAGTCAACGGAAACCCAGAGGATCCTGCTTTTCTGTGGGGGGGTCTGTTCATGAGCCAGGGGGCGGAGGTTGGCATGTTTGGAGGAGAAAGGGGTCGCAGGTGAGCGAAGACCACAGTTAAATAATCTGGCAGATACAGTGCTGTAATATTTATATGCATCGTTACCTTTGGCAATGGAATGTATCTCATAGAAGCTCAGAAGATAATTCAATTCTTCAATTGCAATTCATTGCAATTTTACCACAATTGCAGTCATTAAGTAGTCCCCTTTATTCGAAAATATAGTTTAGAACGTACATGTATAACTTTACATTGCTTTCAGTACTTTACAGGCCTCGCTAATGCCTAAATTACATGGGATTCTCCCACAGGGCTGCCCAGAGGCTTGAGCTACAGGGGGTTCAGGCCTACAGTAACATAGAGGGGTTGCAGCAACTGCACACTCTGCCGACAGCCATTGTAGACTACAGAGGATTACGCCTGTCAGCACAAGGACTTGCACCTGGGCTGGAAGGTTCAGACCAGGACGCAGAAGCTTCCCCTGCCTCAAGGTACACTCTTGGAATGACTTATCAGCACATGGCACCATATGTAAACAATGGGGACTGAGTCTTTATGCTTGTGTTCTCCTGCTTTGTAGAGGCTTGCTGTATGGTGTGAAGGCAGGACCACAAGAGTCCCGTGAACGCAGACGGCTGCTGGAGCTCCTGGCCCACTCTGCCAAGACTCTTGGTCTGCAGAGACATGTTGTATTGGGGCCCGACAACTACCGGGTACCTCTGTTTTCCTCGGTGGACACTCAGGGGCTGTTGGGGGCGGACGGGAGGTTCTACATACTGGACGTGTTCAGGACTTTCCCGGCCGACGCCAATTTCTGCCCCCAAGCAGAGACGGAAAGTCAGATAGTTCCCACTGAGGGAGAGAGTCATAAAAGCTGTGAGGAAGACAAAGAGATGAACGGGTGCATAAAAGAAGGCTGGCCAGACAATTACCATTCAAATTCTGGACTACCAAGGAACTTTGTGCACGGACTCTGTAGACTGAAGCCAGAGCTGATGCAGGCCTTCATAAGTCACAAGTAAGTCAATAATGAAATAAGCTCTTCTAAATCCACTTTAGAAGTTTATTTTGCTCGACATCCACATTGTTTTTTTGCAACTCGCAGACATTGCCAGTTCACTCAGCTCGTCAAGAAGATGTTGGATGAGAATGGAGGCTTTGAAGAATGTGCAAGCGCTAGTAAGAAGCAGTTCTAGTTGGATGGGAATCAACAAAACACACATGCAGTCCAGCAGACATTTTCAGTTTGACCATTTATTTTTTGGGGAATTGCAGATGACTCACGAGGAACCGATGCAGTGCGAGCGGCTTGTAAAGAAGTCGGCTCAGTTAGCAACATCATCTTCGAGATGCGCTTCAATTCAGATGTCTTCTCTCCAGGTGTTATGAGAAAAACCAACTATCTATACTCACAAACGCAGAATATATTCAGGAGCACAAAGTGACGTTGTTCTCATCTGGTTCTCTCTGAAGGTATCTCATTTCCTCAAGCTGAAAGGGAAGCTGCGAAGCTACAGGAACGGCTACTGAGGGAGGCTGCGTCATTTATCATCACTCACCAGATACCTGGCTTTGTATGACGATCTACTGCTTACATCCTGCAATCAGCACCCCAGCGGATGACGTAAACAACCTCATCACATGGATTTGTATATTTGTGATCAGGTGGATTGGTGCTTCCATTCCAACGAGGCACCCATGGACGGAGCTTCTCTTAAACAGGCCCTTCACCAGAGAGGCATCAATCTCCGTTATCTTGGACATGTGATCAAAACCATCAGCCAGCCAGAACATGTGGGAAGCCTGAGGCATATAATGGTGTGTTTGACTTACAGTATACTGAGCCAATCTCCATGACTGAATCACTGTCCTGACCTTTCATAACATCTCTTCTCCCTATGTCTAAACCAGAGAGTGGCTGTGGGGGAGATATTTATCCGCTCGTCTAGGCGGGTGTTCAACTGCTTTCTCCAGGTCAGTCAATGCGTCCTAATGAATATTCTGTGCACTTAGATGGATAGATAGAAAGCTTTCATACTTTTACAAAGTGACCTTTGTGGGGTGTAAAGAAAGTGGCATTCCACACGTTGATTTGCATCCTCTGGTTTTGTCTCTGCAGGGCGTGGAGGTTTCTTGTTTGTCAGTGGCTGTCAGTCATTTCCTCTGCTGCCTATTGGTTCCCCACTTCACACCCACACCTGGCGGGGAGGAGGCCAAGAAGAAGTCAAGGCGCCGCGGTCGTGCTGGAGCCACTGAGAGTTCACCCTGGAGCACTCTTACAGGCGCTGAGCTGTGGAACCTGATCTGTCAAGATTCAGTGGAAACATACAACATCTCTGACTGCCTCGGGTAAGAACACAGACTCTGTTTGTTCTCAACTCACATTTATTGTTCCAATGAAAATGTTTCAGACTTTTATTTGGTTTCTTGTCGCAGCTCCGGTCCAAATCACCTGGTGGAGCACTACGGTCTGCAAAAGATCTCCTTGCTTCGAGAGTTCTGTTTAAAGACTGGAGTTCAGGTAATTAATAAATTAATATATAAAAAAAGATTGGTTTAACATTCATCCTGGCAACAAGCACCTGGCTCCGACTTTATAAGGGGCTTGACAAGCAGGAAATAGAAATAGAAGGAAGTATGTTTGCATACACCGCCAGTGTGCAGTTTTCAGTGCAATGTGACAAGCGATGAGGCCAAAAGTTTGGCACTCATTGACTAAAATGTGTTGACGACTATGCAAACAAATTTGTCTCTACTGGAAAGTTGGGTCGAAGGTTGTTGAGTTTTTTTTTTTTTTTTTATGTCTGTTGATGACATTTTTAAACTCTTTTTCTGTTTGACCCGTTAATCTGCATCAGTTGAGGCTGAGGGACTACTTCCTTGAAAACCAAAACAAAGCTCCCATCGGTCCAGATGACATCCTCAACATCTTCCCTGTCATCAAGTACATTCACATGCCAAGTGTGGACGCCTCAGCAGCTCATAAAACCGCTCGGACATCTGTCCAAAAAGGTGGATCAAATGAACTGTTTTCTTGTTGCTGCCTGTGTACTTTTCAGCAAAACCCGAAAGACCAAGAACACTATTTTCTATTAAATGTGTTGCGGCTTCTCTACAGGATTGCTTGATCAGGGCCACGAACAGCTCAAAGAGGCAGCGTACCTGTTTAGCAGGTTTTCTGATGATCTGCACCCCGAGTCGTGTCACTGCTACAGCCTGCTGGCTAAAGTGGCTTATCTGCAAGCCAAGACAGCTGAGGTAGGCCTGTGGCTTAGCACCTGTTTACAAGAACAATAAAATAGATAGATAGCTAGATAGGACAGGTACCTCCTCGACCCTGCTATGTCATCATACAAGACTGTCAGGAGTCTTTACATGCAAACTATAACGTAATATTTAAAAGGTACTGATGATGTTAGAATCGCAGGAAAATATTATTATAATTGTTTTTTTAAGACTGTTCCCACCTAATATCTTCAGCTGTAGGCACACTTCCCTTTTGAGACATTTAAGTGTGGATCCTACGTGAATTTCCAGAGTCAAAACTGATATTTTATTCAATACATAAAGTCAGGATAAGCTCAGCAGAGAGAAGTTTCTGAATGTTCTGGATTTATCTCATGTGTGAGTTTTGCAAAGCAATTGCAAAGCAATAACGCTTGTGTCGCTGCGTCTTCCCAAGGCTCGCAGCGCTCAGCTGAAGGCAGTGGTCATCAGTGAGAGAACGCTCGGCTTCGACCATCCAAACACCATTCAGCAATATGTGAGTACCTTACTACACAATGTTTTGTTTCTGTTTTTCTCGCAACGTGGGATGAATCTCATTTTGCTGTCGCACGTAGGGCTTCTTGGGTGTGTACATGTTTGCCGGTGGGGAGACTTGCTTGGCCCAGAAGTGTTTCCTCAGAGCTCGTCTGCTGACGCTGACCATCCACGGAGAGGACCACCCCTACGTCGCAACAATAGATGTAAGTGCTCCTGCACCTCTACATTCCCCACAAAGAAAAGCAAAGTGATTTTTACTGTACAATAATAGATAATACTTGGGTTTTTTTTCTTCTTCAGAGCTGTCTTGGGTTGGTGCTGGGTGGAGACCGGTCAGGACAGTACTTAAAGAACGCCCTCAAACTGAACACTTCCTTCTTTGGTCCCACAAACGTGAACACTGCTCTCAAGTGAGAAGCCACTCATATCTTACAAACTGTTTTACCCACATTTCAAACATCATAACCATTTCTTCTCACTATTTTTGCCCCTGCAGTCAGCACCTGTTGGCTCAGTGGATGTGCACCAAGGGTGACTACAGAAATGCAATGACCCACGAGAAAGAGGCTCTCGCAGCGTTTACTACAATGGTCAGTTTGTTCTGCAGAGAACCAGTGAGTCGGGTGGCATGCTTGTGTATTTGCGGCATCTTAGGTTTTCTTTCTTTCCACAGTTTGGGGAGGATCACTCGCAGACGCGTTACAGCAAAGAGTTCCTGTGCACCATCACCAAGCATGCAGTGATGGTGGAGCGCTCTCTCAGACAGGCCGGAGCTGACAGCACTGAGCAAACTGTGGAGGTACCGGTGGTCACTGGAAATCATAACACTGCTGCCACCTTTGTAACTTCAGCGTTAAGTGTTAATATCCATGTTCCCTTCTTCCCCAGTGTCTATCTCCCACAAATGACGTATTGCTGGAGCAACTGGTCCTGCTAATGGGGATCAGGAGCATGACACATAGGTAAAAACGCACTCAAATGCATTGGATGATGCAATTTATAAGGAGCCACCGACTTATTTGAATCCAATCATCCACCTGTTTCTACACTTCAATTGAATACTAAATGTTGGTGAATGAATTTTGACCTATAGAAGACTATTCCCAATTTTTCCTCGTATTGGGTGCGGAAAGGTTAAAGGTTACCAATAAGGAAATACCAAAATATGATTACTTTTTTTTTTAACAGCAGAATGATGACAATTAATGTCATCATTCTGCACAAAGGTTAAAACTTCCTGCATCCACTAAAAGCAATTCAAGTTCAGGTTATGAACATTTCTTTGTTCTGTTGTAATGTGACCACAAAACTCTATAGGCGATTGATTTCCTTTGAGATTCATATTCTAAAAATGAAAAATAAAAAGTGCGTGGTGTTTAGCTGTTTCCTGCAGTTTTCCTTGAAAAGGGATTACCTGCCTTTGCAGTAATGGAAAATTGTAATGCATGTAAAATAAACTGGAAACACTGGTTAGGTTTTAGAGGATAAAACCCAACCAGAGCAAATAAACTAAAATAAGTCTTTCAAACACTGCTTGTGCATGTGAATTTATGAATTTTCTTTGTTTACTTGGACGACTCTGATGAATTGCATGTGTTTTACAGTGACAAGTTCGAGGAATATAAGCAGAAACACCGGGAACTGAAAGCTGCAGTGGCTAAAGAACTAGGATTTCATCTCCCGACTACAGAGGCCATGGATGGGAGGGAGAAAAACTCTGATCAAGAAACAGGATGCGGGAAGGAAGGAGAGGACGAAGTAAACTCAACAACTGCAGAAAGCTTGGATGACGGCGGTGCTGTAGTTTCGGCTAATGGTTGTGGCGTAGAAGCAGCAGAACCGAGCCAGGCTGAGGGCAGTGATAGAGCAGCTCCAGAAGGCAACACGGTGAACGGAGTAAAGGAGGTCAGAATGGCAGGAGAGGAAAGCCCGACCGAGGCAAGCATAAAAACGAATGCTTCAGAAGGCAAGGCTGGATCAGGTGAGGTGAATGGTGAGGTAAATGGTGCTTTGCACAGTCCCACCCCCACTAGCCCATTGGCTCATAAAGGTAAAGGAACCTGGGCTGATATAGTTTCAAATGCCACTTTGGCCAATGGAACTGGAGATAAAGACGGCACAGTGAAAAAAGCAGGTCAGATCACTGCAAAGAAGTAGTTGAGAATTAAAAAAAAAAAAAACTAACAAAAAACAGTGTTGCACCAAGTATTTACAATTCACTGCTGTAAAACGTAGAGCCTCCAAGAAGTAAACTGATCCAAAGCAGAAATCACAGTTAAAACGAGGACTATTTCTTCTTCTTTTTTTTTAGATGTCACTGCTGATGCTAGAAGGGAGCTTTCCTATTGAGTGCTACTTTTTGAACAATAAACTTCTGACCTTGGTCCATTTGAGTTGGCTTATTCTTCTATGTGAGACATGCTAATGCGTGATAACTTGCCGTCACCAAAGACAAGAGGTAAGAAAAAAGGTTTTTACCAAATTTTAATATGGATGAACACATAATTATAAAAATACAAAAGACAGCATAGACAAAAACAGAACAGAAGTATCATGTAATGTTAAAAAGTAATATGTACACCCAATTGCTTTAAAATGCTAATTATTTTACATTTGCATCACGGATGCACATGGTGAGGAAATGAGCATTGCTTTACATTACTTTTTTCTCCTTGAAAACCAAACTGCCTTGACAAATGTTTGGCAATAATAAATTTAACACACATTTCCATACCAACTATGCAAGTATGACAAAACCTTTTCACTTAAGTAGTGTTTACATGTGTCAATTCACCTCCTCTCTCAGCTCTGTTCCCCTTTGAATGATCTCCAAATCGGGGCAGTGCCGATACTGTGGTTCAGGTGGTTCTGCCCAGGTGCATTGTGGGAGACTGCCAAGGCCATCAGGTGGAAAGGTGATCACGGCGGTGTCACTGAAGACATCAATCCATCGGGACGGGCAGCTAAGCTCAACCTCGTCACACACAGACACGGCCTGAGTGATGTAGCTGTAGTCCCGGCTGAACTCCCGCTCAGTCGCCCTGTTGAAGTAAAAGTCACTGCTCATCTGCAACTTCATAAAACAGCATCGGCACCACTCTACTCAGGAACCATACAAACCTGTCCCGCATGCTGGAGAAGCTGTTTCCAATCACCGACAAGCGAGGA